>NC_135890.1:61620922-62099458 GCF_964194155.1 Cetorhinus maximus
GAGGTCACAGAGATAGGGAAGGTTGTAGGCGCTTGGGGAGGTTACAGAGATAGGGAGGAGTGTAGAGGCTGGAGGAAGTTACAGCATTAGGGAGGGCTGTAGGGGCTGGAGGAGGTTACAGAGATAGGGAGGGTTGTAGGGGCTGAAGGAGGTTACAGAGAAAGGGAGGGTTGTAAGGGCTGGAGGACATTACAGAGAAAGGGAGGGTTGTAGGGGCTGGGGGAGGTTATGGCGATGGGGAGGGTTGTAGGAGCTGTAGGAGGTCACAGAGATAGGGAGTGTTGCTGGAGGTGGTTACAGAGATAAGGAGGGTTGTAGGGTCCGGAGGCGGTTACAGAGATTGGGAGGGTTGTAGGGGCTGGAGGAGGTTACAGAGATAGGGAGGTGTGAGGCCATGGAGGGATTTGAAAACAAGGATGAGAATTTTAAAATTGAGGCTCTGGGGAACTGGGAGCCAAAGATAGGTCAGCAAACACAGGGCTGATGGGTGAATAGGACTTGAGGTTCACATGATAGCCAGGCTTTTTGTAAAGTTTAAAGCATTAATATTCTAATGTGTGCTCCATAGTGAAATTATGTTATGACATCAACCACACCTACCAATGACAAACACCACGGCCCAAAGTGTCAACAGGGACCCGGATAACCACTAGAAGCTCACTTACCACCTGAGAGGGAGGGTGGAAATATTGACTCAATCCCCAAAGAAACCTCCTCTCTCCCTCCATAGGCTCCTTTGCTAAAATGAGACCGTTTGGAATTTTTATTTCAAGAAGTTTCCCCTCATTTTCCCGAGCTGAACATCCCTCCCTGCCCCAAAACCACTTGCAGTCCATTTGGGTCCTTCTAGAATGCCTCATTCCAGCCGACATACTGACCTCCAACCATTAGCCCAGTCCAGTATGGGGTAGGGCACTGGAAAATCCCAGCGATTTTCAACTGAGGCTCTACCTGCCCCCTGAACAGGATGTAATGGACCCCCTGGCTCTAGTGAAACAAGAACCATGGACTTCTCACTGGGGTCCTGGCTAATATTTACCCCTCAAACAACATCACTCAGACAGATGATTTGGTTATTGATTTTATTGCTGATTGTGAGAGTTTGCGGTGCACATGTGATTTTGCGCTCATCGCACAGGCAAAATGAGCAGGTGGGCAGCCCACTTTTTGTAAAACCTGATCCACAGGCAGGATAAAAAGGGTCAGCAGCATTGCAAGTGTGAGGAGTGAGTTTAGGAGATAGTTTGCTGCTAGTTGCTTATTGGTACTTGACAGCTTCATCTCTGTTTGGTGCTTCATTCTTAGCATTTCTAGGCTTCATTTCAGGACTTATTGGTGTCTGCAAGTCCCCCGGAGAATTCAGACTGTGTGGACCCTTCCAGGTATCAGACAGCCTTCCATCACCCTGCTCAGATCTGGTCAGGATGAGGAGGTTTGAAGACCTCTGCCTGTCCGCGACCTCTCAATGTGGTTATGGCTCGTGTTCTCCTGAAAGGACAGAGGAGCATTGATGAGTCCACTCTCTATCTGCAGCGCCATTGCATCCTGGCCAATCCCAGCTGAGGAACACCTCGCAGGGCACATCCGAGTCGTGGCCCTCGAGCCGCAAGGCACTCAGTCCAAGCAGCCAGGGCTCACCCCCTTGGCTAGCTCCAGCATCATTGACAGTCGGCACTCAGACTCTAACACCCCGGAGCTCCATGGGGGGGACGGCCAGATCTTAAACACTTCACCACACTGATCCATGCCAACATGGTACTCACCCATGCCGAGTGCAGCAGGTCATTAAACCTTTTGCAGCACTGCCCGTATGTGCACCACACAACATCGTGGCTGCTGACCTCGGCTCCCGGTTCCTCCTGCCATCCCTGGGAACGATGGTGTCCCACCTGACACCCACCTCCTCCAGGAGGATCACGAAGCACTCAACCAAGAAACGGGGGTCCGAGTGCCCACCCAACCTGCCCTCCTGCCTGATGTTTCCAGCCACTGTTGAGCCCATAGCTCCAGTCTCCAGACCGCTGAAAATGATTCACCCCTGGCAGCCTTCAGGGAGCTGCCTCTGCTGATTTTAAACTGCCCATCAGGTCGCCATTGGACCCAGCGCCTGACAGGCCACTGCCCGGCCCTTTCCAACCATAGGGAAGACGCATTTCATGCTGGGCGGGCCTTAATTGGTCAGCCAGCGTGAAATTATGGTCGTGGGCCAACCGCTGCCAGGGGGCTTGTACCCTGACCGCTCTGGGGCCCGCCAATCATGGACGCACCCGCCAATCACGGGCGCACCCGCCATTCACAGGTGCACCAGCCAATCACACCCGCACCCGCCAATCACACGCGCACCCGCCAATCACACGCACACCCGCCAAACACACGCGCACCCGCCAATCACACGCACACCCGCCAAACACACGCGCACCCGCCAATCACATGCACACCCGCCAAACACACGCGCACCTACCAATCACACCCGCACCCGCCAATCACTCCCACACCCACCAATCACACCGGCACCCGCCAATCACACCCGCACCCACCAATCACACCGGCACCCGCCAATCACGGGCGCACCCGCCAATCACACCCGCACCCGCCAATCAGGGGCACACCCGGCCAATCACACCCGCACCCACCAATCACGGGTGCACCTGCCAATCACACCCGCACCCGCCAATCACACCCGCACCTTCCAATCACACGCGCACCCGCCAATCACACCCGCACCCGCCAATCACACCCGCACCCGTAAATCACACCCGCCAATCACACCCGCACCCGCCAATCACGGGCGCACCCGCCAATCACACCCACACCCGCCAATCATGGGCGCACCCGCCAATCACACGCGCACCCGCCAATCACACCCGCCCCCGCCAATTACGGGCGCACCCGCCAATCACACCCGCACCCGCCAGTCACACCCGCACCCGCCAATCACACACGCACCCGCCAATCACACGCGCACCCGCCAATCACACGCGCACCCGCCAATCACACGCGCACCCGCCAATCACACACGCACCCGCCAATCACACACGCACCCGCCAATCACACGCGCACCTGCCAATCACGCGCACACCCGCCAATCACACCCGCACCCGCCAATCACACCCGCACCCGCCAATCACACGCGCACCCGCCAATCACACGCGCACCTGCCAATCACACGCGCACCTGCCAATCACACCCGCACCCGCCAATCACGCGCACACCCGCCAAGGGTAAAATTCAGGCATTTGAGATGTTTCAGGGGTCATGTGACATGCTATATCAATGCAACTCTTTCATTATTAAACACTTACACGATATTGCTAATGTAACAACTAATGACATGAGCCCTAATGGTGAAACCCTGGTTTATTCATATAGACCTCTTAGTTAATTCCTCCCACTTGGAAAGTTGTACTCTTTCATGCCTTTGATATAGATGATGCCGATAATTTATTGGTGTAAAGTAATGTGAAACAGTCAAAGATGTGAGCAATAAGTCTCATGTAAAACTGTATATCGGTGGCAAATGACCTGTGATAGATTAGAGTGCAGAGCCATTGGGGAAAATGACAGGATTCATTTCTAAAGCACTAACAATCACTGCCAGATATATAATCCTTTTTGCAAGAAGAATATGGCAATTGTAGGTTTCCTGTATCAAATATTAATGTTCCCATAAATATGTATGGTTTTGATATCTTAAAGGAGATAGTAATAACTTCTGGAACATTTGTATAATTTTGCTTTAATGATCTTTTTGGGGTCATGTGCAAAAATGAATGTGCTGTGTAAATGAAAAATATAAATGACCTTCCCCTCAGAGTGGACAGGCAGACCTTCTCTTAATGCTAACTCACTGGATTAGTGGAGCCAATTAAAAGCAGCCATCCCTCTTGTGGAAATATCCTCAAGGCAACAGAGCAACTCTTCAGCTCACACCGACAACTCAAAGGAAAATGTTGAATGTTTTAATTGTTAATATTCCCTACGGTTCCAAATTAATGTCACAGGACTTGAATATATTATCTTCAGAAGCAAGGTCAGGGATAGATTGCATGTGCAATCTGGACTTAGATCTGGTTAATTGTATTGATAAAGTGGATATGCTTCTTGGTCCCAAATCAAAATCATTAGTCTTCAGTAAGCAACGAGAGATGATAAGTACTAGTCACCTGGTTACCATGGGACAACTAGTGACACCTGGTCTTCCTGAGTTTCCATCTCAGGGAAGGATAGAGCAAAGCTGACTGCTTGCCATGGGGGAGTTGTGACCAGGGCTGAAACTGTGACAGGTGGGAAAGAAACCCCAGAACATGTAACTCTCCTAATATCGAAACTGAGGATGTTTAATGGTCTCCAATTCACAGTGGCTGATCGATCGCACCCGGAAACTGGCTAATATTGTAATTAATAAAGTTCTTACCGTGTCTGAGAAGCTGAACCGCAAGATTTGCCAGCAGTACAACAGCATCATGAGGAAAATAACAAACACGGCAGATTCCACTCGCAAACTGGTACAGGTGCAAAATTATGTGGATACATTGAGGAGCTCGGAAGTGCTTCAGCTTCAGGTAGAGTCATGCTTTCTTTATCCACATTTGGGGGATTTTGATGATGACAGACATTCCAAGGGGCCAAAGCAAAGGATTTTTAGCACAGAATTAAAGCTTTAATTTGTGGTTCAAAATGCAGAACAAGTAATTTTTTATTCTGTGATGGAGCAAAATTAATGTTGCATGTTTCAAATTTGTCACAAATGAACTGGCATTCGTAGCCTTCTCTGTGATCACAAAAAGATTTGCCTTTATTTCGTGATGTTTAATTTTGTACAGGGACTGTTGCTGCAGGCTAAAATGTTACCCTGATGTCTCACTAATGAGAATACCTGTAACTGTAGCAGTGTGACAATATCTGACAGGGAATCTGTGGCATATACTGAGGGTGTAGAGGAAAAGGGAGGCATGGCACAATTGACAAGCCTCAATGTTAATGTCTCCTTTTAAATTAAACATGGAGCACACAGCCACCTTTTAATTACTGTCATAAGGCAGGTAAGGGTGAAGGTAGGACACTGATGGGCTGTAACTACTCACCTAGAGGGAGTAGTAGAACATCTATAGACTCTGCTCTGTGTTTTTGACACTCTGCACCTCTCATTAATTTTCCTCAGTGATGTAGAAAGTTTGTGAAAAGCGCAGGCCCTGCAATATAGAGAGATATACCTGAGTGAAACTAGCAGTATCTAATCTGGCAATGCCAAAGAACATTGAATTAAAATAGCTGGAACAAGCTGGACAAACTAGACAGGTTGTGTTTGCATTATTCTATCCATCGTCTCCTGAATATTACTGAGTTGGCAATCATTTTGATGATTGTTTTATGTCACTGGGATTTGAGTGCCCACTGCTGGCAAAAGGTTCATGGAATGGGACTGGAAGCATAAAAAGTTTTGTCATTTTGAACAGGACAAGCTGGACATAGCAGCCGAGAATCTCCTCTTTCTGGTGGACTATGCCTCGCTTTCCAAGAAGGACATTATTCTGAATGGCAACACCTTCTCATGGCCAGAGAGGATCAGTCCACTCATTAGAAACAGGTCTGTTTGCAAATCGTGTCCCACTGCAGAACGGTACATGTCTTTAAAATGAGCAGTCTGTTGTTAATGATTTGTAATCTGTTCTCCGAGCACTGTGAAAAATACAGTGAGAAAGAGCAGTGCTAGTAGAGGCACTGTGAAAAATACAGTGAGAAAGAGCAGTGCTAGTAGAGGCACTGTGAAAAATAAAGTGAGAAAGAGCAGTGCTAGTAGAGGCACTGTGAAAAATACAGTGAGAACGAGCAGTGCTAGTAGAGGCACTGTGAAAAATACAGTGAGAAAGAGCAGTGCTAGTAGAGGCACTGTGAAGATCATTTACACAATGTTTAGCAAATTTATTTCAAATATCAAAAATTCGGGAAATATTAAATTTGAGTTTTAAAGCCTTGTACAAGCAAAAGGGGGTGGCACGTTATTGATGTGTGGGTTTTAATTTACCAAAATTCCCTAGATTCGGGGAAGGTTCCATTAGCAAATGTAACTCCTTTATTCAAAAAGTGAAGGAGACAGAAAGCAGGAAACTATAAACTATAGCTTAACATCTGTATTAGGGAAAATGTTAGTAGCTATTATTAAAGATGTTTTAGCAGGGCACTTAGAAAAATTCAAGGCAATCAGGCTGAGTCAACATGGTTTTGTGAAGGGGAAATCCTGGTTAACCAATTTATTGGAGTTCATTTAAGGAGTCACATGCGCTGTGGATAAAGGGGAACCAGCGGATGTACTGTACTTAGATTTCCAGAAGGCATTTGATAAAGTGCCACTTCAAAGGTTATTGCAGAAAATAAAAGCTCCTGGTGCAGGGGGTGGCTTATTGGCATGGATAAAGGATTGGCTAGCTAACAGGTTAGGGGTTAGGGTTAGGGTCAGAGGGTAACTATAAATGGGACTTTTACTGGTTAGCAGGATGTGACAAGTGGTGGGCCACAGAGATCAGTGCTGGGGCCTCAACTTTTTACAATTTATATAAATGATCTTCAGCGATTTTGCTATGGGCTCGCACCATCTTCCAGTGACTTTGTCATGGGCAAGTATGGATGAGCAGCGAAGTGGGTGGGGTGGTGGGTAGAGGAAGGTCTCGGTGTGAGTGGGAGAGGAAGATGTACCGGGGGAGGTTGAAGAGGAGACGAAGGTGTTGCAGAGTGGCGGTTGAGGTTGGGAGGTGGGGGACAAAGTTAGTGGGGGTGTGAGGTTGGGGAGAACAAAGGTGTTGGAGGGATGAGGTTGGCGGGGGGATAGAGGTGTCAGGGGGATGAGGTTGGGAGAGGGGCTGAAGTTGGGACTGGTGAAGGTGTAACGGGGGAGGAAGGTGGAAAAGTGGGGTGGAATGTCCAGGCAAGGGAAGGGTTTGCGGAGTCCATGACTGCCTCCTGGGGGACAAACTGAGGGGGGGGGGTGTGGTAGGAGGGAATGGTGAGTGTGAGAGGGGGCAGAGTGAGGCGGGAGGGTGGGAGAGTGAGGGTGTGATGGTAGCAGTAGAAAGGACAGTGAGGGTGGTTGGTGAGGACTCGGAGCCAGACACGGCCCATGGGGGGAAGCAGGAAGTTGGGGAGGTGAATGTGGAAAGGGGTGGGATTTTCGGGAAGGTGGAGAATGTGCACGTTCACCTAGATATTCATGAAGAAGGGTTCGGGCTGTAGGGTAACAGTGGGGAGGTGGAAGGTGATGCCGGGGGGGTTGGACAGTGATGGGGAAAGGACATGGGTGACTTGGGGAGGGGAAAAGATGGGGAAGCTTATCAAAAGTATAATGACTACCAAGCTGTGCAACTCGAAGGTGAGCGGAGCCTCTTGTTGGGCAGGAGGTGCTACATGGGAGTGTGATCAGTGGGTGGGCGGAGATGCAGGTCGGCTCAGATGGACAACTGAAAGAGAACCCCAGCAGGCAAAATGCTCGGGACAGTGAGATGAGTGTGAGGGATGAAGGCTCCGCGTGCGTAGGGAGAGTGATTGCACGAGGCTCCAAAAGGCCCTGCTCGCCGCACCCCCCCCACCCCCCCACACACACACAAACACATACACTTCTTCCTCCAGAATCACTCGTCATTAGTCTGCATGAAGCTGAACTGCTGGTGGGGGAGGGGCAGAGTGCAGAGGGAGGACTCGCAAAGCTTGTCAATGAAGCTGAAGGACACCATTACACATTATTCAGTGAAAGTGAATATATTTTCAATTATAAATTGACAAAATGTGCTCACCCGTGCAACCACTTGCGATCAGAATTTCTTAACTTTTCTGGGTCTACCACTTCTTCTAGGTGCTACCCTGACATCCACAGCAGGGGTGGAGACAGCCTGTAAAATGGTTGGCCCTGTTGTATCTGGTGACTTTGGCATGTGTCCTCTGGAGAACCAAGGCCTTGAGGGCCCCGGTTTGCTTTGGCTGTCCTCTGGTGGGCCAGCTGCTCCCTGTGCAGTGACAGAGGACAGGGTTGAGGAGATTGCAGGTAAAGGGGACTCGGAGGGAGAGGACAGCCTCTGAGATTCTTGAATGGATGATCAAGGGATGTCCAGCTTTTGCTGTTCCTCCCTTTGGGTGCCCGAGGGCCCTGGCCTGAGTTATTGAGGGGGAGGAGCACCTGGTAGGATATCAAGGTATTCCGTTTCCCCCTCACTTTGCCACTACAGGAACTCACCCATGGCTACTGCGATGGAGTGCAGGTCTGCGCACATCTCTGCATTCTACAGGACCAGGGTCTCCATGGCGTCTGCCATCCTTCCCATGGAGACCTCCATACATGCACATGTGGGCATCACTTCATCAGAGAGCAGGCGGACACACTCCCCCGACTCATGTGCGACTCTGTTGAGGGCTTCCAACAGCTCTGCATGATGTTCCGCTGCCTTCTGCTGACTCTCCAGGATGAGTTGGAAGGCTGAATCCAAAGGTTCATCATCTGACTCCCACCTCACAGGTGCCTCTTTCCCAGTGGTCTTCCGAGTGCCGGGGAACTCTGCTGAACCTGCCTCTTGCTATGTATGTGTCCGTGCAGTGGCCACCAGATTCTGAACTCAAGCCTGCTCTAGATCTAGGTCCTATCAAGGTGTGTCTCTCTGAGCTGGTGCAGGGTGTGGGTGAGCGCTGTGATGGGTCTTCCAGGCTGCTTATTTCCAGCTCCTCAGTGGAGGAGGTGTCCTCTTGGCTGGAGGTGAGGACCTGGATGGATCTGAGGGACTGTCTGGCTGAGGGTGTCAGTCCCTTGGCAGAGCTCCCTGTGAACCAAAGCAGAGATAATTAGTGCATGGCAGCAGAGTCAGAAGCAGGAGAGAGGGAGAGAGAGCACTCACAGTTGCGTTGAGAGAGGGATGATGTGGTGCAGGATCCTTACCAGGGTGTTCGCTGCCGACCTCACCGTCACCGCAGGCATGGTCCACATCCTCACCAGATGACACACTCCTCAAAGTGAGTGAGGGGCTTAATGTGGGCCACTCCACCCCTGGTCTGGGGCCTCTCCCTGCTGATGTGAGCCAGCTTCTCCTGCATGAAAACAGATGGAGTGTGTGTGAGCAGGACACATGGCATTGAGTGGAATGTTTGTGTGGTCAGAGGAGCCATGGACAGGATAAGGACACAAGCTCAAGAGGGTATGAGTCTGATGGAGATGTGAGGGTGTGTGTGAGAGTTAGTGGTGTTGTTGTCCCTTGAGGTGTGAGATCCCTGTGGATGTGTGATTGGTTTGTGAGTGTGTGAGTTGAGAGTGATGAGAAGAGTGACTTACCCTGGTGGAACAGATGAGATCATTCATCCTCTTCCTGCACTGGATGACTGACCACCTCTGTGCCCCAGTGGTGCTGACCGACACTGCCATTGCCTCCCAGGCTGGATTGGTGACCCTCCTGCAGCCAGAGTGACGTAGAGGAGATGGCGGTGGGCCTCAAAGGCATCCAAAAGGCACTCTAGAGAGGCATCACTAAATTTGGGGGCTGCTGTCTTCTTTGGTTTTGGAGCCATCTGTCGTCTGGAGCAGTCCCGGTATGTAGACATGAAGTAGGCTGCGCTCTGGTGCGCTTTAAATGTGCCACGCAGAGCGAGTGAGCGCTGAGGACATGGCATGGCGGGCAAATCCGAGCCCGTCCGCCAACAATCTGGCGTGTTTACCATGAATGCATTATCAATGAGGTGGGATGTGCCGGGAGGCAGATAAAACGGCACGAAAACCCACCATTCCTGCCGGCGGGACAAACATCATTAACATGTGCATTACCACACTTGGTGCAATTCAGGGATGATTCTGCCCATAGGTAGGTTAAGTAAGTGGACAAAGGTCTGATAAATGGAGTATAATATGGGCAATATGAAATTGTCCATTTTGGCAGGAAGGATGAAAAAGAAGCTTATTATCTAAATGGTGAGAGATTTCAGAGCTCTGAGATTCAGAGGGATCTGGGTGTCCTAGTGCATGAATCACAATTGGTTAGTATGCAGGTACAGTAAGTAATTAGGAAAGCAAATAGAATGTTATTGTTTATTGTGAGGGGAATTGATTAGAAAAGTAGGGAGGTTATGCTTCAGTTGTAGAGGGCATTGATGACATTTTATGACCGATACAGTTGGTAAAGCTGAGTTATTTAAAAATCCCAGAGGGAAACTTTAAACTACTGTCATAACCTATAATTTTAAGTGTTATGTTTGAGATGCGACTTTAAATTCAGGAATCAGACCACTAGTTCTCGAGGTTTTACATTAAGCTAAATGAAATATTGTTATTAATTTACACAGGTTAAAATATATATATACATGGCGATAAATTACTACTTTCATAACTTTTAACAAATTCCCAAACTAATCTCCATTAAGGCAACAGCAACCCATAGACTTAACCAGACACCAGGCAAAGCATTTTCACCTTCCGAACTCAAAATGAGGTTCTTTTCACTTTAGTTCCTGTGGAGCCAGTTGGAGGCTTACAGCTTTCTTTTGATCTCACATTGCCTCTGCTTTGCACACCTGAAACAGTTGTCTTGTTATACCTACCACTGTCCATTGAATGTTAATCCTCATTGCCTCAACAACCTCTGAACTAAACCTCTCTAACAATAAAACCCCTTTCATAGTATCAATTGTATTAGTAATATAAATATATTGCTTTTTATCTTCTAGAAAGGCATAGTTTTCACACTACTTCTTGAATGCTCTATTCAAAAAATGCTAATGCACGCTATCTCCCACATCAAAACTAGTACACATCAAAGCACCCAGACTAGCTGGCTTCAATCCAATTAAGACACACCCACAGACTAAACCTCTGTTTTAAAAGAAAAGTATTTTCCAAAATATTATATACATTAATAACTTCATGACAGACACCGCATCTGGAGTATTGGTCTGCTTATTTAAGGAAAGAAGTAAATGTGTTAGAAGCAGTTCAGAGAAGGTTTACTGGACTAATACATGGAATGGTCTTATGAAGAAAGGTTGGACAGGTTAAGCTTGTATGCACTGGAGTTTAAAAGAGTAAGAGATGACTTGATCGAAACCTTTAAGATCCTGTGAGGTTTTGACAGGGCAGATGTGGAGAAGATGTTTCTTCTTGCGGGGGACTAGAACAAGGGGTCATGGTTTAAAAATAAGGGGTCCCTCATTTAAGACAGAGATAAGGAGAATTTTTTTCTCTCCGAGGGTCATGAGTCTTTGGAACTCTTCCTCGGAGGGCAGTGGAAGCAGAGTCTTTGAATATTTTTCAGTCAGAGGTAGATAGTTTTTTGATAAGAAAGGGGGTGAAAGGTTATTGGGGTAAGCGGGAAGTTACAATCAGATCAGCCATGATCTTATTGAATGGCAGAGCAAGCCTGAGGGACCGAGTGGCCTCCTCCTGTTCCATGTTTATATGTATGTTTGTTCCCATGAGATGGTGAACAAATCTATGCTTATAACTCACTCACTCACTTTCCCAGAACCGCTTCATCCAATTCAGGGTTTTGCAGGGAGTCAGAGTCTATCTTGACAGGCAGTGGGTGCTAGGAGAGACACACACTCACACACACACACACACACACTGGGAGACAATTTACCGTAGCCAATTCACCCAACCCGCATGTCTTTGGACGGTGGGAGGAAACCGGAGCACCTGGCGGAAACCCACACAGACATGGGGAGAACATGCAAACTCCACACAGACAGGCACCCGAGGTCAGGATCGAACCCGGGTCTCTGGAGCTGTGAGGCAGCAGCATGAACCACTGCACTGCTGTGCCACTCTATGCTTATAACTTTAGTGAAATTAATAATTTTAATAAATTATTGGCACAACATACTGATGCACATTAACACTGAGACTTTCTTGTAAAAGTAATGTATTAAAGTGTGTGGCTGGATCTATATGAAATACATTGAGGACTCAAGTTAGATTATCTTTTGTCAAGGTGATTAACCATTGCTGGCCATGCATTCAGCCAGCCTGGGCACTAAACTCTGGAATCCCCACCCTAACCCTCCCCACCTCACGACCTCACTTTCCTCCTTTAAAAGGCTCCTTAACACTAACCTCTTTGACTAAATATCTCCTTTGGTGGCTCAGTGTCCAATTTTATTTAATGATCATTCTTGTGAAGCACTTTTAAAAGCTGAAAGAAATGACTAAGTCCGCTTTAATTGCAAACATTGCTGAGATTCCACATCATTTCTATCACTAAAAAGAGCCAGTCTTTCTTTTCCCTATCCTCGTCTTAGTGAAATGCGATTACAGAGAGAACATGATGTGGCAGTTTCTAAGCTGGTCCACTGGCAGAATGATTTTATGAAGCGTATTGCGGAAACTGCAGCCTTGGTGAAGAAATTTCAAAGGAAGGATCGCATGTCTGAAGCACAGCAGTATGTCAGGACGTTGGAAGACATCAATAGAAGGCTCGAGGAATTTACAGAGGAGGTGGGCCTTGTCAGGTTACTGTTTAGGAAATTCTACAGCTTCAATCAGGCTTCCTAGATATTCTGAAAATATGAAGGCTGTTGTGGAAGAATCTCGGACCGTCTCAAGTTTAAGTTATTTTCCTTAAACTCTATTCTTAAATATACTGCATTCCATTTATTAAGAGGTTAATTACTTCAGGACACATTATCTGATCAGTTCCCCAAAATCGTATTGAAAACTTGAGCATTGCTGAAAAAAAGAGACATGTCGAAGCTTTTTGTCTCATACTCATCAGGACACTTCACAAGAATATCAATATAAGGGGAAAACAACAATTTATACTGCATGTGAAGAGAGTGCTGATTGGCTGGCAAGTAGACTCTGATTGATATAGGCATTGCCATGGAGAATGCACCAGTGATGGTGACTGATAGTTAACTGCCAAGCATTGTTTGAAATTTAAACCAGGCAGCTTGACCCTGATTGGTCATGGCATGATTACCCTGGAAGGGCAAGGTATCTCAAAATTTGAGTAACAGTGAAGCTAATTGTTTCACGCCGCTACTATGCAGTAGCAACACGAGTGGTATTCACCGCTAACAGGAGCTGCCGTCAAGCCAAAAAAGACATACTGCCTGTCACACAAATGAGGAATGTGGTTTATGAATTTCAGTGCCAGTGTGATGCTAGGTATGTAGGCCATGCATCCCAAAGATTGGCAGATCCTATCAGATCAATCAGCCACTCTCTTCACATGCAGTATAAATTGTTGTTTTCCCTTTATATTGATATTATTGCAAGTGTCCTGATGAGTGCAAGCTGAAAAGTTTCAACATGTCTCTATTTTCAGCAATACTCAAGTTCTCTACTATCAAATGATTAAACATATAACTGTACATTACAGTGACTAATATCAGGAGGGCATGCAGCAGATGCTGTTTGCTATTTAATGTTGGAATTGGCAGAGAAAACAAGTAGCAGGATGGAGATAAAAAAAACTCCTTTGATTAAATATACTGGAGCTATTGAAAATAAATCCTAAATCTTAATTTACAAATGACAAATGCCACTGGTTATACCTTTTTAAGAATTAATGTCTCATGCCCATTATAGCCCAACCGTCGTGTGTTTTGTATAATAGTGCACTCTAGCATGGCCATGTCACCTGCCATGGTGGCAGGGTAGGTCACTTCAGCTGGTCAAAATGTGACAGGTTTCCTCTTATCTTTGCTCAGAAAGCCCTGATCAACCATGAAGAAGTCCTGCTGGAGACAGGTCACATTAGCCCTTACCATCAAATCCAGGATATTATCAACACTAAGGAGCCCTTTGAGAAGCTGTGGAAAATCGCCGTCCAGTTTAATCTGCATTATGACAAGTGGATGAATGGCCCCTTGCTACAAGTCAATGCTGAAGAGGTGGAGCAGGAGGTAGAAATGGATAAGACTTCTCCCTCACTGTTTTAAACACAACATTTAGGAAGGCAGAATTCTTCTTAGGCCTTAACTCTATTGCGTAACAATATTTTATGGTTATTTTAAAATATAAAAATGAAATATCTTTTTAAATATGCAGATTAGAATCCTTGCAGGGTGTTTTAAAATGATGCCTGTCTTAAAATTGATAGTTTTAAGTCAAAAGCAAAAATCTGCAAGAGAGCAAGGCAAAGATTAACATGGCACAATAAGAGATAATGGCTTACATTGCCAATGAGATTAGTTCCAGTTACAATTTTACCTTATCAGAAACATCAGAACAAATGCAGATTAAGCAGCTGGCCGTGAAAGCCTAGTCTCTTAAAAAAATCTTTTCCTCTTGTTAAATGTTCCCATCAGGTGCAGAGTTTATGGCGTGCTAGCTACAAGCTGACAAAGGTTTTCAATCACCCAGATCTCCATGGGCCTTTGAAAGTTGCGACTACCATCAAAACCAAGCTGGAAAAATTCAAAATCAATATGCCTCTGATCAGTGCCCTCTGCACTCCAGGGATCAAGCCACGACACTGGAGTGTGATGAGCCAAAAGGTAGGCAGATAATTTTAAGGGCACAGAACTGTTGACCAAAATTGTGCAGAGGAATTCTGAATATATGTTGGAAACACATTAATCATAAATTGCAGCGTATAATTTGACCAGCATAGACAATGACCCATTTTTCTGGCCCCAACGTGTTTTTGGATATACTCAGTGTTTAAGTCGACCCCCACCCCTTCCCATTTTCAGTAATGACGTGCTATTCTCACATTTGCAGTCAATCTCAATTTTTCACCCACAAATGGATGTTTTACTCACTGGTACCTTATCACTGGGTGCAAGGGATCAAGCAGGTGATGTATGCTGTGTTGCAAAAGTTTAAGACACGCCCACTCTTTGTGTCAGATGCTGATGACATTTCAAAATGGTGCCTGCCCACGCCAGCAATTCACTTTTACACTTGGCATATAAGTCGACCTCCAGTTTTGGAGGGATATTTTGAGGCTTCAAAACGAGACTTATATGCTGACATCTACAGAAAACCAAAGGATATAAATGGTAAAGTGGAACAGGGGAGCCTGTGCAGGTATACAGATCATTAAAGTTGAAATCATTCACTTTGGATCCAAGAAAGATAAAATTAATATTTTCTAGCGGTGAGAGGCTAGGAACTGTGGAGAAACAATGAGATTTAGCTGTTCAGGTAGATAAAACACTAAAAGCTAGTGAACAGGTACAAAAACTAATCAAAAAGACGAATAGAATGTTGACCTTTATGTCAAAGGGCAGGAACACAGAGAGGTGGAAGGGATGTTACAGCTGGACAGGGCATTGATGAGACTCCATCTGGAGTAACCGTGTTCACTTCTGGACATTGCACCTCAGGAAGGATCTATTGGCCTTGGAGTGGGTGCAGCCCAGATTCACCGTGGTACTGGGGTTAAAGGGTTAAATTATGAGGACAGGTTACACAGCCTGTAGGCTTGTATTCCTTTGAGTTTGGAAGATTGAGAAGTGATTGCAATCAAGGTGTTAAAAATGTTTCAAGTGATTCAAAAGGGAAAATAGGGAGAAACTATTTCCTCTGGTTGAACAAGAGGACAGAATCTTAAAATTTAGAGTAAGGGCATTTACCTGTGAAATCAGGGAGCATTTTTTCCCACACAGGGTGTAGTGGAAATCTGAACTGACAATCCAGAAAGCGTTGGATGCTGAAGTGGGCAGGGCTGATGTCAATTGTAATTTTCAATGATTGGATTGATAGATTTTTGTTGAGATGGGACATGTGAGGTATAGTGGGTGGCCATCCCTCCTCGCAGGCCCCCAAAATAAGCCTCTGCTGATGCTCTGCCATCTTATGAGATCCAACTGCAGCACCATCTGCATTGTCCTTGGGGCAGCGGCAGGCTCCCTGTGGGAATATAGGAGCAGGAGTAAGCCATTTGGCCCTTCGAGCCTGCTCCACCATTCAATATGATCATGGCTGATCTGGTTGTGGTTTCAGCTCCACTCACATAGCTCTCCAAATGTGGTCACAGCAAGGCCCTGTACAGCTGCAGTAAAACTTCCTTACTTTTATATTCCACTCCCCTTGCAATAAACACCAGCATTGTATGCGTGTGATTCAGAACTTACATTTTGTCCCCATGAGTTGAAGTACAAAGGCACTCGGTAGGTGTAACTTGCCTTTCATGCTGGTCCTGGAGTGGTTCAAGTTTCAATGAAAATACTTGACATTCTGAAGAACTAATAGCTCAGAACTTGTTACAAAATGGTGAATTTTTGTCGATCACTTTGGATGCAGTATTATTATAGTGACAAACTTGCCTTGCACAGTGGACTGGGATCACTACATGTTCAAGACGGCAGAGGGAACATTTGGCCTGACCCTCTGGGGCAGTCTGGGAGAAATCCATCCTATAGAATACAGGAGTGAAAAAGTAACACTGCACTTGTACAAAGTTTTAGCGAGCAGCTGTCGTTTAGTGTCCAGTTTTAGATATGCCATTCTAGGATGGGTATGAAGTAATGGAAGGCACCTTGAACTAAACCCATTTCTTATTCATGGAGTCAGTGCAGTCTTCCTCTCTTCTTACTTTCTGAAAATGGCTGAATTGTTATTGATGTTGGATCAATTCCTGTGTAATAATCAGAAGGCAGAGTGCGCCAGGGGAGTTCCCCCTCAATGCTCTGGGCAATATTTACCCCTCAATCAACATAGCAAATAAAACAGATGATTTGGTCACTATCACTTTGCTGTTTGCACAAGTGACTTGCTGCACTTCCTACATTACAACAATGACTACATTTCAATAAAGTACTTAGTTAACTGGAAACCACTTTGCACACCCTGAGATTGTGACAGGTGCTACATAAATGCAGGTTCTGATTTCTTTCTTTCAAGTATCATTGCTTTTGATTGTGCCTATCTATCGATGAGGGCTTTTTAATATTATTATACAATATAGATCAGTATGTGGAGATAGCAACACCACAGCTTTAAGCTGCAGGGTTTATTTAGCTTTTATTCATTCTGGGATGTGCATGTCAGTGATGGATGTACATGTCAATGGTAAGGCTGGCATTTATTGTCCATCCCTGTTACTCTTGAGAGAATGGTTGCGGGCATTTCTCTGGAATCACTGCACGGTGAACTATTTCCTCGGAGCTGAGGGAGAGAGTTCCAGGACTTTGACCCAGTGATGATGAAGGAACAATGATACATTTCTAAGTCAGGATGGCGTGTGACTTGGAGCAGGTGGTGGTGTTCCCATGTGCCCTTTGTCTTTATTATTCGAGATGGTAGATGTTGTTGGTTTGGAAAGTGCTCTCAAAGAAGCCTTGGCGAGTTACTGGAATGCATCTTACAGTTGGTGCACATATTGGGTGGAATTTAGTTCCAGCAACGGGGTTCATCCTGCCCCAAGCAGTTGGAGACCTGGTAGGAGCCCTGTGTCCTTTCTGTCCTGGAGGCCGGATGCTATTTAACTGCAATCAGGCACCTAAATGGCCAGCATCAGACCTCCCACATGATCAAGACCCCGGTTGGGCATAAACCCACCCCCGTCCGAGAGCAGCTGGCCAATCAGTGGCCACTGTCAGTAATACACTGAGACCTTCACCAGAGATCATTGTTGGTTCTCTCGATACAGGTGAGTGGGGGTGGGATGGGGTGGGGTCCCCAGTGGGGGTGGGTTGTGTGCAAGGACAGGGTGTGGCTTTCAGCACCTCCCAACCCCCTCCCCACCACCTTCCCAATGCCGGTTCCCTCAATTGGACACTGAATGCCTATAGCTGATGACCCTCCCCTCGAGATTACCGGCAAACCCGATGGTTTATTGAGTGGCTTTCAGAAGGCAAGGGAGATCCAGCGCAAGTGCATGAAATCCTAGGCCGGGATTTTTCTCTCGTCAGGCAGGCCAACTGCCGCCCGCGATCGGGGCCAGGCCACGATTTCACACTGACGGGCTAATTAAGGCCCACCCAGCATGAAACACACACTGCAGTGCTCGTTGCTGCCTGTGCGAAAGGGAAGGAGGGAGAACACGTAATTACGCACAGGAAAAGATCTGCGCACAGATCTGCCTCTGGGAGATGAAGAATTTTGAAAATTAAAAATAAAGATTTTTAAAATGTTAACAAACATGCCCCCTCATGTGAGCAGGGGCTTGTTAGAAATTAGGATGAAATTAAGATCAAAACCTCATCCCGCCCATAGATAAGGTTTGGCAAAAAATGCAAAGATCACTTGGCCTTTTTGCCTGCCCGCCAACCGTAAGGTTGGACAGGCAGCGAACAGTTTAATTCAACTACATTGTTAATGGCCTTGATAGGCCTTTTAATTATCAGCACGCGATGATGTCAGGACGCTCGCCCAACGTCATCATGCGTCATTTTACGCTCGAGTGGGTCGGGCATGCGCCCCTCCACTCAGCGAAAAATCCTGCCCCTGAACCACCATTGAATCCCAGTGGGCACAGGGATAATTGCCTTTAAGTGGATCATTAATGAACCTAATTGACTTCCTGCCACCAGTGGGTAGAATTCCCGTGTCTGGCTCTTCCCACCCTCCACTTGCCGCTGGAGTTGGAAGCAGGTACTCCCCCCACCCCCACCCCACACCCTATACCAATCTTGCCCTCTTCGATAGTCTCCATTAAATTCAGCTCATTATCATTGGTATCTCGTCCAAGGCATTGGGCTGACTGACTAACACCTGGTAAAATATGGAGTCCCATCAGGGCAAAGACCAGAATATTCCACAAACATTTCCTTTCACTTTTATTAAGGTCTGAATAACTTTAAATTTCTCCTTCCAGTTCATTAATCCTTGTCTTTAACCTTGTACAGAGTATTTCATTTCAGGCTTGTGGTTTCCTTAATCAGCTCAAAGGTTGTGTTCCTCCCCATATACCTTGATTCTTGTTTTGTGCTATGCTGCTAGAGTTGGGTGTGAATTTGCAGGTGATGAGTTGTACCAATGACTCTTGCCTGCCATGTGCGTGAAGAAGTGTTTACATTAGGGTTTCCTGAAGCAACATACTTGCATAACCATTGGATTCATTACTTAGCGTGTATTCCATATTCTGTGTAAAATTGATGAAATTTGCTGCCATCATTGGAAATTAGAGGCGGACTTTAAGGACCAATTGAGCCTTTATACTTCAGCAACAGACTGGGAGACAACCAGAGAAAGAAGGAGCAGGAGTGGGGATCGCTCACATCAGTCTCAGATTACCTTATCACATCAATCTTCTCACCATAATTTTCAAGGGGTAGGTGGAACTAGCACTGACTGCCAACTTTCCCACCTCTGGGACTGCCCACCAGTGCAGAAAGAAGTCAAGCGATCTCAGTAGGGCAGCAACGTTTTAAATTTAATCCTTGATGGGATGTGGCGTCGCTGGCAAGATCACCGTTTATTGTCCTTCCCTAATTTTCCTTGAACTGAGTTTACTAGGCCATTGCAGAGAAGAGTTAAGAGTTAACCACATTGCTGTGGGTCTGGAGTCACATGTAGGCCAGACCAGGTCACGTCAATCACGGAGTTAAGACCTCACACTATATTTTTAAGAAATACATATATATCAACATGGCTACTTCCTAAAATTTTAAAAACTGGACAAAGACTTTAAAAAGGCTGAAACTATGTCTGCCTATAACCCTGAATGAGAGGAACTTTCTGGCAATATCCGACAAGCTGACGTCTTGTTATCTCTGACGATTTGCTAACGACCCCTGTGAGCTGCAGAAAACAAATTCAAAGGAAATTATACAGAGACCATCTATATTTCCTAAGCCAAGCCTGGCCGACGGAGACTACCAGTCTGCTAGGGCAAAGGACCCTTAAACCTCCTTTTGAAATTCTTAATTGTTAAAACATTAACAATCTCAAGAATCCAGACACAGGAATACATATTCTTTGTGAAAGCCAAAGTAGACAGGTGGGAGTCATGTGACATGACCCCCTACCTGTAACACTGTCTTGCTATACTGCCAGTCAGTCTGCCATCTAGCAAGCAGCAGCTCAGAACAAGGGCTTGATTCAGGTGAATGCCTGGTTCCCATCTATATTGTTTCTACTGGGACTTCTGAACATCTATACCAGCGCCTATAAGACTAATTCATCTCTACATGCCTGTCCCATCATGGAAGTCATCTCCACTGGAAAAGTGAATTATCCAGCATCAGTTTTCAACCTGCCAACCTCTGTGAAGAAATACCATTGGACTTTGATCTGGACTCTGGGCTCAGGTGAAACAATAATTATTTCCTCTGTGGTCGTTGCCCTGTAAATCTCTCTTTCTCTATCCCTCTTTTATTGCATGAATGCACAGGGGCTGCATTGCGACCCCTCCTCCCGCATTTGAGCGTGTGTGAATAAACCAACCCTCTGAGTTCACCCTATCTCGAGTTTGCTGTGGGGTTGTTAATAGAAATTGGATCATAGCAAAAGGAGTTGGGAAATATGGCACCGCTTATAAAAGGGGAAGTCAAAACCAAAATATCTTTCTGTTTATGGACAGGTGACGAGAGGAGAAATCAGAACTGTTTAAATTAATTTCCCCCCCACCCCCACCATCCGTAACACCAGGTAAGGGTGGCCGATTTCCTTCCCTAAAGGACATTAGTGAACCTGATGGGTTTTTACAATGAGTTATGATAGTTCCATTGTCACCAATACTGGGCTGAGCTTTATATTGCATTTTATATTTCATTGAATTTAAATTCACCAGCTGCTGTGGTGGGATTTGAACCCGTGTCCCCAGGGCACAGTGCCGTTACCACTATGGCACCACCTCCCCCCTAAAATTATCACAGAAGGTGTTTTATGAAATAATAATAGCTGCAGAGAGCCATATGGACAGATGACCCTGGCTGCAGGTTTGCTGTAGAAGGTCGTTGATCTGCCTCATCCTCTCTCAGGTAATGCACATTCCTCTAATACGCGTCTCCTCATAAAGTCCCACAGCTCCTGTGATGCCTGTATATTCTATTGGGATGGGGGAGGTGTAAACAGCTGGTGGCAGTCCATTCTCCTACATGCTGCTTGATGTTTCTTTGTTCCATCCTGCAGTCTTCCTCTTCTGCCTACTCCATGGTTAAGGCATCATACAGTTTGCCATTGAGAATGGTCAGATCTATTACTGATAAACCCTCAGTGCGAATGAGGGTGGAGGGTGGGTAGCAGAATGCTTAAACATGTGCTAGTACCTGACCCAGTCCAAAACAAGCCTTGGAGTAGGGGGTGGGGAATTCTCAGAGATTCTCCCGTTGCATTGCTGTAAATTTGATGTAAACGCTGAGAGTGCAGAGTCAGAGCCAGAGAAATCGGGGACCGTAGTGACAGGTGTACCAGAACAGGCTAGACTAGTACCTGCTCACCATGCTGTGGCTCCATTCAAACTAAACCATCTAAAGAATGGCATGCTGGGATTGGGAAGAACTTTCCGGTAGATTGCTGGGACTGGTTTTACAGCTCATCATAATGAGCTGGTCAGCTGGAAAATCCGTCACTGGAGAGAGGTGCTACTGTCCACATTAGCTGCCAACAGGAGGTATCTTCCCCCTTTCTGCACATTGTTGGGCTGCGGATGTGAGCAGTAGGGTCCAGAGCACCTCTTGTGTAGCCTGGAACAAAGCCATCGATGCCAATAATAGGAGCTCAGGCCAAAGTACAGAAATAACAATAGGTTAATGTCAGTGGCAACTGCAGAGTAAAGCAATACTTAACAAGGAGAGCGTTTATTACCCAATGAGGAGAGAGTTTAATACCCGACGAGGAGAGAGTTGAAAAGCCCTCATCCAGTTGCCTTTGAAACTGATGGACCTGTTAAATGACCTCTTACCTGCTGGTCTTCCTGACTCCCCATTCCCAACAGGACTTATTGCATGTGCTGAGGTCAGATTATCCTGCACACATGAACAGGAATGTGAGGACTATTCCCCAGCCCCATATACATTCACTTCAGATGTTCAGACCTCCAACCCTGGCCCATTTCTACAGTGGGGTCCAAAGACAGTGTGGAACCAATTCCCCAGGTTCCCCAACTTTAAATCAGGGCAGGAAGAAGATGGAAATCTGCCCAATAGGGCTCATTTTTACATTCAATCATGCATTCTGGTCTAAGTTTTTTTCTCTGTGCTGTGCTCTTTGTTGAGCATCTGTTACCATAAAACTGATTCTCGTGATCCCAGACACCAACAATGTCCTGAATAGATGATATTACAAACTCTATGTTCCTTTGAGGGAGTTTTACAGAATGCCAACCCTCTGCTTCAGAGTGTGATGGAATATTCCCCACTTGCCTGGATGAGCAGCTCCCACAACACTCAAGAAACTTGACACCATCCAGGACAAAGCAGCCCACTTGATTGGCACCACATCCACAAACATTCATTCCCTCCACCACCGATGAACAGTAGCGCAGTGTGTGCCATCTACAAGAGGCACTGCTGGAACTCACCAAGGTTCCTTGGACAGCATCTTCCAAACCCACAAACACTACCACCTAGAAGGACAAGGGCAGCAGATAGGTGGGAACACCACCACCTGGAAGTTCCCCTCCAAGCCACTCACCATCCTGACCTGGAAATATATTGCCGTTCCTTCACTGTCACTGGGTCAAAATCCTAGGACACCCTTCCCAGCAGCACTGTGGGTGTACCTATGGCACATGGACTGCAGTGGTTCAGGATGGGTGCACCATCTTCATTATAAAAGCAGACTCGTGCTGCCCAATTGAAAGCTGTAAGCTGTCCTGATCCATTACCATTTACATAATTGTTTTCTCTGGACCCATTTCACATTAAGTTAGCCATTCAAAGAACACTATGTACTAGTCCAACAGACTGCAGGTACACAGAAACAGAGAAAACAAAACCCACATAGGGACTAAGCAGTATGAAAGGGTGGAGATTCAGAGAAGGAGTCACTCATTTGATCTTTCAAACCTGTAAATAATTTTAGAAGAATCAGGCTCCACCCCTTGTTCAAGTGAGAGTGTCAGTTTTATTCAAATTATGTTGTTTAGGCCAAGAAAAAGGAAATTATTAACTTCAATTGATAAGGACCTGTGACGTTACCTGCCATGTACAATGCTTTGAATTCAGCTTGAAGGAAACATTCAGCGGAATGTCAGGCCTCCTGCTGGGTGTCATTTGTGTTATTGCTTGTGTTGTCACAGAAAGTGATGCTGTTAAAATGTCACAAGGTTTTTATCCTGTGAAGACCTATAAATAAAACTGCCTGGGGTTTCTTGCTGCAGGACATGGTGCTATTTCTACAACACCACTTCCATGACAACTATCCTGATATGACACATAATAACCAGCTGAATTCTTTGCATTCCAGTGAACACTTCCTTCAATTTGGAGCGGTACTCCATGCCTGTTCCATACAAATAGAAGCTTTACATAAATCCTCTATATAGTCATCAGTTTAATGGATTGCAGACCTCCAGGCTGTGAGGAGTGACAATGGGAGATCATAGCTGTGATTCCTCACTCCTTCCCATTGGCAGTGCGGGAAAATGAGAGATCATAGTCGTGATTCCTCACTCCTTCCCACTGGCAGTGCGGGACAACGGGAGATCATAGTCGTGATTCCTCACTCCTTCCCACTGGCAGTGCGGGACAACAAGAGATCATAGTCGTGATTCCTCACTCCTTCCCACTGACAGTGCGGGACAACGGGAGATCATAGTCGTGATTCCTGACTCCTTCCCACTGGCAGTGCGGGACAACGGGAGATCATAGTCGTGATTCCTGACTCCTTCCCACTGGCAGTGTGGGACAACGGGAGATCATAGTCGTGATTCCTGACTCCTTCCCACTGGCAGTGTGGGACAACGGGAGATCATAGTCATGATTCCTGACTCCTTCCCACTGACAGTGCGGGACAACGGGAGATCATAGTCGTGATTCCTGACTCCTTCCCACTGGCAGTGTGGGACAACGGGAGATCATAGTCGTAATTCCTGACTCCTTCCCACTGGCAGTGTGGGACAACGGGAGATCATAGTCGTGATTCCTGACTCCTTCCCACTGGCAGTGTGGGACAACGGGAGATCAGAGGCATGACTTCTCACTCCTTCCGACTGGCAGTGCGAGACAACTGGAGATCATAGCCGCGATTCCTCACTGTTTCCCACTGGCAGATCGGGGCAATTGGAGATCACAGCCGTGATTCCTCACTCCTTCCCACTGGCAGTGCGGGACATTGGGAGATCATAGCCATGATTCCTGACTCCTTACAACAGGCAGTGTGGGTCAACTGGAGATCATAGCCGTGATTTGTCACTCCTTCCCACTGGCAGTGCGGGACAACGGGAGATCATAGCTGTGACTCCTCACTCCTTTCCACTGGCAGTGCGGGAAAACTGGAAATCATGACCGTGATTCCTCACCCCTCCCCACTGGCATTGCGGGACAACAATAGATCATAGCTGTGACTCCTCACTCCTTCCTACTGGCAGTGAAGGACAACTGGAGATTGTAGTTGTGACTCCTCACTCCTTCCCACTGGCAGTGCGGGCAATGGGAGATCATAGCCGTGATTCTTCACTCCTTCCCACTGGCAGTGCGGACAACGGGAGATCATAGCCGTGATTCCTCACTCCTTCCCACTGGCAGTGCGGGACAACGGGAGATCATAGCTGTGACTCCTCACTCCTTCCCACTGGCAGTGCCGGACAACGGGAGATCATAGTCGTGACTCCTCACTCCTTCCCACTGGCAGTATGCAACAACTGGAGATCACAGTCGTGACTCCTCACACCTTCCCACTGGCAGTGCGGGACAACTGGAGTTCATGGCCATGATTCTTCATTACTTCCCACTGGCAGTGCGAGACAACTGGAGATCATAGCCGCGATTCCTCACTTTCTCCCACTGGCAGATCGGGACAATTGGAGATCATAGACGTGACTCCTCACTCCTTCCCACTTGCAGTGCGGGACAATTGGAAATCATGGCCATGGCTCCTCACTCCTTCCACCGGCAGTGTGGATCAACAGGAGATCATAGCCATGATTCCTGACTCCTTATAATTGGCAGTGCGGGTCAACTGGAGATCGTAGCCGTGACTCCTCAATCCTTCCCACTGGCAGTGTGGGACAACGGAAGATCATAGCTGTTATTCCTCACTCCTTCCCACTGGCAGTGCGGGACAACTGGAGATCATAGCTGTGAATCCTCACTCCTTACCACTAGCAGTGCGGGACAACTGGAGATCATGGCCGTGATTCCTCACCCCTCCCCAATGGCATTGCGGGACAACGGGAGATCATAGCTGTGAATCCTCACTCCTTCCCACTAGCAGTGCAGGACAACTGGAGATCATGGCCGTGATTCCTCACCCCTCCCCAATGGCATTGCGGGACAACGGGAGATCATGGTCATGATTCCTCACTCCTTCCCACTGGCAGTGCGGGCAACGGGAGATCATAGCTGTGATTCCTTACTCCTTCCCACTGGCAGTGTGGGACAATGGGAGGCCATAGCCCTGATTCCTCACTCCTTCCCACTGGCAGTGCGGGACAACGGGAGATCATAGCAGTGACTCCTCACCCCTTCCCACTATCAGTGCGGGACAACAGGAGATCATAGTCATGATTCCTCACTCCTTCCCACTGGCAGTGCGGGTCAATAGGAGATCATAGTCAGGACTCCTCACTCCTTCCCACTGGCAGTGTTGGACAACTGGAGTTCATAGACGTGATTCCTTACTCCTTCCCACTGGCAGTGCGGGACAACGGGAGATCATAAATGTGATTCCTCACTCCTTCCCACTGGCAGTGCGGGACAATGGGAGATCATAGTCATGATTCCTGACTCCTACCCACTGGCAGTGCGGGACAACGGGAGATCGTAGCCATGATTTCTCACTCCTTCCCACTGGCAGTGAGGGACAGCGGGAGATCAGAGGCGTGACTCCTCACTCCATCTGACTGGCAGTGCTAGACAACTGGAGATCATAGCTTTGATTCCTCACACCTTTCCACCTGCAGTATGGAACAACGGGAGATCATAGACGTGACTCCTTACTGCTTCCCACTGGCAGTGCGGGACAATTGGAAATCATGGCCATGACTCCTCGCTCCTTCCACCGGCAGTGTGGGTCAACAGGAGATCATAACCATGATTCCTGACTCCTTATAACCGGCAGTGCGGGTCAACTGGAGATCGTAGCCGTGATTCGTCACTCCTTCCCACTGGCGGAATGGGACAACTGGAGATCATCGTCGTGACTCCTCACTCCTTCCCACTGGCAGTGTGGGACAACGGAAGATCATAGCTGCGATTCCTCACTTCTTCCCACTGGCAGTGTGGGACAACTGGAGATAATGGCCATGATTCCTCCTTCTTCCCACTGGCAGTGCGGGACAACTGGAGATCATGGCCGTGAGTCCTCACCCCTTCCCACTGGCATTGCGGGAAAACGGGAGATCATAGCCATGTCTCCTCACTCTTTCCCACCGGCAGTGCGGTACAACGGGAGATCATAGTCATGATTCCTCACTCCTTCCCACTGGCAGTGCGGGACAACGGGAGATCATAATCGTGATTCCTCACTCTTTCCCACTGGCAGTGCGGGCAACGGGAGATCATAGCTGTGATTCCTTACTCCTTCCCACTGGCAGTGAGGGACAATGGGAGGCCATAGTCCTGATTCCTCACTCCTACCCACTGGCAGTGCGGGACAACGGGAGATCATAATCGTGATTCCTCACTCTTTCCCACTGGCAGTGCGGGCAACGGGAGATCATAGCTGTGATTCCTTACTCCTTCCCACTGGCAGTGAGGGACAATGGGAGGCCATAGTCCTGATTCCTCACTCCTACCCTCTGGCAGTGCGGGATAACGGGAGATCATAGCCTTGATTCCTTACCCCTTGCAACTGGCAGTGTGGGTCAATTGGAGATCATAGCCATGTCTCCTCACTCTTTCCCACCGGCAGTGCGGGCAACGGGAGATCATAGCTGTGATTCCTTACTCCTTCCCACTGGCAGTGAGGGACAATGGGAGGCCATAGTCCTGATTCCTCACTCCTACCCACTGGCAGTGCGGGACAACGGGAGATCATAGTCGTGATTCCTCACTCCTTCCCACTGGCAGTGCGGGTCAATTGGAGATCATAGTCAGGACTCCTCACTCCTTCCCACTGGCAGTGCGGGACAACGGGAGATCATTGCTGTGATTCCTCACTCATTCCCACTGGCAGTGCGGGACAATGGGAGATCATAGTCATGACTCCTCATTCCTTCCCACTGGCAGTGCGGGACATCGGGAGATCAGAGGCGTGACTCCTCACTCCTTCAGACTGGCAGTGCGAGACAACTGGAGATCATAGCCGCGATTCCTCACTTTCTCCCACTGGCAGATCGGGACAATTGGAGATCACAGCCGTGATTCCTCACACCTTTCCACTGGCAACGTGGGACAACGGGAGATCATAGACGTGACTCCTCACTGCTTCCCACTGGCAGTGCGGGACAATTGGAAATCATGGCCATGACTCCTCGCTCCTTCCACCGGCAGCGTGGGTCAACAGGAGATCATAGCCATGATTCCTGACTCCTTATAACTGGCAGTGCGGGTCAACTGGAGATCGTAGCCGTGATTCGTCACTCCTTCCCACTGGCGGAATGGGACAACTGGAGATCATCGTCGTGACTCCTCACTCCTTCCCACTGGCAGTGCGGGACAACGGGAGATCATAGTCATGATTCCTCACCCCTCCCCAATGGCATTGCGGGACAACGGGAGATCATAGTCATGACCCCTCACTCCTTCCCACTGGCAGTGCGGGACAACGGGAGATCATAGTCATGATTCCTCACTCCTTCCCACTGGCAGTGCGGGACAACGGGAGATCATAGTCATGATTCCTCACTCCTTCCCACTGGCAGTGCGGGACAACGGGAGATCATAGTCGTGACTCCTCACTCCTTCCCACTGGCAGTGCGGGACAACGGGAGATCATAGTCATGATTCCTCACTCCTTCCCACTGGCAGTGCGGGACAACGGGAGATCATAGTCGTGATTCCTCACTCCTTCCCACTGGCAGTGCGGGTCAATTGGAGAACATAGTCAGGACTCCTCACTCCTTCCCACTGGCAGTGTTGGACAACTGGAGATCATAGCCCTGATTCCTCACTCCTTCCCACTGGCAGTGTGGGACAACAGGAGATCATAGCTGTGATTCCTCACTCGTTCCCACTGGCAGTGCGGGACAACTGGAGATAATGGCCATGATTCCTCATTCTTCCCACTGGCAGTGCGGGACAATGGGTGATCCTGGCCTTGATTCCTCACTCCTTCCAACTGGCAGTGGGGGACAATGGGAGGCCATAGCCCTGATTCCTCACTCCTTCCCACTCGCAGTGCGGGACAACGGGAGATCATAGTCATGATTCCTCACTCCTTTCCACTGGCAGTGCGGGACAACGGGAGATCATAGTCATGATTCCTCACTCCTTCCCACTGGCAGTGCGGGCAACGGGAGATCATAGCTGTGATTCCTTACTCCTTCCCACTGGCAGTGTGGGACAATGGGAGGCTATAGCCCTGATTCCTCACTCCTTCCCACTGGCAGTGCGGGACAATGGGAGATCATAGTCTTGATTCTTCACTCCTTCCCACTGGCAGTGCGGGACAACGGGAGATCATAGTCGTGATTCCTCACTCCTTCCCACTGGCAGTGCGTGTCAATTGGAGAACATAGTCAGGACTCCTCACTCCTTCCCACTGGCAGTGTTGGACAACTGGAGATCATAGCCCTGATTCCTCACTCCTTCCCACTGGCAGTGCGGGACAACGGGAGATCATAGCTGTGATTCCTCACTCGTTCCCACTGGCAGTGCGGGACAATGGGAGATCATAGTCATGATTCCTGACTCCTACCCACTGACAGTGCGGGACAACAGGAGATCATAGTCATGATACCTCATTCCTTTCCATTGGCAGTGCCGGGACAACGGGAGATCATAGTCATGATTCCTCACTATTTCCAACTGGCAGTGTGGGACAATCGGAGGCCATAGCCTTGATTCCTCACTCCTTCCCACTGGCAGTTCGGGACAACAGGAGATCATAGTCATGATTCCTCACTCCTTCCCACTGGCAGTGCGGGACAACGGGAGATCATAGCCATGATTCGTCACTCCTTCCCATTGGCAGTGCGGGACAACTGGAGATCAAGGCCGTGATTCCTCACCCCTCCCCACTGGCATTGCGGGACAACGGGAGATCATAGCGGTGACTCCCCACTCCTACGCTCTGGCAGTGCGGGACAACGGGAGATCATAGCGGTGACTCCTCACTCCTACCCTCTGGCAGTGCGGGACAACGGGAGATCATAGCCTTGATTCCTCACCCCTTGCCACTGGCAGTGCGGTCCAATGAGTGATCATAGCCATGATTCCTGACTCCTTGCTACTGGCAGTGTGGGTCAATTGGAGATCATAGCCATGTCTCCTCACTCCTTCCCACCGGCAGTGCGGGACAACAGGAGGCCATAGCCCTGATTCCTCACTTCTTCCCACTGGCCGTGCGGGAAACTGGAGATCATTGCCGTGATTTCTCACTCCTTCCCACCGGCAGTGCAGGACAACGGGAGATCATAGTCATGATTCCTCACTCTTTCCTACTGGCAGTGCGGGACAACGGAAGATCATAGTCATGATTCCTGACTCCTACCCACTGGCAGTGCGGGAAACTGGAGATCATTGCCGTGATTCCTCACTCCTTCCCAGCAGCAGTGCGGGACAAAGGGAGATCATAGTCATGATTCCAATCTCCTTCCCACCGGCACTGCGGGACAACGGGAGATCATAGTGGTGGCTCCTCACTCCTACCCTCTGGCAGTGCGGGATAACGGGAGATCATAGCCTTGATTCCTTACCCCTTGCAACTGGCAGTGTGGGTCAATTGGAGATCATAGCCATGTCTCCTCACTCTTTCCCACCGGCAGTGCGGTACAACGGGAGATCATAGTCATGATTCCTCACTCCTTCCCACTGGCAGTGCGGGACAACGGGAGATCATAATCGTGATTCCTCACTCTTTCCCACTGGCAGTGCGGGCAACGGGAGATCATAGCTGTGATTCCTTACTCCTTCCCACTGGCAGTGTGGGACAATGGGAGGCCATAGTCCTGATTCCTCACAACTACCCACTGGCAGTGCGGGACAACGGGAGATCATAGTCGTGATTCCTCACTCCTTCCCAGTGGCAGTGCGGGTCAATTGGAGATCATAGTCAGGACTCCTCATTCCTTCCCACTGGCAGTGCGGGACATCGGGAGATCAGAGGCGTGACTCCTCACTCCTTCTGACTGGCAGTGCGAGACAACTGGAGATCATAGCCGCGATTCCTCACTTTCTCCCACTGGCAGATCGGGACAATTGGAGATCACAGCCGTGATTCCTCACACCTTTCCACTGGCAACGTGGGACAACGGGAGATCATAGACGTGACTCCTCACTGCTTCCCACTGGCAGTGCGGGACAATTGGAAATCATGGCCATGACTCCTCGCTCCTTCCACCGGCAGTGTGGGTCAACAGGAGATCATAGCCATGATTCCTGACTCCTTATAACTGGCAGTGCGGGTCAACTGGAGATCGTAGCCGTGATTCGTCACTCCTTCCCACTGGCGGAATGGGACAACTGGAGATCATCGTCGTGACTCCTCACTCCTTCCCACTGGCAGTGCGGGACAACGGGAGATCATAGTCATGATTCCTCACCCCTCCCCAATGGCATTGCGGGACAACGGGAGATCATAGTCATGACTCCTCACTCCTTCCCACTGGCAGTGTTGGACAACTGGAGATCATAGCCCTGATTCCTCACTCCTTCCCACTGGCAGTGCGGGACAACGGGAGATCATAGCTGTGATTCCTCACTCGTTCCCACTGGCAGTGCGGGACAATGGGAGATCATAGTCATGATTCCTGACTCCTACCCACTGGCAGTGCGGGACAACAGGAGATCATAGTCATGATCCCTCGCTCCTTTCCATTGGCAGTGTGGGACAACGGGAGATCATAGTCATGATTCCTCACTATTTCCAACTGGCAGTGTGGGACAATGGGAGGCCATAGCCTTGATTCCTCACTCCTTCCCACTGGCAGTGCGGGACAACGGGAGATCATAGTCATGATTCCTCACTCCTTCCCACTGGCAGTGCGGGACAATGGGAGATCATAGCCGTGATTCCTCCCTCCTTCCCACTGGCAGTGTGGGACAACGGGAGACCAGAGGCGTGATTCCTGACTCCTTATAACTGGCAGTGCGGGTCAACTGGAGATCCTAGCCTTGATTTGTCACTCCTTCCCACTGGCGGAATGGGACAACTGGAGATCATAGTCACGATTCCTCACTCCTTCCCACTGGCAGTGCGGGACAACTGGAGATAATGACCATGATTCGTCATTCCTTCCCACTGGCAGTGCGTGACAATTGGAGGCCACAGCCGCGATTCCTCACTTCTTCCCAATGGCAGTGCAGGACAACAGGAGATCATAGCTGTGATTCCTTACTCTTTCCAACTGGCAGTGTGGGACAATGGGAGGCCATAGCCCTGATTCCTCACTCCTTCCTCTGGCAGTGCGGGACATTGGGATTTCATAGCCATGACTCCTCACTCCTTCCCCCTGGCGGTGATGGACAACTGGAGCTTATGGTCGTGATTCCTCACTCCTTCACACTGGCAGTACGGGACACCGGGAGATCATAGCCTTGATTCTTCACTCCTTCCCATTGGCAGTGCAGGTCAATTGGAGATCATAGCCGTAATTCCTCACTCCTTCCAACTGGCAGTGCGGGACAACTGGAGATCATAGCTGTGACTCCTCAATCCTACCCACTGGCAGTGCGGGAAAACGGTAGATAATAGCCGTGATTCATCACTCCCTCCCACTGGCAGTGAGGGACAACGGGAGATCATAGCTGTGACTCCTCAATCCTACCCACTGGCAGTGCGGGAAAACGGTAGATAATGGCCTTGATTCCTCACTCCTTCCCACTGGCAGTGTGGGACAACTGGAGATCATAGCTGTGATTCCTCACTCCTTCCCACTGGCAGTGCGGGACAACTGGAGATCATACCCGTGATTCCTCACTCCTTCCCACTGGCAGTGCGGGACAACTGGAGATAATGGCCATGATTCCTCATTCCTCCCCACTGGCAGTGCGTGACAATGGGAGGCCATAGCCGTGATTCCTCACTCCTCTCCACTGGCAGTGCACGACAACGGGAGATCATAGCTGTGACTCCTCAGTCCTTCCCACTGGCAGTGCGGGAGAACTGGAGATCATGGCCATGATTCGTCATTCCTTCCCACTGGCAGTGCGGGACAACGGGAGATCATAGTCATGATTCCTCACTCCTTCCCACTGGCAGTGTGGGACAGCGAGAGATCATAGTCTTGATTCCTCACTCCTTCCCACTGGCAGTGCGGATCAACAGGGGCTCATAGTCTTGATACCTCACTCCTTCCTCTGGCAGTGCGGGACATTGGGAGATCATAGCCATGACTCCTCACTCCTTCCCACTGGCAGTGTGGGATAATGGGAGATCATAGCTGTGATTCCTCATTCCTCCCCAGTGGCAGTGCGTGACAATGGGAGGCCATAGCCGTGACTCCTTATTCCTTCCCACTGGCAGTGCAGGAGAACTGGAGATCATGGCCATGATTCGTCATTCCTTCCCACTGGCAGTGCGTGACAATGGGAGGCCATAGCCGTGACTCCTCACTCCTTCCCACTGGCAGTGCGGGACATTGGGAGAGCATAGCCATGACTCTTCATTCCTTGCCACTAGCAGTGTGGGTCAACGGGAATTCATAGCCATGACTCCTCACTTCTTCCCACTGGCAGTGCGGGACAACAGGTGATCATAGCCGTGATTCCTCACTCCTTCCACTGGCAGTGTGGGACAACGGGAGATCATAGCGTGATTCCTCACTCCTTCCCACTGGCAGTGCGGGACCACTGAAGATCATAGCCATGACTCCTCATTTCTTCCCACCGGCAGTGCAAGACAACAGGAGATCATGGCCACGATTCCTCATTCCTTCCCACTGGCAGTGTGGGACAACTGGAGATCATAACCTTGATACCTAACTCCTTCCCACTGGCAGTGCGAGACAACGCGAGATCATATCCGTGACTCCTCATTTATTCCCATTGGCAGTGTGGTACTATGGGAGATCATAGCCATGGCTCCTCACTCCTTCCCACTGGCAGTGCGGGATAACAGGAGATCATAGCCATGATTTCTCACTCCACCCCACTGGCAGTGCCTGAGAACTGGAAATCATAGCCGTGATTCCTCACTCCTTCCCACTGGCAGTGCGGTACGATGGGAGGCCATAGCCATGATTCCTCACTCCCTCCCACTGGCAGTGCGGTACGATGGGAGATCATAGCCATGATTCTTCACTCCTTCCCACTGGCAGTGCGGTATGATGAGAGGCCATAGCCATGATTCCTGACTCCTTCCTACTGGCAGTGTGGGTCAACTGGAGATCATAGTTGTGATTCCTCACTCCTTCCCACTTGCAGTGTGGGACAATGAGAGCTTATAGCCGTGACTTCTCACTCCTTCCCACTGGCAGTGCGCGTCAACTGGAGATCATAGCCGCGATTCCTCACTCCTTTCCACTGGCAATGCGGGACAACGGGAGATCATAGTCGTCATTCCTCACTCCTTATCACTGGCAGTGCGGGACAATGGGAGATCATAGCCGTGATTCCTCACTCCTTCCCACTGGCAGTGTGGGACAACGGGAGATCATAGCCGTGATTCCTCACTCCTTTCCACTGGCAGTGCGGGACAACGGGAGATCATAGCCGTGATTCCTCACTCCTTTCCACTGGCAGTGCGGGACAACTGGAGATCATAGTCGTCATTCCTCACTCCTTCCCACTGGTAGTGAGGGACAACAGGAGATCATAGCCGTGATTCCTCACTCCTTCCTACTGGCAGTGCGGGACACCTGAATTTCCCCTTGACTCGCATTTGAAGACCTGATTACTTGAAGCATTTTGGGAACCTGGGATTTTTCTCACATTCCTGCCATTGAGATATTGCGTATTCTAGAATCGCTGGAACCTTTTGCAAATATCAATAAAAATGCTGCCATTGGAACGCCAGACTTTAATACAAGGAAAGAAAAATGCAGAGATTCCTTCCAGGTGCAGACCCTGTTTTAATGTTCTTTCAAAATAAATACAAACTGAAATAAGCTGGACAACCTCTCAACCTGGGATTTCTATTCTCCTTCATTGCTCATCTGACTCTCTGTGAATCTGAAACAATGTCATCATGATCGATCTGTTTTATTACTAGATTCTAATTTACAATATTCAAGACCAGTTTCAATAAATATTAAAAAGGTGAGCACTGATGCTTTCCTCATCTTCCTCTTTTATATATATTTTTAGCTTGATTTCTAATTTATCGCATCTTATTCCTAGTTTTTTTTAAAACAAAAACAGAGACATTTTATTGGAGTGAAAAGCAGTGATTATTCAAAACCATCCAAATTCAAACTGTATTTCTTGGGGAATTACGTTGAGTCACACACAACCTAATTCACCATTGCCTGCTAATTGTAGGGCAAATGGTGTGAAATGACAGTGAGCAAACTTGTTATTACCAGGGTTTGTAATTATACCAACTGGGTTATTCAAAATATACACACTAGGTTTGAAATGATGAAGCTGTTCAGTAATATTACCAAGGAAAGGAGTAGGGGTTTACATGCTGCATAGTAGCCAGAATTGTAGATCTGTGCAGTTTGTGAGGGACTAAGACCTCACCCTGTATAGTTTTTTCATAAAAATATATATAGAGATATGCTCATTGCTATCTCAAAAACTTTCAAACTGGACAAAGACCTTAAATGGCTCAATATATGTCTGTCTGTGACCCCGAACAAAGAAGGCAGTATCGGAAAAACTTGCACCTCGTTATCCCTGAAGTGCTACTAACGACCCCCTGTGGGCTTCACAGACCAAGTTGAAAGAGAGTTGTACAAAGGGCACCTGCATTTCATAATCCAGGCTGATCAACAAGAGTCTGCTCATCTGCTAAGGCAAAGGACCCGGCAACTTTCATTTCAATTATTGATGGTTGAGACATTTAACAATCTTGGGAACCCAGATGAGGGATGCATGTCCTTTGTCAAAGATGGTGTGGAGGGCTGGGAGTCATGTGACATGGGCCTCTGGTTTGTGAAACCAGTAACATTGCCTTGCTGTACTGCAAAGTCTCAGTCTGCCATTTTACTATCTAACTAGCAGCATCACAGGCAAGGAATCCTGGCCCAGGTTGGACACCTGGCTCCATCTACACTGCTTCTGCTGGAAATTCTGCACCATTGTCTACAAGACTGATTCATCTCTGCGTGCTAATCTCATCGTGTGTAGTCAACACCACCGAAAAATTGAATTTTATAGCATTGGTTTTCAGCCCACCGACCTCCTTTAAGGAATACCTCATTGGGCTTTGATTCTGGACTCTGGAACCCATGTGAAACCATATTTCTTTTCTCCGTGGTCTCTGCCCTGTAAACCTATCTTTTCTCTAATCCTCTTTTACTCTATGAATGCAAAAGAGGCAATGCTGTGACCTTCGTCCTGCGTTTTGAGTGTGTGCAAATAAACTAACCCTTTGAGTTCATCCCATCTCAAGTTTACTGTGGGGTTATCAATAGAAAATTGGATCACACCAAAACCGAGGGGTTGGGAAATATGCCACCATTTATAAAGGGGGAAATAAATCAAAAACCCCTTTCTGTTTATGGAGGAGTACTGAGAGGAGAAATTAGTGCTGTTTAAATTAACCCCCCTCCTGTCTTTAACAATTTATTCTAATACAATACAAGTTGCTGCTACGCAAGAGTTTTTGTTTGTGCAGCTTGAGGATGACGGTGCCATCACTGAAGCGATTACAAGTTCCTGGTAGATGGGTGCACTGATGACAGTGCAGGTCAATACATGACAGATATTGTTAACCACATCTCTCAAATAAACACATTCTTCATACATAGGGACAGGAGTGTGATGGAATACTCTCCCCTTGCCTGGATGAGTGCAGTTCCAACAACACTCAAGAAGCTCAATATCATCTAGGACAAAGCAGTCTGCTTGATTGGCACCACATCCACAAACATTCACTCCCTCCACCACTGATGTACAGTAGCAGCAGTGTGTACCATCTACAAGATGCACTGCAGGAATTCACCAAGGCTCCTTAGGCAGCACCTTCCAAACCCACAACCTCTTACATCTAGAAGGACAAGGGCAGCAGATAGATGGGAACACCACCACCTGAAAGTTCCCCTCCAAGCCACTGACCATCCTGACTTGGAAATATATCACCGTTCCTTCACTGTTGCTGGGTCAAAATCCTGGAACTCCCTTCCTAACAGCACTGTGGGTGTACCTACACCACATGGACTGCAGCGGTTCAAGAAGGCAGCTCACCACCACCTTCTCAAAGGCAACTAGGGATGGGTAATAAATGCTGGCCTAGCCAGCGAAGCCCACATGCCGTGAATGAATAAAAAAAATTTAAAAGATACTGAAATAAAAACAGGAAATGCTGGAAATGCCAGCAGGCCTGGCATCGTCTGTAGAGAAAGAAAAAGAGACATTTTAACATTTCAGGTTGATGACCTTTCTACAGAACTGGGCAAAGTTCAAAATGTAATAGGTTTTAACCAAGTGAAATAGGGGAAAGTGGAAAAAGAACAAAAGGCAAGGACTGTGATATTGTAGAAGATGGGAGAGATTAAATGATAAAAAGGAATTGGTGATGCAGGACCAAAGGGATTGGCAATGGGACAAGTAAAGAAACAAAAGATGTGTCTAGAGGAGGAGTGAATGGCAGGATGATCAACTACTGCCATCCAAATACAATTTACTAAATTAAGCCACACTTGAACTTGGTCTCCCTCTCATCCTGTTGGATTTCTGAATTACTGAGGCTGTGTATCTTCAGTTTATGTCAATACTTTCAGGTTCAGGGATTCACCCTCAATAGTGTTTTGGATTAACAGTTGAATGCTGACTGCTCTTACCAACTCCAATTACCTATGGACCTGGTAACCAAACAGTGACTAATCTCCCTCTGACCTCCCAATAGATTATGGAGATGGAGCCAGATGAGGTCTGCCATGTGTGTTACTCTCATTACTCCTGTCCCGCTGGCTCAGGAAAGTACATCTCTACGAATTATGTTGTATGGTGTGTTTGGTAACAGTCTAACTGCCCCCGAACTGACAGGATCAGTCATGCTCGCTGGGGTTACTGAACAACAATAGTTGCTGCTCCTCATTAATTGTGTAAAGTAATTTCCTGCCTTTAGCAAATCAAAATCTCATACAGCTAAAAATAAAACAGAATGAGAATTGTACACATTTCCAACACAAATTCTACACCGTGTCCAACGCAAACAGTACACCGTGTCCAACGCAAACAGTACACCGTGTCCAACGCAAACAGTACACCGTGTCCAACGCAAACAGTACACCGTGTCCAACGGAAACTGTACACCGTGTCCAACGGAAACTGTACACCGTGTCCAACGGAAACTGTACACCGTGTCCAACGCAAACAGTACACCGTGTCCAACGGAAACTGTACACCGTGTCCAACGCAAACAGTACACCGTGTCCAACGGAAACTGTACACCGTGTCCAACGGAAACTGTACACCGTGTCCAACGGAAACTGTACACCGTGTCCAACGCAAACAGTACACCGTGTCCAACGCAAACAGTACACCGTGTCCAACGGAAACTGTACACCGTGTCCAACGGAAACTGTACACCGTGTCCAACGCAAACAGTACACCGTGTCCAACGGAAACTGTACACCGTGTCCAAGGCAAACTGTACACCGTGTCCAAGGCAAACTGTACACCGTGTCCAACGGAAACTGTACACCGTGTCCAACGGAAACTGTACACCGTGTCCAACGCAAACTGTACACCGTGTCCAAGGCAAACTGTACACCGTGTCCAAGGCAAACTGTACACCGTGTCCAAGGCAAACTGTACACCGTGTCCAACGCAAACTGTACACTGTCCACCATAAACTGTATGCTGTGACCAACAGAAAGCTGGTTGAAGTGTCTCATAGCTTCCAAATTGAAAAGACTTGAACATTATTAATATTGTTTATTCAGAATTCTGTAAGTGGAAATCCAGGTAGAGTGTCACCTCCTATTTCTATTTAGTTTCATTGATCGAGCCAAGTTTGAGTCTGGCATGCCAGAGTTATGAACATGTCAATAGCAACAGCCTGACTAGTGACAGGCCTGCCAGAATAGCTATTGTAGAACAGCAATGGTGCACAGACTGGGAATGTACAGGGAGATATGAGGGTTCCACATCATTCAATCATTTGGGAGAATTGCTCGAGCAGTTTCCAAGTCTATTCTGAGTTAGACAGAAACTGACTTTTACTTTCTGACTTGTAATTACTGCAGCGGAAAGGAGTGACTTTCTGAGGCTTTTTGAGGCTTTCTGTTGGTAGGTCATCCAGTCTTTTTGTAAACCCCAGCTGCAGCCTTCTGAAAATCACAAATAAACTCCAGGGGTACAATGGGTTGCACTGTCTCTCCACACACAGTACAAAGGGCTGGTTTACCCAGGAACTTCAAATAGCGCTAAGTACTCCCAGTGTTTCTGCCATTTGTCATCGTGTACTTGTCGTGCTATTCTTTCTCTGAAGAGATTCACTAATTGGGGCAGTTTCAATCTCACATGTAGCAACTGTGGCCAGAAAGAACACGTGTGCATTTCAGGATGTCTCAAAGTGCTTCATCACTGATGAAGTAGTGAAAGCAGCTGGTTGAGTCTGGGAAACTAAGATTGGATACAGTTGGGAAAGGCTTCAGAAGAGTCACGGATGCAAGTGTGTGTATGGGTGTGTGTAAATGTGCAAATGTATGTATGTAAGTGTGCATGCATATATGTATGTGCGTGTATGCATGTATATATGTATCTGTGTATATATTTGCGTGTAGGTGTATATATATGTGTGTGTGTGTGTGCATGCATGTATGTGTGTGTATGTGCATATAATGTATGTGGGTGCATATATGTATGTGTGTGCATGTATATGCATGTGTGTGTGTGCGTATGGGTGTATATATGCGTGTATGTGTAAGCATGTATTTATGTGTATGGGTATATATATGTATGTGTGTGCCTTCTAGATGGTGGTGGTTGTGGGTTTGGAAGGTGCTGTCATGTATGGGTGTATATATGTACATTTGTAAGCGTGTATGCATGAATATATGTAAGACTTTTTTTTATTCATTCATGGGATGTGGGCATCGCTGGCTAGCATTTATTACCCATTCAGAGGGCATTTAAGAGTCAATCACATTGCTGTGGGTCTGGAGTCACATGTAGGCCAGACCAGGTAAGGACGGCAGATTTCCTCCCCTAAAGGGACATTAATGAACCAAATGGGCTTTTACAACAATCGATATCGACGGGTCATCGTTAGACTTTTAATTCTAGATTTTTATTGAATTCAAATTCCATCATATACCCTGGCGGGATTCGAACCCAGGTCCCCAGAACATTACCATGGGTCTCTGGAATACTAGTCCAGAGACAATACCACAACAGCATCGCCGCCATATATGTATGTGTGTGTATGGGTGTACATAGGTGTGTGTGTGTGTATATGTGTATATATATATATAGGTGTGTGTATGTATGTGTGTGCATATGTGGATGTCAGTGTGGGTGTGTATGGGTGTATATGTGTGTGGGTGTATATAGGTATGGGTGTGTGCGTTTGTGTCTGTGTGGTCTGTATCTGAAAGCATAGCGGGATCATCCGATGCTGTCCACCATGGTGGAATGCAAATCCCACTGGAGGCTGGCGTGAACGAGATTTGCATCCCGCTAATGGGACGTGAAGTAAGGCTTGACCGGAATCGTCGCCCCATGCCCAATTTACCGTTATACCGGCGGGAAAACACACCGGTCCAGAACACATCTGGACAAGTGTAACATGCAGAAGTCAGGACTCACCATTAGGGCCTTGCTCACATCGCGAACATCGAGGAGCAGAAGATACTGGAGCCCTACAGCTACTGGACCCTGGAGGAACATGCTCATGGCATGCTGGGTGGATTCTCATAGACATGGTTCCGCCGCGAAGCAGCTCACGGAAGGTGGAAGGTCACCGTTGAAGCCTTGGGTCTGCTTCAGAACATCACGGTCTTGGCTATGGGCAGCTACGGATAATCAGCGAGGGGGGAGGTGGGGGGGAGGATCTAGATGTGACTTAGAGAGGAAGACGTACCAAAGTGGGGGTAAGGTTTGGAGGGGGGAGGACAAAGGTGTCAGGGCGGGGTGAGGTTGGGAGGGGGAAGGACGGAGTATGGGAGGAGGAGGGTGTAACAGGGAGAATGCTGCAAGTTTGGAGGAAGGTGTAAGGGAAGGAGTTCGGCTAGGGGAAGGTGTCTAGGGGGGAGTTCAGACGGGGGGGCGGTGGGAAGCTGTCCGGGGGTGGGTGGAGGACGGAGTAAGTTGATGGGGGGATGTCCAAGTGAATATGCAAGAAAGGGGTCTATAGAGACAATGACTGCCTTCTGGGGGGGTAAATAAGGGTGGGCATGGTGGGAGGGAATGGTGAGAATGAGAGGGGGCAGAGTGAGCCGGTAATATGGGAGTAGTGAGGGTGGTTGGTGAGGACTAGGAGGCAGATACGGACCCTGGGGGTGGGAAGGAGGAGGTCGGGGAGGTCAATGTGGAAAGGGGTGGGATTTCGCTGATCCCCTGATTCCCCTCGCTGATCATCCGCTATTTAAGACGGGTTGTAGAGATAAGCCAGGGAACTACAGGCCAGTGAGTCTCACGTCAGTGGTAGGGAAATTACTGGAGAAAGTTCTGAAGGAGAGAATCTTTCACCTCTTGGAAAGGCAAGGTTTGATCAGGGATAGTCAGCATGGCTTTGTCAGAGGGAGGTCATGCCTAACAAATCTGATTGAATTTTTTGAGGAGGTGACCAGGTGTGTAGATGAGGGCAGTGCAGTTGATGTAGTTTATTTGGATTTCAGCAAAGCCTTTGACAAGGTCCCACACAGGAGACTTATAAAGAAGGCAAATGCACATGGGATACAGGGTAATTTGATAAGGTGGATTCAAAATTGGCTTAGGTTGTAGGAGATAGAGGGTGATGACAGAAGGCTGCTTTAGTGACTGGAAGCCAGTGTCCAATGACGTACCACAGGGATCTGTGCTCGGTCCCCTATTATTTGTCGTTTATATAAACGACATAGGTGACTAAGTGGGGGGTAAGATTAGTAAGTTTGCGGATGACACAAAGATTGGCCGGGTGGTTAACAGTGAGTTTGAGTGTCTTGGGCTACAGGAAGATATAGATGAGATGGTCAAATGGGCAGATAAGTGGCAGATGGAATTTAACCCTGAAAAGTGTGAGGTGATACACTTTGGAAGGAGTAATTTGACAAGGAAGTATTCAATGAACGGCATGACACTAGGAAGTTCTGAGGAACAAAGGGACCTTGGCGTGTGTGTCCATAGATCTCTGAAGGCAGAGGGGCATGTTAGTGGGGTGGTGAAAAAGGCATATGGGACACTTGCCTTTATCAATCGAGGCATAGATTACAAAAGTAGGGTGGTCATGTTGGAGTTGTATAGAACCTTGGTGAGGCCACAGCTGTGTGCAGTTCTGGTCGCCACATTATAGGAAGGATGTGATTGCACTGGAGGGGGTGCAGAGGAGATTCACTAAGATGTTACCTGGGATACCTGGGATGAAACATTTAAGTTATGAAGAGAGGTTGGATAGACTTGGGTTGTTTTGTTGGAGCAGAGAAGACTGAGGGGCGACCTGATCAAGGTGTACAAGATTATGAGGGACATGGACAGGGTGGATAGGGAGCAGCTGTTCCCCTTAGTTGAAGGGTCAGTCACGAGGGGACATAAGTTCAAGGTGAGGGGCAGGAGGTTTAGGGGGGATGTGAGGAAAAACTTTTTTACCCAGAGGGTGGTGATGCTCTGGAATGCACTGCCTGGGAGGGTAGTGGAGGCGGGTTGCCTCACATCCTTTAAAAAATACCTGGATGAGCACTTGGCACGTCATAACATTCAAGGCCAAGTGCTGGTAAATGGGATTAGGTAGGTAGGTCGGGTGTTTCTCACGTGTCGGTGCAGACTCGATGAGCTGAAGGGCCTCTTCTGCACTGTGTGATTCTGTGATTCTGTGATTTTTGGAAGGTCGGGAACGTGCATGTTCACCTGGACATCCTGGAGCGACAAGGTATCTGACTGGTAAGTGACGGTGGGGAGGTGGAATGTGATGCCGGGGGGATCACAGTGATGGAGGAAAGGACATGGGTGAGTGGGGGAGGGAGATGGGGGAGCAGATCGGCTCAGATGGACAACTGAAAGAGAACACCAGCAGGCAGCACTGAAAATGCTCGGGACAGTGAGATGAATGTGAGGGATGAAGGCCCCACGTGTGTGGGGAGAGTGATTGCACGAGGCTCCGAAAGGCCCTGACGCATGCGCGCGCGCGCACACACACACACACACACACACACACCTCTCCCTCCAGAATCACTCGTGGTCCGGCTACATGAAGTTGAACTGCTAGTCGGAGCAGTAGGGGGGTGGAGTTGCAGGGTGGATGCAGGGGGAGGACTCGTGGAGCCTGTCAATGAAGCTGAAGGACAACATTACACATTATTCAGTGAAAGTGAATATATTTTCAATTATAAAGTGACAAAATATGTTCAGCGTGGGTCCTATGGAGAGCTGAGGCCTTGAGGGCCCCGGCTTGCTTTGGCTGTCCTCCTGTGGGCCAGCTGCTCCCTCTGAGGTGACAGAGGACAAGGTTGAGGGGGTCACAGGCAAAGGGGACTTGGAGGGAGAGGACAGCCTCTGAGATTCCTGAGTGGATGACCCAGGGGTGTCCAGTTGCTGCTCCTTCTCCCTTCAGGTGCCCAAGAGCCCTGGCCTGAGTCCTTGAGGGGAAAGGGCACCTGGAGGGATATTGAGTTGCCCCGCTTCCCTCTCGCATTGACCCAGCAGGAACTCACCCATGGCTACTGCAATGGAGTGCAGGTCAGCGCGCATCTCCATGTTCTGCTGGGCCAGGATCCGCATGGCATCTACCATCCTTCCCACGGAGACCTCCAGACACGCACATGTGAACACCACTTCATCAGAGAGCAGGCGGACACACTCCCCTGACTCATGTGCGACTCTGTTGAGGGCTTCCAACAGCTCTGCGTGATGTTCCGCTGCCTTCTGCTGACTCTCCAGGATGAGTTGGAAGGCCAAATCGAGAGGGTTGTCATCTGACTCAGACCTCACAGATACCTCTTCCCCAGCGGTCCTCCGAACCTGCCTCTTGCTGCGGACACGTGTCCGTGCAGTGATCACCAGAGCCTGCTCGAGATCTAGGTCCTATCAAGGTGTGTCTCTCTGAGCTGGTGCAGGGTGTGGGTGAGCGCTGTGATGGGTCTTCCAGGCTGCTTATTTCCAGCTCCTCAGTGGAGGAGGTGTCCTCTTGGCTGGAGGTGAGGACCTGGATGGAGCTGAGGGACTGTCTGGCTGAGGGTGTCAGTCCCTTGGCAGAGCTCCCTGTGAACCAAAGCAGAGATAATTACTGCATGGCAGCAGAGTCAGAAGCAGGAGAGAGGGAGAGAGAGCACTCACAGTTGCATTGAGAGAGGGATGATGTGGTGCAGGATCCTTACCAGGGTGTTCGCTGCCGACCTCACCGTCACTGCAGGCATGGTCCACATCCTCACCAGTCAGCGCGATGACACACTCCTCAAAGTGAGTGAGGAGCCTAATGTGGGTCACTCCATCCCTGGTCTGGGGCCTCTCCCTGCTGATGTGAGCCAACTTCTCCTGCATGAAAACAGATGGAGAGAGTGTGAACAGGACACATGGCACTGAGTGGTATGTTTGTGTGGTGATCGGAGCCATGGACAGGATAAGGACGCAAGCTCGAGAGGGTATGAGCCTGATGGAGATGTGAGGGTGTGTGAGAGAGTTAGTGGTGTTGCCCCTTGAGGTGTGAGATCCCTGTGGATGTGTGATGGGTTTGGGAGTTGAAAGTGATAAGAGGAGTGACTTATCCTGGTAGAACGGATGAGGTCATTCAACCTCTTCCTGCACTGGATGACTGACCACCCCTGTGCCCCGTGATGCTGACCGACACTGCCATTGCCTCCCAGACCGGACTGGTGACTCTGTTGAGCCTCCTAGGACCAGAGCAGGTGCAAAGGGCACCTGTAGCAGCCTATAGCCAAGACCATGATGTTCCAAAGCAGACCTGGGACATCAACAGAGATCTCCCACCTTCCGTGAGCTGCTTTATGGGGGAGCCGATGAGAATCTATCCAGCACGCAATGCACGTGTTCCTTCAGGGCCCAGTAGCTGTAGGGCTCCAGCATCTTCTGCTTCTCGATGTCCGCAATGTAAGCAAGGCCCTATATGGTAAGTCCCAACTTCTGCACGTCACACTTGTCCAGACGTGTTCTGGGCCGGTGTGTTTTTCCACCAGCGTAATGGTAAATCAGGCATGAGGCCACGATTCTGGTTGGGCCTTACTTTACATCCCATTACCAGGATGCAAATTGGATTCATGGCGGACTCCACGGGATTCACATTCCTCCATGGAGGACACCATTGGATGATCCCACTGTGTTTTGGCCTTATTTAAAAAAGGATATTTAAAAAAGGATATAATTGCATTAGAAGTGGTTCAGAGAAGGTTCACTCAGCTGATTCCTACAATGAGGGGGTTATCCTATGAGGGAAGGTTAGACAGGCTGGACCTGTATCCATTGACGTTTAGAAGATTGAGAGGTGATCTTATTGAAACAGAATATCCTGAGGGGACTTGACAGGGTGGATGCTGAAAGGATGTTTCCCCTTGTGGGAGAGACTAGAACCAGGGGACACGGTTTAAAAATAAATAGTCTCCCATTTAAGACAGAGATGAGGAAATTTTTTTCTCTCAGGAGATTGTGGGTCTGTGGAAACCTCTTCCCCAGAAAGTGGTGGAGGCTGGGTCATTGAATATTTTTAAGGCTGAATTAGATAGGTTCTTGATTGACAAGGAATGTGGAGTTGAGGGCACAATCAGATCAGCCATGATCTTATTGAATGGCAGAGCAGGCTCAAAGGGCTGAATGGCCTACTCCTGTTTGGAACTCATATGCTTGTATGTTTATATGCTCATTGGTCCTCATTATACACCCGCTGTGTCCTTAACAAATATACTACAATCACATAGCCTGTTCTATTTAATTCAGGAATGTTGTGAACAGCAGGGTCCAGGAAGTCCACTGGTTCTTTTTCTGGGAATATTTACCATTTACCACCACCCCCTTGTCTTCCCATCTGGAAAATATGCCATGTACTATAGGAGCTTTAGCCTTGCCAACAAGCCTCCCATGAGGAACTTTAACCAATATCTTGTGAAAATTGAAGTAAGCTACAGTTATTGAATTATTTTCATTCATTACTTGCCTCCTGAAAGGGTTGGGTAGACAAGGCCGACTGCTTCTAAAACCAGACTGATTCTTCCTGTGATACCTGTTATCTTTAAATATTCACTGAAATATCTCCTAAGGTGTCTTAAAGCATTCTTTAACTCGAAGGTTGACTATCCTGTCATTCCAGGCTGTGACTTACTCCATGATTTCCAAACCCACAGCCCTTAAATCAGATTCACTATTTATGGCGTTCAGAAGAACTTCAATCAGAGCATCACTAATCTCCTCCTTTAACTCCTTGGGGATTCCAGGATGTATCTCATCTGGCCCAGGCACCTTGTTGTTACAGTCTCCGTAGAGACTGCTAACCTTTAAAGAGAAATTTGAACACCCAGTAATCAACCGAAAGAAATTACGCCTCAAGATTCATGTTTTTAAACTAAAACAAACTTTACTGAATAAAACCAGCTCACTGATGCTCAGTTTGGGTTCCGCTAGGGCCACTCAGCTCCTGACCTCATTACAGGAGTGTGATGGAATACTCCCCACTTGCCTGGATGAGTGCAGCCCCAACAACACTCAAGAAGCTCGACACTGTCCAGGACAAAGCAGCCTGTTTGATTGGCACCGCATCCACAAACATTCACTCCCTCCACCGACACACAGTAGCAGCAGTGTGTACCATCTACAAGATGCACTGCAGGAATTCACGAAGGCTCCTTCGACAGCACCTTCCAAACCCATGAGTGCTACCATTTAGAAGGACAAGGGCAGTGACACATGGGAACACCACCGCCTGGAAGTTCCCCTCCAAGTCACTCACCATCCTGACTTGGAAATATATCACCGTTCCTTCACTGTCACTGGGTCAAAATCCTGGAATTCCCTTCTTAACAGCACTATGGGTGTACCCACACCACATGGACTGCTGCGGTTGGGTAATAAATGCTCTTTGATTTCTCCTCAGTGTTCCAGCTACTCTCTCAGGTATGAGATTTCATGGGGATCCCCATGAGCTTTTGGCTAAGCAATCCTCCAACTTCTTTTCAAAGCTTCACAACTGTGAACTTCTCAACCCAGACTGGGCCTTGCTGCAGTTGTGTTTAGTGATTTAAAAATCAGGAACATGTTTGGTTCCTAATGACTTCTGTGCCCCTTGTCCTGGCTTTGGACAGATGCAGAGTGCTTTCTCCCAGTCTATTTTCATAGCTCCTGTAAAGCTCTTGGTCTCACAGCTGTTTTACAGCTCCTGGCAGACTCTATCTCCCTCTGCCTGTTCCCAAGCTAAGCAGCTTTTTACAACGAGGGTTACTGTAGATTTCTTCCTCTAGCTCCAAGCTGGGCAAATCGTCCAGCTTCTTTTCCCCTCATGATCTCTGCCTCCAAAATGAGCATGGGCTCCCACCCGCATTTCATACAGTGAACAATAAAGTTAGTATTTTAAGATGGAGGCCTGACTAACATTTATCTCTTTTGCTCCTTTGTCTCTCAGTGAGCTGTGAACTACGTAAGACCAAAACTGCAACTGCTTGTTTCTATGAACAAATACACACACAAAAAATAACCAACACAAAGGGTACCTCCCCTCTATAGCCTATCTCCACAACAAAGTGGCATACTCGGGAAGTTCCCAAAGAGAAATGTAAATTAATTACCTTTTATCTTCAAAACAACCCTTTGATTCTGTGACGCATATGGGTCAAATGGAGTTAACGACCCTGTCTCTAGACTTGCTGGTTTCAACCCTTGTTTGCAAAGATGTTTTTAGTTTTTTTGATCTGGGAACTGCATGAATAATTTAAATCCCTTCTTGAAATAATGTAGACCTCCTGTCCCAACCAAAAGCTCCAAGATTGGTCATCTGTAGTTTAAGTATTTTCACTTCTAGCTCGAACCTTATTAAATAAACACAGGTTACTCTTTGAACTGTAATTATCCCGGGACTTTATCAGTTTCTCAGCCAAGTGGTTCCATCTATCTGCTTTTAAATTCAATTTCTAAACTAAAAGTTATTTTCTAAAACATATGAATTATGAACTCAGATACTTGCAACATTGTGCACATTCAATCCTTCCAGTTTCTCTGGAATATTGTTTTTGAATTAACATCATGATGTGTTTGTGGATAGTTTAACCCTGTTTACTATGATTCCTGTTTGAAAACTGAAGTGAAGAAATCGATTCAATTTATCTGCCATATCCTGATCTTTCTAACAGCTTTCACACATTTATCTTTAACAGAGTGCCAATACTCACACCATCTTTCTGCTATTAACAGTGTGATTTAAATGTAAAGAATTAGAGCGTTGGAGGCAAACAGAGACTCCAGAGACATGGAGAGAAAATTCGATCTTTTCGCATTCATTTGATTTATTTTTCTTGCATCTATGACCAAAGCCACAGGGGATCAGCTAAATAACATTGGCCTGGATCTACCGAGGAGCGGCACTCATTGTCGGATTGCCGCTCCGCTCTTACTTTTCTGTGCCAAGACGGAGCTCCATATTCCTGGCCGGGTCTTCTGACCCCGTCCTTCAGAGAAGCAGAGTGGTCTTCCCTCGAACTGCTTCCTGGTAGCATGGGGTGACAAGCCACGCCCCCTTTCTATGGCACTAGCTGCTGTATTCTGGTAAATTCACTAACACACAAAAACGTTAGGGCACTTAAACAGCATTTAATGTGTTAGTGAATTTGTAGGTGTGTAAGTAGATAGGATGACAGCTGGGTAGGGTGGTAGGTGGGTGAGGTGGATGAGTGGGTAGGTGGGTCAGGGGATGGTTGGGTTGAGAGGGGTTGTCAGGTCAGGGCCTAGTCAGTTGGGGGCACCTGGAGAAGTTGGGGGTCTCAGAGGGGTGTGGGGGGTGGTTAGGGGGGATAGTTGGGTGGTGGGGCTTGTCAAGTCACGTTGGGTGGGAGTTGGGGGGGTGTGGAGGTCATGGTGTAGCCAGGGGTTTTGACGGGGGAGCCAGGGAATCAGTTGTATAGTTAACCAGGAGCTAGACTTGGATTTTTCTATTTAACGTTTCCCAGGTAACTATCCAGGTGAGTAACTCAGAACTGTCCGAAGTCTCCGCCTCAAACTCGGAATTGGAGACTTTTCTGGAGTGTCCCAGGGAGCAGGGGAATTGCCTATCAGAAGTTCAAACTTCCCAGGTAATTCCCACAAAATCATATGCATCAGGACTTCCATGGGGTTCCATAGTGCATCTTGCAGGATACATCCAGCCTCTGACGATCCAGAGACTGGGAGATGTGGGCCATTTTGTCCCAATTCTCTGGGATTGTATTAGAGAATGAAACTAAAGCTTGCCCACATGATTCTATAACTAATTTTACAGGAGTCCCACTCAAAACTCTTGGCCTTGAATTTTACTGCAAGATTCAGAGTGAAAAGTGGGCCCTGAGCCCACACTTGCTGGCAGTGGGATTGGCTCAGTGTTTTTACCACAAGTGGCCTCCTAAATAGTCACCTGTGGACCCACCATTAAGGATGGTGGGCAGACTCCTGATGAGGTTGGCCCAATCAGAGAGTCAGCAGCTCTGAGGCCTCAGCATCACCACCAGGTGAGGTGGTCACCACTGAGGCAGGAAGGAAATGTTGCCAGATTGGATAGGTAAGTCCAAAAATGTGGTTAAAATTCAGGTGGCCCAGGGGCAGAGAGGAAACGTCTCTGGAGAGGTTTCTGGTGGTGTGGGAGATGCTATTACACCGTTGGGTCCGATGGTTTCCCAAGGTCTCCCTGACATCAGCAAAATGCAGGTGGCCCCATAAAATGGCCATTAGTTGGGCCTTTAATTATGCAAATCAGCCCCCCACTCCAAGGAGGTGGATCTACAACTAGTCCTGTCACTGGGAAATACCCCAGTCGGATGTGGTTCCCTTGTGTATTATCTTACCCCGATTCCCTGCATATCTGTTCTTGCCAGCTGAGGGCCAGTGAAATTCAAGCCTTACTGTTATGTAATATCATCCTTCAGATCAGGTTTTGGGACATTAGTGCTCATTCAGCAGACTTGATCTTTCACCTGTAATGTTGTCTTTAGAAATTGTTTTTGCGAAAATCACCAGGTGATATTTAACGCTTGATATTAATGCAATGATTAATGTGACGTCACTGCCAGGTTCTGACAGAAGGTCATTAATCTGAAAGGTTAACTCAGTTGTTCTGCTATATACCATACTAAACATAGATTAACGTACCATCGACCCATTACAACTGGACTGATACTAAGGTTGGTGAGCTGCAGGCATTAGTTGCTGTATGGAATTATGACATGGTTGCATTAACATAGACATGACTCAAACGAGGCCAGGAATGAACAGGAGAAATAGAAGCAGGAGAAAGACGTCACTCTGCCTCTCAAACCTGCTCTGCCATTCAATAAGGTCATGGCTGATCTACCTCAGACACGCTCCCTATATCCATAATTCCTTTAGTATCCAAAACATCTAGCGATCTCAGTCTTGAATATATTCATTGGCTGAGCATTGCTGGGCTGGAGAATTCCAAAGATTCACAACCCTTTTAGTGAATAAATTTCTTGTCATCTCAATCCTAAATGGCCAATCCCTTATTCTGAGACTGTGTCCATGTGTTCCCCAGCCAGGGGAACATTCTCACAGCAGGGAGGGACACTAGTATAGGGGTAACATTACTGGACGAGTAATCCTGAGGCCCAGACTAATGCTTCGAAGACATGAGTTTAAATCCCACTCCGGCAGCTGGGAGAATTTATATTCAATTAATAAATCTGGAATTAAAAAGCTAGTCTCTAATAATCATGAAACTACCAGATTGCTGTAAAAACCCATCTGATTCACTAATGTCCTTTAGGGAAGGAAATCTGCCACCCTTACCCAGTCTGACCTACATGTGACCCCAGAACCACAGCAATGTGGTTGACTAGTTTGGCCCTCTGAAGCGGCCCAGCAAGTCACCCAGTTGTATCAAACTGTTTTAGAAAGCTTTGTGCGTGTACTTACACCACGTGGACTACAGAGGTTAAGGAAGGCGCTCATCACCCTCTTTAGGTAAAGAGACCGGGATTGTACAAAGCACTCCAGATGTGGTCTCATCAAGCTCCTATACACTTGTAGGAGGATGTCTTTATGACTCCAAACCCTTTGTAATGATATTTCCTTTCCTAAGTGTCTGTTCTACCTGCATATTAACTTTCTGTGACTCACGTACAAGGACACCAGTCCCTAAGCTCTCCCTATTCAAAAAAGTTCTGTTTTCTTATTTTTCCTACCAAGAGTGTAAAGCTTTGTCAAATTGTATATTCTGCCATATTCCTGCCCACTCACCCACCCTGTCTATACCCCTCTGCAGCCTCTTTGTGTCCTCCCCAATGCTTACTATCCCATCTAACTCTGCACTTTCAGCAAATTTGGATACGTTACACACAATCCCTTCATCTAAATCACTAATGTAGATTGTAAGTAGTGGAGACCCCAGCACTGATCCTTCTGTATACCCTATCAGTTACAGCGTGTAAACCTAAAAATGTCTTGCTTATTCCTACTCTCTCTTTTCTGTCCATTAACCAACCCTCAACCTGTGCTAATTACCCCCAATCCTAAGTATCCTAATTTTGTGCAATAACCTTTTTGAAAATCCAAATACACGACATCCACTGGTTCCCCCTTATCCATCTTACTAGTTACATCCTCAAAAACTCTAACAGATTAGTCAAACACAATTTCCTTTTCAGAAATCCATGTCGACTCTACCTAATCATATTATGATTTTCTAAGCACTCTTTTACCACATCCTGTATAATAGATCCCAGCATCACCCCTCCTACTGATTTTAGACTAACTGGCCTACAGTTCCCTTATTTCTGTCTCCCTCCTGTTTTGAACAGAGGGATTACATTTCCTGGGGACTGTTTTAGAATCTAGGGAATCCTGGAAGATCAAAACCAATGAATCCATTGATCTGAATTCTGTTAGGCTGACCGGGGTCTCACCCACCAGTTGGAGAAGAAGCAGGGAACACCCATCAGTTCCTGTGGGGGGGGGTCCAATGGAATCAAGTGTCTTTCAGGCACTGCAGTGGCCACCATTGAGCCTCCCTGGTGATTGAGGTCTCCATCGACGGAAGTCCCGCCTGCCATGCGCTGCCAGCTGATCAGACGCTGGTCGCTACCCGTCATTGTCACTGCCAGTGGGAGCAGCGGCTGCTGGCGGCACTGCACCAACCCCGAGACCCAGGAACATCGTTGTAGTATTCCACTATGGTTTAACCACTTAACCCTTTGTTATCCTGTAGATATATTTTATTCTCCCACAAGTGCAGTCGATGGCACCCTGCACTATGGGAAACCAGAGATCTGCACAAATCCCAGCGCTCTTGCTTCCTGGCTTTCCTGATACCGGGCGAATTGCACAAAGTTCTGTCCCTTCGCGAATATGGTGTCCGTGACCTCCTGGATACACTTGTGCATGGTGGCTTGTGAGATCCCGCACAGGTCACCTGTAGAGCCCTGGAAGGAGCCACTGGCATAAAAATTGAGCACCGCGGTCACTTCACAACCACTGACAGTGGATGCCCTCCATGTCCCCGTGGTGCCAAATCCTGCACCAGGTGGCAGATGTGACTGACCAGTTCCCTAGACATGCGCAGTCTTCAGTGACACAGGTTCTCAGTCATCAGCAGGAATGACAGATGCTGTCTAAAGACCCTGGGTCTGAGGAGGTGCCCACGAGCGACAGCTCTCTGTGGATCTTCAGCTGCAGGCACAGCAGGCCCTGCAACCCTTCATCTTGAGGGAGGTGCTCCTCCCTTTGCCAAGCCAGGTCTCTGTCAGCCATGAGACATACCACTAACTCACCAGACTGCATGATCCTGATGTTCTCCTCCTGCAGGATCAAAGAGAGAGATGCATGGGTTAGCATATGCGTCCTAAGGACTTCTCTTGGTTCGGTCTCAAGGCTCCTTGACACAAGCTGGAGAGTGCCGGTCACCACTTGGATGGCCAGTGTGTAGTGCGCTTCATGGCTGTCTGAGACCCCACCCACCTCCGTCCCACTCCACCTGACCGATTGGCGGCAGCTTTGCCCACTGGACTGCCTGCTGTGCTCTCAGCTCAGGCACAGGCATTCCCCTAACCCACACTGCAAGGCTGCACTGTCAGCTTGAACCATGTGGGTTACTGGTCCAAACCTTAATAAAGACATTGCAAGGGGCTGTGAGCGCCTCCACCAGTGACTGGGCCATGACCACCTTTCACAAGGGGATTGCACAACGTGCCCAGTCGGCCAATTGCTCTGTTGCCCCCTAAAATGCACATTAATTTGCAGTCTAAGCCTGAGGGGTGAAAAGTTCTGGAGCATTTGGTGGCACATTCATGCTTTTGCCTTGCTTGAGTGGGCAGAAATGCTTCAGAGGCCCGACTCCAAGCTTGTCAACGGAGCTGGTGCTGAACAGTCTCAGCTGTGGGAGAATGTTCACTTTTGACAGGATTTTCCAAGTGTGTGGCTGCTTCCCTCAGCCCCCCTCTCCCCCCCACCACAAAACCCCGGCATGTGCTTGTGTACTTGCTTCAGTCTGTGCTGCCTTGCCCCCATCGGCCCCCGCCCCACCCGCACTGGAGTTCTTGCCCGGGCACCGCACTGAAAGGCGCTGGGAAAAAGTGATTTGCCTGTGACCCCACCCCCGAATGCGCGGCGCCGCTTCCTTGATGTCCCACAGGTGATGCTCGCGAGCGCTGTGCAAGGTTGCGTGCACTCACCTCCGAGATCCCCTCCAAGTTCAGCTCACCAGGTGCACGCCTTTTAAAGGCAGCCGGGTAGCACGCTGTTGTGAAGTCACGCTGACGTGGGTGGTAAGTTTTACATGGGGGGGATGATTCAGGCGTGAGGGCACAATAATGGGACACAAATGCATTAAAATTCAGATCTCGATGTTGGATGGTGGGAAAAGCGGCTCACCATTGACGGGCAGAGCAAACAATTACAAGCTGGTTTCACAATGGCGTCAAACTGATTTTTGGCATTTTCTCCATATTGTCTGCTCATGCCCGCCATGACACCCAGCGCCAACAGGAGCGGATCGCCATGATGCCCAGTGCCAACAGGAGCGGATCGTCATGAGACCCAGTGCCAACAGGAGCGGATCGTCATGACGCCCAGCGCCAACAGGAGCGGATCGTCATGACGCCCAGCGCCAACAGGAGTGGATCGCCATGACACCCAGCGCCAACAGGAGCAGATCGCCATGACACCCAGTGCCAACAGGAGTGGATCGCCATGACACCCAGCGCCAACAGGAGCAGATCGCCATGACACCCAGTGCCAACAGGAGCAGATCGTCATGACGCCCAGCGCCAACAGGAGCGGATCGTCATGACACCCAGTGCCAACAGGAGTGGATCGTCATGATGCCCAGCGCCAACAGGAGCGGATCGTCATGACACCCCGCGCCAACAGGAGCGGATCGTCATGACACCCCGCGCCAACAGGAGCAGATCGCCATGACACCCAGTGCCAACAGGAGCGGATCGTCATGACGCCCAGCGCCAACAGGAGCAGATCGCCATGACACCCAGCGCCAACAGGAGCGGATCGTCATGACACCCAGCGCCAACAGGAGCAGATCGCCATGACACCCAGCGCCAACAGGAGCGGATCGCCATGACACCCAGCGCCAACAGGAGCGGATCGCCATGATGCCCAACGCCAACAGGAGCAGATCGCCATGACGCCCAGCGCCAACAGGAGCGGATCGCCTTGATGCCCAACACCAACAGGAGCGGATCGCCATGACACCCAGCGCCAACAGGAGCCGATGATTCTGGCCAGTGTGTTTCTCCACTCAAAGATTGCCTTGTAAACATCTGCTCGATCTGCTCGATTTCTTGATGATTCCATTGGTGATTTTCACTGCTGCCTCAGCCTTTCCATTCAACTGGGGATAGTGCGGAGATGATGTATGGTGTTGAATTCCCCAATTCCTTGTGAAGTAGCTGAATCATTCACTCATGAATTGAGTGTCATTGTCACTCATCACAATGGCTTGAATGCTGTAAGGACTGAAGTGTGCTTTCAGGCATTCTACTATTTCTCCTGTCCTCATTGGACTCAGCTGGTCTATTTCCCATTAGTCAGAATAGTATTCTACAGTGACAATATAGTCAGCTCCTGCTAGAGTGAAGAGGTCCACTCCCAGCTTCATTCATGGTCTGTCTGGGATGTCATGCAATATTATACTGTCTGGCTTGTTTAGTTTGGTACTCGTAACAACTGATTCATGTGGTCTTTAATTTCATTGCTCATGTTTGGCTAGTAGAGCACTTCTCTTGCCTTTCTCAGGCTCGATTCAATTCCTTGATGGCTTGAATGGATGGGCTTCAGCATCTCTTCACTCATCTCCTTAGGGATGCTGACTCTATTTTCTTTATTGTCATCTTGGGCTATAAATTCATCTCTGTATGCCCAATATACTCTTGTGACCACAGGTATGTCATTAATGCTCTCAGGCTATCCTTTCATCACTACTTCTTGTAGCACTTGGAGAGTTACATCTTGTTGGGTTGTTCACTTGATTTGAGAAAGGCGCTTGCCTGTCAGATTCAATGTCTCTGCTGGGTTGATGACTTCTAGGGCATGTCGAGCTGCTGCTTTATGTTGAATCTGGAAGATTTCACCTTCTGTTGTAGCATCCTCAACTTTCTTCATTGGGAGCACAGCTCTCTACAGCATGTCTGTGATGTACATCTGTTTCGCTTGCTTGTATGTCACATCCAGTTGATATCTCTCTAAACGAAGTAAAACTCTTTTCAGAAGCTTTGGGGCATACAGTAGCGGTTCGAGGAAAATGCATTGAAGTAACTTGTGGTCGGGCTCCACTGTTACTTTTTCTCTCCCAGATATTGATGAAAATGCTCACAAGCAAGAATAATGGCCAAGCACTCTCTCGATCCAAGTGTAGCGTCGTTTCGTTTGTGTTAGTGCCCTGGATGCAAATGCGACTGATTGTCCTCGCTGCATTAGGGTTGCTCTGAGACCTGTCTCACTGGCATCACACCGCAAGGTGAGTTCCTCATTGATGTCATAGCACTTCAGCACTTGTCACTAGTTGTTTGATTTTAGTGATGCTACTTCTTGTCCTGTGCTCCAATACCACTGTACCTCTTTGGCAGTGAGTTTGCGCAATGGTTCACACTCTGACAACAAATTGGGCAAAGATTTTGCTAAATAGCTCATGAAACCAACAAATCATTGCACTGCTTTCACATCTGTTGGTCGCTGCATCACTACCACAGCTCTCACCTTGTCAGGATCCAGGCAAAGACGTTTTGCTGTCGGTACATGCTTGACTTCAGGCATCTTCAGTTGCAGTTTCTTCTTGTTCAACTTCAGGTTCATCTGGCGAGCTTTCCCTAGCAATCACATTAAATTCTGATCATGGTCAGCTATGGCTTCTTCCATATCCATAGACTAGCAGATCATCCACTATTGCTTCCACTCTGGGAAGATCACTGACTCTCTCATGCTGTCTGTGTCGATACTCCTCTGGAGGGTTGGAAATGCCAAACAGCATGCGCAGCCATCCGTATCTCCCGAATGGCATCCAGAATGTGGTTAGAAAGCTGCTGCTTTCATCCAGCTTCACTTGCCAGTCACCATCCTTTGCATCTAGGGTAGTAAAGAACTTTGCCTTGGCAAGTTGCAGCAAAATTCCTTCGATGGTTGGCATGGGGTAGTGAGATCTCTTCAGCACTTTGTTTAGATCCTTTGAATCTATGCACACTCTCAGCTTTCCAGGTTGTTTCACTGTTGCTATGCTGCTAATCCAGTCTGTAGAAGTTGTCACTTTCATGATCACTCCGTTCTTTTCCAGCTCTTTTATCTTGCCTTTTAGGCTTTACTTGAGGGCAGCTGGAACTCTTCTTGGCAGATGCTGAATTGGTCTTACACTCTCATCTACTTCGAGACAATATTGCCCTGGTAGACATCCCAATCCTGTAAACACATCTTTGTACACCTATAGGATCTGTTCGGCAGTCGATAGTGTTATGTGACATGTTGTAAATCTCTGTTGGCACATTCAGGGTTACCAGTCCAAGCTTTAGGTTTGCATCAGTTGAGATGAATGACCGTTGCGTACCATCTAGGATCTGGAAATCTAAATCTTCCTTCTTGCCATTGTATTGGGCTCTCAGACTAATTTGTTCTCTCTGTATGAGTATCGTGCCATCATATAGACTCAACCTTTCGAGGGTTTTATTTTCGGATCACCCTGTTGAGCCACTTTACACAGGCCTGTGAAAGTCATGATGTTGCATGATGCACCAGTGTCTATCTCACACTTTCTTGTGCGTTTGATACATCATTGCAACAATCACAAACCATTTATCACCTATAGACAGGATGGAACCAACCTGTTGTATCATGTATAGTGTTTCATCAGATTCTTTTGCTGATATCTCTCCAGTGGCCATCTGTATAGGCTTGTTTTGCTTCTTTCTAGCCAAACACTTGTGTGAGAAATGATTCTGCTTCTTGCAGTTAAAATATTGCTTTCCCCATGCTGGGAAATCCTTCTTTTCCCTTTGTATGATGTTGTCTGCAGCATTTGCATCCTGCCTTTTGTCTGCGATTGCTCTGCTCTTTCAGCCTGGAATGTCTCTCAGCATAATGTATCTCCTGGTCTGCTCTGCCATACATGTTCTCCAACTGACATTTTACAAGCTCTGCATTTCTACACATGTCTATCACTTTCCTAGCATTAGTTTCTCCTCTTTCAGTCAACTTGTTCTCACTGAGGGGTCTCGTAGGCCTAAGACTAATCTATTTTTAATCAGATCATCTTTTAGCTGTCTGAATTCAAATGATTCTGCAAGCTGTGTTACTGTTGTCACATACTGATCTACGGTTTCCTTTTCACCTTCAGTTGTAGTGTTGAATGCATAGCGTTCATAAGTAACATTCGCTCAGGGCCCAAAGCATTCATTCAAGACTTTTAAAATCTCTCTCTTCTGTTTTCTTTGTTTGTCAGATAGATTTAAGGTGGAATACAATTTGCAGCAGTCCCTCCCCAGCAGTGTTAGAAGTGTAGCCCGGCTTGTTAATTAAATCTGTTGCCAGCTCGTAGTTTTGCCATTGCAAGTGGTAAAACTGCCAGTTCTATCACATCTCACCTTTCATTTCTACTGGAGAAGGGAGTGGAAAGTTTACAACCATGTTAACTCACGCAGTATTTTACTAGCAGCCTTTGGTTTGTGTTTGCTTTCCCTTGTCTTTTTTCAGCAGCTTTTAGCAGATTAGAACATTTCTGTGTGCCTTTCTGAGCTGTGGCTTCTCTGCAGAATTTCCAGAGTTTCAAAACTTGATTTTAGCTCCATTTCTGACACTATGGGTGGGATTTTCTGGCCCCACCCGCTGCCAGGATCACCCAGTCCTGTCGAAAGCCAAATCTCCCGCGGCAGCTCCGATTATGACGGGGTTGGAAAATCCCAGCCCATGTTTCAAGTTCAAAGATTCCAGTGCTTTCTCAGCATATAGACTTTACTGAACTGATTGTAAAAGCAGTTGCTTACAGAGAAAGTCCCTCATGGCAGAGGCCACATGACTACAGCAAGCCAGATAGTTATGTTGCATTTCAAAACCCAAACAGTTATGGTACATCTGATGGCTAATGTGTCTATCTGGGCCTACCCACCTAACCAGCCTTGTTCAGGGTGCACAGGGAATAGTTGGAATGTTAGGGCACTGACTATATGTCACAGCATGGGGCCCAAACCTCATTCCCTCCTCATCCCCTCCTGCTCAAGTTCCACTACCCTCAATATCTTGACATGAATTGGAGCAATGCTGATTCTTTATTTAAAAATGGATAGAAACGTTGAAAGTGCAAAATGAAAAAGAGCTAGTTCACCTTCTACCACGTGTTAACCGTTAAAACTAGGAGTATATAGTTTGGAGAGGTTTTGTAAGGAGATGCCTTCATTTTATTGCAGGTCGGATTTATAATCACACCACATGAAAGCACATCCTTGATGGACGTCTTGCAGCTGGGCCTCGAGAAGTACTTGGAAGATTTAAGCCACATTAGCTCCCAAGCTAGTAAAGAATACGCATTGGAGAAAGCTCTCAGCAAGATGGAGGCAGACTGGGAAGAAATTAATTTTACGTTTGTCTGTTACAAAGATACTGGTGTCAATATTTTAGCTGCAATGGATGACATTCAGGTGCAGTATATCACCGATGCTTTAATGAAGCAAGAGCTTAGATCTGATACTTTGTGGGAATGCCTATCAGGTTTCCTTTTGGAGGGAAGTGACTAGAGAGCCTTAAGGACAAAAATTGAGGTTCGATTTCCTTTTCTGTTGGACTTAGAGTGACAAAGTGCAGAAAGTGGTACTCTAAAATCTGCAGGCTTGAAAATGTAACTGGATTTTAACCTAATCGTCAATAATAAGATGTGCCTAGAATAGAAATCATAAGAAGACCGAAGGCTGCAGCCCATTTGATTTTTTCGTTGCTGTAGTGTGTGTGATGGTATTATTACTGTCAGCTATTTCCATGATTAAATATCTGATTTTCTTAATAGTAAAAATGGAATAAAAATAACTTGTATGAAACAGCCATAAATTGTGTCCAGAACTGCACCTGGTACATTTAATTAGATTCTGTTTCAAATTAACTTAATTACCTGAGAATTGGCCCTTTTGTAACAAAAATGGGGGAGGAAAAACCAAGATAATATAATGCAAAATTTTGCTCAAGAAGCATTCAATGAATTCTTGTTCAGTTTTCTACTTTACAACAGAAACTACAAGGAGTTCTTTGTTGCAGGTACTGATAGAATTGTGTGATTCTAATGTAGCAAAAGAGGCTTTATATAGAAAGAAAAAGAAAAGGTTTAAATTGTCTGCCTTGAAGTTAGCTTTACATGGCCTGGTGCTTCCAGTAAATAATCTGCATTGTGCCAGAAAAAGGATAAATTGAAGTCTGCAGGTTATTTAAAAGCTGCTATCTCATGTGGAGGACTTAAATCCCAGCATTTACCAAAATTCTGTCATCATATTGAGTAGGAGATGTGAAAATTTAAAGTGTAAAAGTAAATGCTGAAACTATTAAGACCAGGTTCAGTGTAGCAGGAGGTTCTTTATAAATTAGACTATTTTTCTAGACTTTCTGCAGTGAAAAAGTTTAATAATTTCTAGCTACAAATTTAGGTCTGTACAAGCACTAACTTATCTCTTCATTTTATCTTATTCTTGGCACCCATTCAGGGCTATAATCCACAAATCTAATCTATTTCTCTCAGGTTTTACTTGAAGATCACATTGTAAAAACTACCACCATGAAAGGTTCTCCATTTATTACACCCTTCGAAAAGGAAATGTCAGCGTGGGACTCAAAGCTGGTAAGTTGGTTTCAGGGAGGCTCTTGTTGAATTTAATAAGTGTCTGGATTTTTTTTGCATCCCACGTCTCAGTTTTTGTTATCTATCGGGGCTCATGCTTCAGCAACTTTCAGTTGATGTAGCTTCTTAAACTTGGGCTGCCGTGCTGGTCCTGTGGGAACAGCATGACATGCAAACTGTTAAATTGAAGCTGCTTTGGTTTTCATTGTGAGAGGCTAAACTAAATAGGCACAGTCACTGAGTAAGTGAGCAAATCATCCATGTGAGACCAGCCAGGGAACAGGCTTGGCTCTTACTTCAGTGTGTTTCATCAACTAGAACAGAGAAAGGAATGTCAATTCCAGTTGTGCAGATGAGAGCTTGCCTCCCAGAAGCTTGTGGGATAGAATGAGCAGAACAGGTGTCTGTGGAGCCGACCCCATTTCTGAGAAGTAGCCAGTCTTTTTCTTAATTATTTGTGTTCTTACGTGTAGTAACATTTTGGACATCACCCTGTGCACTCTCTTTTCACAGTGGTTGATGCATAATATCCTGGAATCTTGGCTCCGTGTCCAAATGGCTTGGCTGTACCTGGAGCCGATATTCAGTTGCCAGGATATCCACAATCAGATCCCAGTGCAAGGAAAGATGTTTGAAGTGGTGGACTCAAACTGGTAAAGGAATCCTTTTGTAAAAAATAGAAACATGTTTAAATGGATGGCTTTTTCTGTTGGAGGGAGGGGAAGAGATATGGTCATTTTATGTTTTAGTTTAACTGAACTGCTTATATGGGGTTGGATGTGACATTTAATGTGATTCTACAATGAATAACATTAATCCAAATTCTCACTGAAAATTATTGTCGTTTCCAAATCTGAGTGGTAAATAGACTGATTATTAGCTGTTCACTATACATGTGAAAATGTTTGCTAATCTGGTTGTTGTTCTCTTAACATACTTGACAGAGCCCTGATTAAAATTAAATCCCTGCCAGTGGAAATAATTTAAATACTGATAACAGTGATAAAATGCAATCAGCTTGGTTTATGTTGCAGTTGAAGTGTTTACATTTAACCTTCCAGTCCAATGTCTTCCTATTACTCTCAGAATAATGTGTATGTAGATCGACTTTGCTTTTTAAACTCACCGAGTAAATCAGGCTCCTTATGTCAGTCGAGCTCAAAGTCCAACAGGCTTTGGAAGCTGAATGGCAGTATTGTCTTCAAGGCTTGAGGGATGCAATTAGCAATCTCGAGCTCCTGTGTTGAAATATGAGCCTCGTATAAGGCAAGAGCGTGGGAGATTAAAGTAAAACTATAACAATGAGAATATCCCTTTTAATTACAAAAACACTGGACTGGGAAATATAGCAAGCGTTTTAAAAATGATCCAGTTAATTAATTTATTCTTCTCATTTAAAGCTAGTATCTTTGGCACATTATGGTGTCATTTCATTGATTCAAAAGCCAGTTCATTATCATACAAAAATCATACCAGAGAGTGCAGACAGATTTTGTCATTTAAGGACCCAGAGACCTGTTTCTCACTCAAGGGGTGTCAGTATATATGGAGTAAAGCTCAGTACAGCTCCTAACTATGTTACCACCAAATAAATAGAAATTTCCAATATTTAATATTTTCACAACTCACAGTGGCTATGAAGTACACCTTGTACAGCACAGTTTGTATCAAGGATGAGATGTTAAACTCAGCCCGCCCCCCCGCCCCCCGGTCTACCCTCTCAGGTGGATGGAAAAGATCCCATGGCACAATTTGAAGAAGAGCAGGGTAGTTCTCCCTGGTGCCTGGACAATATTTAGCTCTCAATCAATATCTCTAAAACAGATGATCTGGTCATTTATCATATTACTGTTTGTGGGAGCTTGCTGTGCGCAAATTGGCTGCTGTGTTTCCTATATTACAACAATGACTACGCTTCAAAAGTACGCCATTGGCTGTAAAGCGCTTTGGGACGTCTTGAGGGTGTGAAAAGTGCTATAGAAATGCAAGTCTGGCTTTGTTTAAGGAATCAGGAATTAACAGTCATAGTCTAAACAGCCTGGGATGAGTTTTTAACTGGCCTTACGGAGTGAAGCACCAGACTCAAGCCAGTTCCATTCACATTAATATCAAAAGCAGTAGAATGAGCCAGATCCATGAACAGATGGCCAATCAGAACATTGGTTTACAGCTTAAATGATGTTGTCTGAGAGGCTGAAGTAAAGGCATCTGATACATGTTTTGTCAGATGCAATTTTATAAAACCAGGCTGGAGCAGACTTAAATTGGCTATCGCATAAATTTCATACTCACCAAAATGTGAAATACTAAACAATCTTCTCATTCTATGCACACAGTTAAAATGTATGTTCCTAAACATAGATCAGCCTCAGCCTTTCTGCAAATGTGTTTTGAATATTATATTGTGCTGTGAAATTTAAGGGCCAGAATATATATGCAAAGTATAAAAATTGCTGAATCCAGTTAACAGAACCCAATTGGGTCCTACAAGTTATTAAATGACTGCACTGTGTAGGACAAGGGGCTTTCATTTCCATGAATGAATTCAATTATTGTCTCACTTCTCTATTATAGCTGTAATATTTATATGGTCCTTCTGTTAATCCTTTTCACATTTAAGTTCCTTTCAGTTATGATGGGAAGAACCTTGTGCCCTCTCCCTGTGGCGGGTTTGGTGGCATTTAATCAGATGGGAGGGTAGCAGCATGGGGAGGGGACCCTGCCATGGGGGAGATGGGGGCAGATAGGAGGGGACCGAGCCATGGGGTGGATGAGGGGTACCCTGACATGGGGTGGATGGAGGTATTGGCAAGGACTCCACCATGGGGTGGATAGGAGGTACCCCGCAAACATCCAACCTCCACCCCAATTAAGTCCATGGAGGAAAAGCCCATCACCACTGACATTAACCCAGTGACAGGCAGCGGGTGCTCACCGTGTGGGTAGCACAGCAGACAAACCCTGGCACGTTTGCTTGCAGGCTCCTGGTGGTGGCTGGGGGGTGGGGGTGAGCAGTGCCCCTCATCCAGTCACTCCATGCCTGATCAATGGACTCAGCATCGGGAAGTGGAGGGGCAATCACTGATAGCCAAACCCTCTCCTCATCAACCCAACTCCTCCTGATCTCCCTCCTGTCATCACTCACCTGTCTCTGGGATCCAGTGACAATATTAGGCTTGGGTGGGCGTTGTACTGGCAGCAGCAACCATCTCCCAAAGAACTGCTGGCCTCTGATTGGCTGGCAGCTCTGAGCAGGCGGGATTTCTGCCCTGGGGCCCTGGGATCCTGGGGAAGGCCTGCTGCTGTCCAGTTAAGTGCCCGAGTGGGCCTTTCTAAAATGAGGCAGTGCAGAACTCTCACTGGTTCTTCAGCTGAGGGCCGAGACCCCCATCATCTCCATTAGGTACCACCCAAAGGGCTCTGTTACAGATATTGAAAGGCTTTTCATTGTCACATGACCCTCTCAGATTTGTGCATTTCCTATATAAGAATTAAATATTCTATTCATGGACCTTGTTTTAGAGTCAGATGTTACTTGATTCATGAACACGCCATGGATGAAATACAAAACTAAATATAAATACCAATTAGTATTCCTCAGCAGGAAAAATAAATCACTAATCTCTGCAACAGGAAGTATCTTCCACCTGAGCACAGGTAGGGTGCTGCAGATTCCGTCTATTAATGGTGGTGTGACACTGGATATGTGAATACTCTGAAAACCACATGCGTTTGATAAATAGTCAGTCGTCTTCAGGCGTGAAACAGAAATCTTTGTGAATCATACAGCAAGATGCAATTTATATTTCAAATATGCTTTTTTAAAAAGGTTTAATTTATGAAGCATGTTTAAGTATATTTTAGAAAGACAATCCTCTGGGTTTAGTATCCCTGGCAGGTTTTTTTTGATAGAGCGAGATTTTTCTAATTTAATTTGTGCTGGTTTATGAAGAATTACATAGCCGTAGTCATCAACTCCCCAGTGCTCTAGTTTATGTTTAATCTGTCGCAGAGAACCATCAATGTTAGAACAGTTTCAAAGTGAGAAACCTGAATTAGTGTACCACACTGAGCCACATCTAAAAGAACGAAAGACTTGCATTTATATAGCACCTTTCACAACCTCAGGATGTCCATTAGGGGATTGAAGACCGGGGAGTTGCTACAATGGTCAACTGATTCACAACACCGCTTTCAAACCCTTGCTCCCAGTTGAATGCTAAGTCTCACATCTCTGCTATATACTGCAATGGCTTTTTGTTGGCACAGTGTGTTTCTTTGTGTTAAAATTGATAATTATTCCTCAATTGCAGTTTGACAGACACTAGCATTTTATTACCTTAAAATAAGGTGCAAGTATTGAACTCAAGAATGGAAACCTGCTCTGAACGAATTAACAAAATTATATTTCAAAACACTTTCTTCTGTCCAGCTGATAATGGAAAGTTTCAAATAGCTGTCTCAGGATAAAATCATTCACATTGAGAACAATTGCTGCTTTTCACATTCCATTTACCTATAATTTAAGAGAATAAGGACAGCTGCATGTGCTTTTGTACCAGGCGAGGCTGACATATTAACACGGGGCTGGTGGCTTAAAGCTAGGCTAAAAATTCATGCCGTTGTTTTGTAGCAGTGGGTTTTCAATGAAGGTTGTGAAGCCTGTTGTGCAAGGTATAGTTACTGCATTCAGTCTATTCTGTCTGGCACACTAGGAGGCTGATAATGAAAGAGTCGGTGAAGGAGGCCAATGCTATGCAAGTTATCTCACAGCCACAGATGCTGGATAAGCTGAAGGAGGCAGAGTCACTGTTGGATGACATTCAGAAAGGCCTCAACGAATATTTAGAAAAGAAAAGACTCTTCTTCCCTCGGTAAATGAGAAAAAATACTCTTTTACTTTTGCTCATTTGTTTTATCAGCTTGTTTCATTTTAACGAGTTATGTTTGATGCTTTTCCCCTTCTCTCCCTGGTTTCAGCTTTTTCTTCCTTTCTAACGATGAACTGCTGGAAATTCTCTCAGAGACAAAGGATCCGCTTCGAGTCCAGCCGCATTTAAAGAAATGCTTTGAAGGGATTGCCCAGCTCACCTTTAATGCGGAGAAAGAAATCACACACATTCAGTCAGCAGAAGGTGAGAGAGTGGAGCTTGTCCACCGCGTCATTCCATCCAGAGCCAAGGACCTCGTGGAAAAGTGGCTTTATGAGGTGAAGTGGCTACTCTATCTCTGCTTTACTCAGCTAGAAACTCTTATACTATCATGTCCCTGTCTCCCTCCAGCCCACTAACAACACAGCACATTCCTCCTCAAGTTCCACTGGCTCATTGTGAGTAAATACTTAATATCATGGAAGCCACACATAGGGCAGAATTTTACAGCCCGTTTCGGCAGGGACGGGGCTGTAAAATGCGGCGAAACATTCTAAACCTCATTGACTTCAGCGGGAACGTAAAATCCCACTGCTGTAAAATTCTGCCCATTGTTCACCCTGTATTTTAAATAGGATTGCTGCTGTGCTTGTCTTTTGATGATGTTACGTGGCTAATAGGACTAAAATCAAAACTCAGACTTGAATCGACTTATAATTTAGGCCATATCCAGCATCATGTGATTTATGAATGGCTCTAAATAAACATAATGTAACTCAGGTACATTTTGCATACATGAAGGACATTTGCCTGTAAAAACTGAACATTGCCAAGGATAATGTTCCGTTAAACTTCAGGTCATTCTTACTTTTTTTTTAACTGTTCAGATATTGTTGTTGCTGCACAGTAGCTGAAGGTACTGTGTCGGAAAGCACAGAACAATCACACAGGCCTCACTATGATGTGGTGCTGTGTTACAGCTATTAGCTATTTTCAATCATTGCCTCAAGCCTCTGTAAATTCTTCTCTCTGTCCTGTGCTGGTTCTCCGTGTTGTCTGTCCTGTATCCAGACGTGCAACTGGTAGAGGTGACTGATAAACTGGCTGGTAAGTGGAAGTCTATGTGAAATGCTGATTATCTCAACCCTAAGACCCCCAAACGATTTTCACGTGTAGCATCCACTTTACAATCTAGGAGTAAATCACCATCCACATGGGGTGAAGTTGGCTTTAGTCAGTAGCACAAAGCAGGTGATAGTAAGCCACCAAATCCCCAACCTATTTTAAACCTCTCCTGATTGTATTGATGATTAAAGTTCATGGAAATTGAATTGATTAGTCTAACTGATTAGTCTAATTGGTTAGTATGTAAAATGGATGGTCAAAATTTTCTACTGCCCAAAAGTAACTTCATCACCATTGACTCTTCATTCTCTGCTGCTCAGTAATAGTAAAACTATATTGTTCAAGGGAGAAAAACAAATGATTATGTATCTTATTGAAACATAAAAGATTCTGAGGGGGCTTGACAGGGTAGATGCTGAGAGGATGTTGCCCCTTGTGGGGGGGATCTAGACCCAAGGGGCACAGTTTACAAATAAGGGGTTTCCCATTTAAGATGGAGGTGAGGAGGAATTTCTACTGTGAGGGCCATTAGTCTTTGGAATTCTCTTCCCCAGTGATCAGAAGAGGCTGAGTTATTGAATATATTCGAGGCTGAGTTAGACAAATTTTTGGTCGACGAGGGAGTCGAGGATTATGGCCACAATCAGATCAGCCATGTTCTTATTGAATGGTGGAGCAGGCTCAATGGGCTGAATGGCCTATCCCTACTTCTGCTTCTTATGATCGAATCTGGCAGGTGAGTGGGATTAGACACTGAAAAATTGTTTCTAGTTGTTGGGAAGGTCAACATTGGGGCTGTAAACATAAAGAGCACCTAATAAATCCAGTAGGGAATTCAGGAGAAACTTCTTTACCCAGAAAAAGGTTAGAATGTGTAAGCCATTGCCACAAGTATTTGGGGAGATCGCAGGAATACATTTATGGGGAGGTTAGACATGAAGGTGGAAGGAATAGAAGCTAATGATGACAGAGCGAGATGAAATAGGGGTGCAAGGAGCATCAACACCAGCAGAGACCAGTTGGGCTGAATGGCCTGTTTCTGTGCTGTACATTCCATGTAATTAATCACTTGACTCAATTTAAAAAGTTTTGAGTCATGTTTAAGAAGCAGTGGGGTTAATTTTCATCTTCTCTGACTGGTAATCTGACTAAGTGAATGGCCCTGTTATAGATCCACCCCTGCTGCTGAACTGACCCATACCCAGGCCCCAATCTCAATTGACATTGAGCCACATAAGGAGACACAGGACAGGCGGCCAAAAGCTTAGTCAAAGAGGCAGGTGTTGAGGAAAGTCTTAAAGGAGGATTGAGAAGTGGAGGGGTTTAGGGGGGGATTTTCAGAGCTATGGCCTTGACAGCTGAAGACACATCCATCATTGGTGGGGCAAAGGAACTGGGGAATGCACAGGAGGCAATAGTGGGAGGACAGCAAGGGTTCTCCTGTGGGTTTGGAGGAGATTACAAAGATAGGGTGGTATGGAGGGATTGGAAAACAATTGGGGAATCTTGTTGAGGCATTGGGGGTCTCGCCTGCTGGCTGGAGAGCTGGCGAGAGACCTTCGCTGCCTCTTTCTGGGAGGTCCCACTGAACCATGAGTCAATCAGGCAGTGGCAAGGCCAGCAGCAGGCCTTTCCCTGGAATTAAGACCCGGGGGTGGGTGGGGTGGCAGTCAAGCCTACAGAGAGCAGTTGGCCAATCAGAGGGCAGCAGTTCTTGTGCCCCGCTGCGCCGCTGGGGAGGCTGTGACTGCTGCTGGAAGGACAGGCACCAGCACCTAGGATCGCAGAGTGACCAAGGCCACAGTTAAGTAATATGAGAGGGAGGGATTTTGTGAGGTGAGGGTCAGGGTTAGAGGGGTCAGCAGCAAGGGCAAGGGTGTGGCCCTCAGAGGCCCCCCTCCCCCTCCCAATGTTGAGTCTCTGGATGAGGAACTGAGTGTCTTTGATCGAGGGATGCCCTGCCCCCATCCCCCCACGCAGATCATGTGGGGAAGTGCGAGGTTATTCACTTTGTCTGTGAGAATAGAAAAGCAGAATATTTTTTAAAAGGTGTGAAACTTGTAAATGTTGATGTTCAGAGAGAATTGGGTGTAATCATACAAGTAACTCAGAAAGTTAGCATACAGGTACAGCAAGCAATTCAGAAGGCAAATGGCATGTTGGCCTTTATTGCAAGGGGATTGGAGCACAGGAATAAAGAAGTCCTGCTTCAGTTACACAGGGTTTTGATGAGACCACGTCTGAAATACTATGTGCAGCTTTGGTCTCTATGGACAGAATTTTACACCGGCAGGATTTTATGGTCCTGCCAAAGTCAATGGACTTTTCAATGGCTCACCACATTTTACAGCCCTGCCCCGGGGTCATAAAATTCCGCCCTATATTCAAGGAAGGATATACTTGCATTGGAGACAGGACAGCAAAGGTTCACTAGATTGGCCCCTGGGATGATGGGGTTGTCCTGTGATGAGATGCTGAGTAAATTGGATCTATATTCTCTGGAATTTAGAAGAACGAGAGGTGATTCTGAAGGAGCTTGACAGGGTTGATACTGAGATGTTTCCATTGCTCAGGAAATCTAGAATACGGAGGGCAGGTTGAGGGGGGCAAGTCTCAGGCTGATCATTTAGCACTGAGAGATAGGAAGACATTTCTTCATTCAAACGGCTTTGCAATTCTCTGCCTCAGAGGATTGTGGATGCTCCATCATTGAATACATTTACGGCTGGGATAGACAGATGTTGGTGTCTCAGGGAAGCAAGTGATATAGGGAGGGGGTGGGAAAGTGGAGTTAAGACATAAGATCAGCCAGGATCATATTTCTCATGTTCTTAAGTTCTGAGGGCTAGTGTTTCAACTGCAGCTGGACTGAGGCTGAGAGGGAGCCACACAATATTACAGTGGTGGAAGATGATGGTCTTGGTAATGGAGAGGATATAGGGTCAGAAACTCAGGTCCAAGTAAAGTTTAAACAGTCTGTTTAAACTAAACGTCAAGTTTAAACAGTCTGATTTTGCCTCAGACAAGGAGATGAACTGGTGTCAATAGCTGGAGAATAGAGTTTGTTGTGGGGACAGTAGCTCTGGTCTTCCTAAAGTCTCAAGGGGGAGAAATTCTGCTCTGCAGACGTCAGACTGGACGTCAGACAAGCAGTCTGACAACACAGTGGAGGGCTTGAGGGAGGTACTGGTGAGGTAGAGCTGAGAGTCATTAATTAAATGTCACACAGTTCCCATCATTGTTAAACCTTCAAACAACCTCACAAAGAGTCAACGCTTCCTTTGTTTCCAGCACTGTCATTCCTGAAATGTCCTCTCATTGCCAAATGACAGGCCACATGCTGTTAACATCACACTGTTGTTATAATACAAATAGTTTAAGAACACTGTCATATTGGACCAACAGCATGTGCATTGAGAATTCCATTAACAATGAAGGCGACTGAAGGTCAATGAGTTCAGTCGAGTGTGTAAATGTAATATCCATCCCTTTGACTACACAGGCCTTCAAAAAGCAATGTAAACATAGAAAGAAATAACTATCAGAGTCACCGCAAATAGAAATCAGGGTATTTAATTATTAGTGAGTAATCAGGACAAGCTGCAAGAGCTCTGTGTTCCTCTAACTCTAGCCTATTACACTGGTCCGTACCTTCTCTGCCCATGACAGCTGTGCCTTCAGCTGCCCAGGCCCTAAGGTTAGGAAGAAGTAGAAAGACTGAGGTAAGTAACGAAACCTGAACATTCTGTAGCACTGATGAATATTTGTTGTATTAAGCCCTTGTACTTACTAGGATGTTAGTGATTCTTTCCTTAGGGTATCTAAGAACAGGCTTTTGAACTTGTTCCTCTTGGATATGTTAAAGTCAGTGCTCTGGTAACTGCTCATTTATTGAGTTCAATTTCACGATTTCCCCCAGGGAGGTTAGGAACCTCTGTTCTTGGGACTACCATTCCAGTACCATCAACTATTACACCGTTGCCAAATGATGATCACACTGGCTCTTTAATACCAGCTACGGGTTGTGGAAATACTGAAACCTCATGAAGTGGTGCTATTCTTGTTTCTGTGCAGCCTCTTGCAGCAGTAATATTCTTATATGCAGTTTGAAAATGCTATTATGTAATGTAGCATGAAACGACCCTTTACTTTTAAAGCAGAAATGAAACCATGTAAAGAAAACACTCAGTGTCACCAGTAATGAAGATAGATTCACTGCTGTGCTTTATGGCTTTTTATTCCTATGTGATTGTGATACAGTCACACATAGGGACGAAAGCCATGGAATGCTCAGTGACACACCTCAGGGGAGCTTCACAGGGATTATTCCAAACCGTGCTATATGTATGAGCAGGCTTTCCATCATCAACTCTCGTCCAACCCATGTTCATCAGTTCATCTATAATAAACAAGGATTGCAAAAACACTTGCAATGTGAGACATCTACCAACTTGAGTAAATTATCAAACAAGCCTGATCTAGCAATCTATGCCGTTCACACTTTTACTGAAGCTTTTGCTCTCCAGTTAAACTCCTTTAGAGAATGAATAATAATTATCTTTTTAGTGCTTTGCCATGTTTGGTTAGAAAGTTGTTTTCACAAGTTGATTTGCTCTTGTTTAATTACATCCAGTTTAAAAAGTGCATATATTTAAATTAAAATTAATTTGATACATTAGTTATAAAGACACTGACTCCAACTATCCTGAGAGAAAGAATGCACTGCTCACAGTCAAGCTAGCCAGCAGCTGTTCCGAAATCTTACAGTGAAGTGATGTATATCAGTAAGGTTCTGCCTCAGTAATTGCCTGAGAGCACTCATGTTCTGTCAGAGTTCGAGACACACAGGTGTAGCTGAGCCCAAATTCAGTCAGTGTGACCAGTCCTGGTTAGAACTGAGGGGCTGCTTTGCTCCTGCATCTGTTTTTCTTCTTAATTGAAATTTATTCCAATAAAAGCTCACTGTACAAACAGATCTCTCCGCTCTGTTTCCTGACTGCATCTCATGGCAATTGGTTGTTTGGCAAAGAATGTTCAGCAAATATTTAGACAGATGCTATCATTGTCATAACATGAATGAAATATTTATCCCACTATTACAAGGTTAAGAATCATTGGAATCCATGATTACAAAACAATGGAAGAGAATGAATGATGACTTCAGTTTTGGTACAATGTGATTTACTTTAATAAAGGAATTTCACTTAAAATCCCAAACTACTGAAGCTTAGGGTATCTAGCTGGTGTTTTCAATAAAGAACAGTGCACACGTGGATTCAATTGTATATAGGACAGAAGACTTTTCCAATGACCTTGTAGGTCAAGAATGCCAGCTCCAACCTTTCAGAGAAAATGCATTGCATTTCTGAAAGCAGTGAGATTCAGAAATACACCTGCAATGATTTTTTTTCCCATTAATAATTCACAAACTGCATTCCAAGGCTGTGTTTGTACCTGAGGTACTATCTAAGAGTAAAAGATCCAACGTCACTGCCAACATGTGATTCAGCCAGCGGGGCTCTGGATTGACTGGGCAAGTATTCTGAAGTCTTCTCACTCATGCAGCTGCTTGTACTATACCCAGGATAACCCCCATCACTGTGGGAACCAGGTCTGATGCTGAACTGGAGCTCTACTCCTTAAGCAGTACAGGCTGGCCTGGTCTTGCTGAAACACCTCACACTGATCCACTGTTCAGGGCCCCCACTGCAGAAAGGCTTGAGAGCAGGAACCATGTTGCAGTAATGCGCAAGCAGCAAGATAAGGGCATTCTAAACAGTTCCATGGAATTATGCTCTGAGTAGAATAATGCTGCCTTCTCTTAAGTGAGCTTGATTATTCATAAGTAGTAATGAGGCTTTCAGATTATCACAAAGAATCTAATGCCCTTTAGGAAAGGAAATCTGCCACCCTTACCTGGTCTAGCCCATATGTGACTTTAGTCCCTCTTAATTGCCCTCTGAAATGTCCCAACAAGCCACTCACTCGAATTCGAAAAGACAGCTTGCCACCTCCTTCTCAGGGCTAGAAGGGATGACCAATAAGCACTGGCCTTCTCGATTACACCCACAAACTGAGAGCTGATATTTTTTAAAATCAGAATTGTAATGGAATTGAACTGAATTGGAAATGAAAGGAGGTCCAGAAAATGTTGGGGATCAGTTCAAAGGTGGCATTTCACAGCGTCTCCCAGATCTGGTCCAGCAGCTGACTCTGTATGAAGGTTCCTTGTGTTCCTTAGATTGTAGAATGTTCTAATTTTCTAAGGTTTGATGCACATTTGGCTCTTGCTGCCTGCACCCTAATTATCTGATTACAAAGTGCAGTTGCCAATTTATCTGACTAATAGAATATTAAAATAATAATTACTTTCTTCACATCTGGATTAGTCGTCCTAAACTGTATTGGAATCACTATTAAAAACAAAATCATTGTGAGATAATTAGGTGAATATTGTAATTGGTTATTATGTAAATTATGAATTCTTAAATTGGGGCTGATTTAACATTTTACGCCCAGGATACTTTATTCTCAGGATGAGTGTGTGCTGGCAAGGACAGAATTTATTGTCCATCCTAATTGCCCTTGAGAAGGTGGTGGTGAGCCACCATCTTTAATCTCTGCACTCTGTGTCGTGTAAGGTCACACACAGTGCAATTAGTGAGAGAGTTCCAAGGTTTCGATGCAGTAACAGTGAAGAAACGATGAGGTGTATTTCCAAGTCCGGATGGTGTGTGATCTGGAGATAATGATAATTCCATTTAATTTCCCTTTTCCTTGGTAGAGTTTGCAGGGCTAGGCGATGTTGAAGAGAGACATTCGCTCCGAGCGCTGCCAGACCCAGGAATCTCCTTTAGAGGCCTGGGGACCCCACCTTCTTTTCCCCGTTTCCCTGCCCGACAGTACTGAGTGAACCCAGAAGTCTTTTGGGTGTGGCATTCTGTGATTCACTCCCAGTTTCCAAGGAAACCACCATTGAACTTCCTTCCACCATAAGGGCAGAAGCAGCAATGTTCAGAAGCATTCACAACACCTCGGATACTGAAGCAGTCGGTGTCCATATGCAGCAAGTCCTGCACAACACTCAGACTTCGACCGATGGGTGGCAAGTAACCGACACGGCACTCAAGTGATGGACAATGACAGGCTTCAGTGAGAGAGAATCATGCATTTGGTGCTTGACATTCAATGCCATTACCATGACCAAAACCACCACCATCAACATCTCACTCAAAAGAAGGAAATATGTGTAAAGAGAACATGGGAAATTGCAGCAAAGAAGGAATCAGTGCATTCTTATCCACAAGGGAAATTGCAACAATGAAAGAGTCAGTGTGATCGGATCGTGAGGGTATTCGCAGCGGCGAAGGAGAGGGTACAGAATGATTCCAAAAGTAAAACACTGTAATGAAGGAGTCAGTGCAGTCTGATTCCCCTGGGAAATCACAGCAATGCAGGAGTCAGTGCAGTCTGATCCCCCAGGGACTGGGCAGCAATGAAGGGGTCAGTACAGTCTAAACCCCCAGGGACTGGGCAGCAATGAAGGGGTCAGTGCAGTTTGAAACCCCATGGACTGACCAGCAATGAAGGATTCAGTGCAGTCTGAACCCCCCAGGGACTGGGCAGCAATGCAGGAGTCAGTGAAGTCTGATCCAAGAGGGACTGTGCAGCAATGCAGGAGTCAGTGCAGCCAAATCACTGAGGGACTGGGCAGCAAAGAAGGAGTCATTGTAGTCGGATTCCCCAGGGAGTGGGCAGCAATGCAGGAGTGAATGCAGCCTGATTACCCAGCGGCTGGGCAGCAACGAAGGGGTCAGTACAGACTGATCCCCCAGGGACAGAGCAGCAATGAAAGGGTCAGTGCAGTCTGATCCCCAGGGACAGAGCAGCAATGAAAGGGTCAGTGCAGTCTGATCCCCCAGGGACAGAGCAGCAATGAAAGGGTCAGTGCAGTCTGATCCCCCTTGGACTGGGCAGCAATGAAGGAGTCAGTGCAGTCTGAATCCCCAGGGACTGGGCAGCAATAAAGGAGTTAGTGCAGTCTGATTCCCCAGGGACTGGGCAGCAATGAAGGAGTCAATGCAGTCTGAATCCCCAGGGACTGGGCAGCAATAAAGGAGTTAGTGCAGTCTGATTCCCCAGGGACTGGGCAGCAATGAAGGAGTCAATGCAGTCTGAATCCCCAGGGACTGGGCAGCAATGAAGGAGTTAGTGCAGTCTGATCCCACAGGGATTGGGCAGCAATGAAGGAGTCAGTGCAGTCTGATAACCCATGGGCTGGGCAGCAAAGAAGGAGTCAGTGCAGTCTGATTCCCCGTGGACTGGGAAGCAATGAAGGAGTCAGTGCTATCAGATCCCACAGGGAAATTGCAGCAAAAGATTCATTAGCGTCTGATCCCACATGGGCTGGGCAGCAATGAAGGAGTCAGTGCAGTCTGATACCCCTGGGACAGAGCAGCAATGAAGGAGGCAGTGCAGTCTGATACCCCTGGGACAGAGCAGCAATGAAGGAGGCAGTGCAGTCTGATCCCACATGGGCTGGGCAGCTATGAAGGAGTCAGTGCAGCCAAATCACTCAAGGACTGGGCAGCAAAGAAGGAGTCAGTGCAGTCTGATCCCCCAGGGACTGGGCAGCAATGAAGGAGTCACTACAGCCTGAACCCCCAGGGACTAGGCAGGATTGAAGGAGGCAGTTCAGTTTGATCCCCCAGGGACTAAGCAGCAATAATGGGGTCAGTGAATTCTGATCCCCCAGGGACTGGGCACCAATGAAGGAGTCAGTGCAGTCTGATCACCCAGGGACTGAGCAGCAATAATCGGGTCAGTGAGTTCTGATCCCCCAGGGACTGGGCACCAATGAAGGAATCAGTGCTATCAGATCCCCCAGGGATTGGGCAGCAATGAAGGAGTCAGTGCTATCAGATCCCCCAGGGAAATTGAAGCAAGAGATTCATTACCGTCTGATCCCACATGGGCTGGGCAGCAATGAATGAGACAGTGCAGTCTGATTCCCCAGGGACTGGGCAGCAATGAATGAGACAGTGCAGTCTGATTCCCCAGGGACTGGGCAGCAATGAAGGAGTCAGTGCAGTCTGATTCCCCAGGGACTGGGCAGCAATAAAGGAGTCAGTGCAGTCTGATTCCTTAGGGACTGGGCAGCAATAAAGGAGTCAGTGCAGTCTGATTCCCCAGGGACTGGGCAGCAATAAAGGAGTCAGTGCAGTCTGATTCCTTAGGGACTGGGCAGCAATAAAGGAGTCAGTGCAGTCTGATTCCCCAGGGACTGGGCAGCAATAAAGGAGTCAGTGCAGTCTGATTCCTTAGGGACTGGGCAGCAATAAAGGAGTCAGTGCTATCAGATCCCCCAGGGAAATTGCAGCAAGAGATTCATTACCGTCTAATCCTAGAGGGACTGGGCAGCAAAGAAGGAGTCAGTGCAGCCAAATCACTCAGGGACTGGGCAGCAAAGAAGGAGTCATTGTAGTCGGATTCCCCAGGGAGTGGGCAGCAATGCAGGAGTGAATGCAGCCTGATTACCCAGCGGCTGGGCAGCAACGAAGGGGTCAGTACAGTCTGATCCCCCAGGGACTAGGCAACAATTAGGAGTCAGTGTAGTCTGATCCCCCAGGGACAGAGCAGCAATGAAAGGGTCAGGGAATACTGATCCCCTAGGGACTGAGCAGCAATGAAGGATTCAGTGAATACTGATCCCCTAGGGACTGGGCAGCAATGAAGGAGTCAGTGCAGTCTGAACCCAAAGGGACTGTGCAGCAATGAAGGAGTCAGTGCAGTCTGATCCCTCAGGGACTAGGCAGCAATGAAGGAGTCAGTGAATTATGATCCCCCAGGGACTGGGCAGCAATAAAGGCATCAGTGCAGTCTAATCCCCCATGGACTAGGCAGCAATGAAGGAGTCAGTGCAGTCTGATCCGCCAGGGACTGGGCAGCAATGCAGGATTCATTGCCGTCTGATCCCCCAGCGATTGACCAGCAAAGAAGGAGTCAGTGCTATCAGATGCCCCAGGGAAATTGCAGCAAGAGATTCAGGACTGTCTGATCCCCCATGGGCTGGGCAGCAATGAAGGAGTCAGTGCAGCCAAAACACTCAGGGACTAGGCAGCAATGAAGGAGTCAGTGCAGTCTGATCCCCCAGGGACTGGGCAGCAATGAAGGAGTCAGTGCAGTCTGATCCCCCAGGGACTGGGCAGCACTGATGGAGTCAGTGCAGTCTGATTCCCCAGGGACTGGGCAACAATAAAGGAGTTAGTGCAGTCTGATTCCCCAGGGATTGGGCAGCAATGAAGGAGTTAGTGCAGTCTGATTCCCCAGGGATTGGGCAGCAATGAAGGAGTCAGTGCAGTCTGATCCCACAGGGACTGGGCAGCAATAAAGGAGTTAGTGCAGTCTGATTCCCCAGGGATTGGGCAGCAATGAAGGAGTTAGTGCAGTCTGATTCCCCAGGGATTGGGCAGCAATGAAGGAGTCAGTGCAGTCTGATAACCCATGGGCTGGGCAGCAAAGAAGGAGTCAGTGCAGTCTGATTCCCCGTGGACTGGGAAGCAATGAAGGAGTCAGTGCTATCAGATCCCACAGGGAAATTGCAGCAAAAGATTCATTAGCGTCTGATCCCACATGGGCTGGGCAGCAAAATTGGGTCAGTGAATTCTGATCCCCCAGGGACTAGGCAGCAATGAAGGAGTCAGTGCAGTCTGATACCCCTGGGACAGAGCAGCAATGAAGGAGGCAGTGCAGTCTGATACCCCTGGGACAGAGCAGCAATGAAGGAGGCAGTGCAGTCTGATCCCACATGGGCTGGGCAGCTATGAAGGAGTCAGTGCAGCCAAATCACTCAAGGACTGGGCAGCAAAGAAGGAGTCAGTGCAGTCTGATCCCCCAGGGACTGGGCAGCAATGAAGGAGTCACTACAGCCTGAACCCCCAGGGACTAGGCAGGATTGAAGGAGGCAGTTCAGTTTGATCCCCCAGGGACTAAGCAGCAATAATGGGGTCAGTGAATTCTGATCCCCCAGGGACTGGGCACCAATGAAGGAGTCAGTGCAGTCTGATCACCCAGGGACTGAGCAGCAATAATCGGGTCAGTGAGTTCTGATCCCCAGGGACTGGGCACCAATGAAGGAATCAGTGCTATCAGATCCCCCAGGGGTTGGGCAGCAATGAAGGAGTCAGTGCTATCAGATCCCCCAGGGAAATTGCAGCAAGAGATTCATTACCGTCTGATCCCACATGGGGTGGGCAGCAATGAATGAGACAGTGCAGTCTGATTCCCCAGGGACTGGGCAGCAATGAAGGAGTCAGTGCAGTCTGATTCCCCAGGGACTGGGCAGCAATGAAGGAGTCAGTGCAGTCTGATTCCCCAGGGACTGGGCAGCAATAAAGGAGTCAGTGCAGTCTGATTCCCCAGGGACTGGGCAGCAATAAAGGAGTTAGTGCAGTCTGATTCCCCAGGGACTGGGCAGCAATGAAGGAGTCAGTGCAGTCTGATTCCCCAGGGACTGGGCAGCAATAAAGGAGTCAGTGCAGTCTGATTCCCCAGGGACTGGGCAGCAATAAAGGAGTCAGTGCAGTCTGATTCCCCAGGGACTGGGCAGCAATAAAGGAGTCAGTGCAGTCTGATCCCCCAGGGACTGGGCAGCACTGATGGAGTCAGTGCCGTCTGATCCCCCAGGGATTGGGCAGCAATGAAGGAGTCAGTGCAGTCTGATTCCCCAGGGACTGGGCAGCAATAAAGGAGTCAGTGCAGTCTGATCCCCCAGGGACTGGGCAGCACTGATGGAGTCAGTGCAGTCTGATTCCCCAGGGACTGGGCAGCAATAAAGGAGTTAGTGCAGTCTGATTCCCCAGGGATTGGGCAGCAATGAAGGAGTCAGTGCAGTCTGATAACCCATGGGCTGGGCAGCAAAGAAGGAGTCAGTGCAGTCTGATTCCCCGTGGACTGGGAAGCAATGAAGGAGTCAGTGCTATCAGATCCCACAGGGAAATTGCAGCAAAAGATTCATTAGCGTCTGATCCCACATGGGCTGGGCAGCAAAATTGGGTCAGTGAATTCTGATCCCCCAGGGACTAGGCAGCAATGAAGGAGTCAGTGCAGTCTGATACCCCTGGGACAGAGCAGCAATGAAGGAGGCAGTGCAGTCTGATACCCCAGGGACTGAGCAGCAATAATCGGGTCAGTGAGTTCTGATCCCCCAGGGACTGGGCACCAATGAAGGAATCAGTGCAGTCTGATCCCCCAGGGATTGGGCAGCAATGAAGGAGTCAGTGCTATCAGATCCCCCAGGGAAATTGCAGCAAGAGATTCATTACCGTCTGATCCCACATGGGCTGGGCAGCAATGAATGAGACAGTGCAGTCTGATTCCCCAGGGACTGGGCAGCAATGAATGAGACAGTGCAGTCTGATCCCACAGGGACTGGGCAGCAATGAAGGAGTCAGTGCAGTCTGATCCCCCAGGGACTGGGCAGCAATGAAGGAGTCAGTGCAGTCTGATTCCTTAGGGACTGGGCAGCAATAAAGGAGTCAGTGCAGTCTGATTCCTTAGGGACTGGGCAGCAATAAAGGAGTCAGTGCAGTCTGATTCCCCAGGGACTGGGCAGCAATAAAGGAGTCAGTGCAGTCTGATCCCCCAGGGACTGAGCAGCAATAATCGGGTCAGTGAATTCTGATCCCCCAGGGATTGGGTATTAATGAAGGAGTCAGTGCTGCCACTTCCCCCGATCATTGCAGCAATAGATTCAGGATTGTCTGAACCCCCAGGGACGAAGCAGCAATAATGGGGTCAGTGAATTCTGATCCCCGAGGGACTGGGCAGCAATAATCGGGTCAGTGAATTCTGATCCCCGAGGGACTGGGCAGCAATAATCGGGTCAGTGAATTCTGATCCCCGAGGGACTGGGCAGCAATATTCGGGTCAGTGAATTCTGATCCCACAGGGACTGGGCAGCAATGAAGGAGTCAGTGCAGTCTGATCCCACAGGGACTGGGCAGCAATGAAGGAGTCAGTGCAGTCTGATCCCCCAGGGACTGGGCAACAATGCAGGAGTCAGTGCAGTCTGATCCAAGAGGGACCGTGCAGCAATGCAGGAGTCAGTGCCGTCTGATCCCCCAGGGACTAAACAGGTTTGAAGGAGTCAGTGAAATCTGATCCCCCAAGGACTAGGCAGCAATAAAGGAATTAGTGCAGTCTGATCCCCTTGGGACAGAGCAACAATGAAGGATTCATTGCCCTCTGATCCCCCAGGGACTGGGCAGCAATGAAGGAGGCAGTGAATTATGATCCCCCAGGGACTGGGCAGCAATAAAGGCATCAGTGCAGTCTAATCCCCCATGGACTAGGCAGCAATAAAGGCATCAGTGCAGTCTAATCCCCCATGGACTAGGCAGCAATGAAGGAGTCAGTGCAGTCTGATCCGCCAGGGACTGGGCAGCAATGCAGGATTCATTGCCGTCTGATCCCCCAGCGATTGACCAGCAAAGAAGGAGTCAGTGCTATCAGATCCCCCAGGGAAATTGCAGCAAGAGATTCATTTCCGTCTGATCCCACATGGGCTGGGCAGCAATGAAAGTGTCAGTGCAGTCTAAACCCCCAGGGACCAGGCAGCAATGAAGGTGCCAGTGCAGCCAAATCACTCAGGGACTGGGCAGCAAAGAAGGAGTCAGTGCAGTCTAAACACCCAGGGACTGGGCATTAATGAAGGAGTCATTGCTGCCAGATCCCCCGAACATTGCAGCAATAGATTCAGGACTGTCTGATCCCCCATGGGCTGGGCAGCAATGAAGGAGTCAGTGCAGTCTGATTCCCCAGGGACTGGGCAGCAATGAAGGAGTCAGTGCAGTCTGATTCCTTAGGGACTGGGCAGCAATAAAGGAGTCAGTGCAGCCTGATTCCCCAGGGACTGGGCAGCAATGAAGGAGTCAGTGCAGTCTGATTCCTTAGGGACTGGGCAGCAATAAAGGAGTCAGTGCAGTCTGATTCCCCAGGGACTGGGCAGCAATAAAGGAGTCAGTGCAGTCTGATTCCTTAGGGACTGGGCAGCAATAAAGGAGTCAGTGCAGTCTGATCCCCCAGGGACTGAGCAGCAATAATCGGGTCAGTGAATTCTGATCCCCCAGGGATTGGGTATTAATGAAGGAGTCAGTGCTGCCACTTCCCCCGATCATTGCAGCAATAGATTCAGGATTGTCTGAACCCCCAGGGACGAAGCAGCAATAATGGGGTCAGTGAATTCTGATCCCCGAGGGACTGGGCAGCAATAATCGGGTCAGTGAATTCTGATCCCCGAGGGACTGGGCAGCAATAATCGGGTCAGTGAATTCTGATCCCCCAGGGACTGGGCAGCAATAATCGGGTCAGTGAATTCTGATCCCCCAGGGACTGGGCAGCAATGAAGGAGTCAGTGCAGTCTGATCCCACAGGGACTGGGCAGCAATGAAGGAGTCAGTGCAGTCTGATTCCCCAGGGACTGGGCAGCAATGAAGGAGTCAGTGCAGTCTGATTCCCCAGAGACTGGGCAGCAATGAAGGAGTCAGTGCAGTCTGATCCCCCAGGGACTGGGCAGCAATGAAGGAGTCAGTGCAGTCTGATCCCCCAGGGACTGGGCAGCAATGAAGGAATCAGTGCAGTCTGATCCCCCAGGGACTGGGCAGCAATGAAGGAGTCAGTGCAGTCTGATCCCACATGGGCTGGGCAGCTATGAAGGAGTCAGTGCAGTCTGATCCCCCAGGGACTGGGCAGTAATGAAGGAGTCAGTGCAGCCTGATCCCCCAGGGACTAAACAGGTTTGAAGGAGTCAGTGAATTCTGATCCCCCAAGGACTAGGCAGCAATAAAGGAATTAGTGCAGTCTGATCCCCTTGGGACAGAGCAACAATGAAGGATTCATTGCCCTCTGATCCCCCAGGGATTAGGCAGCAATGAAGGAGGCAGTGCAGTCTGATCCCTCAGGGACTGTGCAGCAATGCAGGAGTCAGTGCAGTCTGATCCCTCAGGGACTAGGCAGCAATGAAGGAGTCAGTGAATTATGATCCCCCAGGGACTGGGCAGCAATAAAGGCATCAGTGCAGTCTAATCCCCCATGGACTAGGCAGCAATAAAGGCCTCAGTGCAGTCTAATCCCCCATGGACTAGGCAGCAATGAAGGAGTCAGTGCAGTCTGATCCGCCAGGGACTGGGCAGCAATGCAGGATTCATTGCCGTCTGATCCCCCAGCGATTGACCAGCAAAGAAGGAGTCAGTGCTATCAGATCCCCCAGGGAAATTGCAGCAAGAGATTCATTTCCGTCTGATCCCACATGGGCTGGGCAGCAATGAAAGTGTCAGTGCAGCCAAATCACTCAGCGACTGGGCAGCAAAGAAGGAGTCAGTGCAGTCTAAACACCCAGGGACTGGGCATTAATGAAGGAGTCATTGCTGCCAGATCCCCCGAACATTGCAGCAATAGATTCAGGACTGTCTGATCCCCCATGGGCTGGGCAGCAATGAAGGAGTCGGTGCAGCCAAAACACTCAGGGACTAGGCAGCAATGAAGGAGTCAGTGCAGTCTGATCCCCCTGGGGCTGGGCAGCAATGAAGGAGTCAGTGCAGTCTGATTCCCCAGGGATTGGGCAGCAATAAAGGAGTCAGTGCAGTCTGATTCCCCAGGGAATGGGCAGCAATGAAGGAGTCAGTGCAGTCTGAATCCCCAGGGACTGGGCAGCAATGAAGGAGTCAATGCAGTCTGATTCCCCAGGGAATGGGCAGCAATGAAGGAGTCAGTGCAGTCTGAATCCCCAGGGACTGGGCAGCAATGATGGAGTCAGTGCAGTCTGAATCCCCAGGGACTGGGCAGCAATGAAGGAGTCAGTGCAGTCTGATACCCCATGGGCTGGGCAGCAATAAAGGAGTCAGTGCAGTCTGATAACCCATGGGCTGGGCAGCAAAGAAGGAGTCAGTGCAGTCTGATTCCCCGTGGACTGGGAAGCAATGAAGGAGTCAGTGCTATCAGATCCCACAGGGAAATTGCAGCAAAAGATTCATTAGCGTCTGATCCCACATGGGCTGGGCAGCAATAATCGGGTCAGTGAATTCTGATCCCCCAGGGACTAGGCAGCAATGAAGGAGTCAGTGCAGTCTGATACCCCTGGGACAGAGCAGCAATGAAGGAGGCAGTGCAGTCTGATCCCCCAGGGACTGGGCAGCTATGAAGGAGTCAGTGCAGCCAAATCACTCAAGGACTGGGCAGCAAAGAAGGAGTCAGTGCAGTCTGATCCCCCAGGGACTGGGCAGCAATGAAGGAGTCACTACAGCCTGAACCCCCAGGGACTAGGCAGGATTGAAGGAGGCAGTTCAGTTTGATCCCCCAGGGACTAAGCAGCAATAATGGGGTCAGTGAATTCTGATCCCCCAGGGACTGGGCACCAATGAAGGAGTCAGTGCAGTCTGATCACCCATGGACTGAGCAGCAATAATCGGGTCAGTGAGTTCTGATCCCCCAGGGACTGGGCAGCAATGAAGGAGTCAGTGCTATCAGATCCCCCAGGGAAATTGCAGCAAGAGATTCATTACCGTCTGATCCCACATGGACTGGGCAGCAATGAAGTAGTCAGTGCAGTCTGATCCAAGAGGGACTGAGCAGCAATGCAGGAGTCAGTGCAGCCTGATCCCCCAGGGACTAGGCAGGATTGAAGGAGTCGCTGCAGTCTGATCCCCCAAGGACTGGGCAGCAATAAAGGCATTAGTGCAGTCTGATCCCCTTGGGAATGAGCAGCAATGAAGGTATCAATGCAGTCTGATCCCCCAGGGACTGAGCAGCAATAATCGGGTCAGTGAATTCTAATCCCCCAGGGACTGGGCAGTAATAAAGGCATCAGTGCAGTCTGATCCCCCAGGGACTAGGCAGCAATGAAGGAGTCAGTGCTATCAGATCCCCCAGGGAAATTGCAGCAAGAGATTCATTACCGTCTAATCCTAGAGGGACTGGGCAGCAAAGAAGGAGTCAGTGAAGTCTGATCCCCCAGGGATTGGGCAGCAATGAAGGAGTCAGTGCAGCCAAATCACTCAGGGACTGGGCAGCAAAGAAGGAGTCATTGTAGTCGGATTCCCCAGGGAGTGGGCAGCAATGCAGGAGTGAATGCAGCCTGATTACCCAGCGGCTGGGCAGCAACGAAGGGGTCAGTACAGTCTGATCCCCCAGGGACTAGGCAGCAATTAGGAGTCAGTGTAGTCTGATCCCCCAGGGACAGAGCAGCAATGAAAGGTTCAGTGCAGTCTGATCCCCAGGGACAGAGCAGCAATGAAAGGGTCAGTGCAGTCTGATCCCCCAGGGACTGAGTAGCAATGAAGGAATCAGTGAATACTGATCCCCTAGGGACTGGGCAGCAATGAAGGAGTCAGTGCAGTCTGAACCCAAAGGGACCGTGCAGCAATGCAGGAATCAGTGCAGTCTGATCCCTCAGGGACTAGGCAGCAATGAAGGAGTCAGTGCAGTCTGATCCCACAGGGACTGGGCAGCAATGAAGGAGTCAGTGAATTATGATCCCCCAGGGACTGGGCAGCAATAAAGGCATCAGTGCAGTCTAATCCCCCATGGACTAGGCAGCAATGAAGGTGGCAGTGCAGTCTGATCCACCAGGGATTGGGCAGCAATGATGGAGTCAGTGCCTTCTGATCCCCCAGCGATTGACCAGCAAAGAAGGAGTCAGTGCTATCAGATCCCCCAGGGAAATTGCAGCAAGAGATTCAGGACTGTCTGATCCCCCATGGGCTGGGCAGCAATGAAGGAGTCAGTGCAGCCAAAACACTCAGGGACTAGGCAGCACTGATGGAGTCAGTGCCGTCTGATCCCCCAGGGATTGGGCAGCAATGAAGGAGTCAGTGCAGTCTGATCCCCCAGGGATTGGGCAGCAATAAAGGAGTCAGTGCAGTCTGATTCCCCAGGGAATGGGCAGCAATGAAGGAGTCAGTGCAGTCTGAATCCCCAGGGACTGGGCAGCAATGAAGGAGTCAATGCAGTCTGAATCCCCAGGGACTGGGCAGCAATAAAGGAGTTAGTGCAGTCTGATCCCCCAGGGACTGGGCAGCACTGATGGAGTCAGTGCCGTCTGATCCCCCAGGGATTGGGCAGCAATAAAGGAGTCAGTGCAGTCTGAATCCCCAGGGACTGGGCAGCAATGAAGGAGTCAATGCAGTCTGAATCCCCAGGGACTGGGCAGCAATAAAGGAGTTAGTGCAGTCTGATTCCCCAGGGATTGGGCAGCAATGAAGGAGTCAGTGCAGTCTGATAACCCATGGGCTGGGCAGCAAAGAAGGAGTCAGTGCAGTCTGATTCCCCGTGGACTGGGAAGCAATGAAGGAGTCAGTGCTATCAGATCCCACAGGGAAATTGCAGCAAAAGATTCATTAGCGTCTGATCCCACATGGGCTGGGCAGCAAAATTGGGTCAGTGAATTCTGATCCCCCAGGGACTAGGCAGCAATGAAGGAGTCAGTGCAGTCTGATACCCCTGGGACAGAGCAGCAATGAAGGAGGCAGTGCAGTCTGATCCCACATGGGCTGGGCAGCTATGAAGGAGTCAGTGCAGCCAAATCACTCAAGGACTGGGCAGCAAAGAAGGAGTCAGTGCAGTCTGATCCCCCAGGGACTGGGCAGCAATGAAGGAGTCACTACAGCCTGAACCCCCAGGGACTAGGCAGGATTGAAGGAGGCAGTTCAGTTTGATCCCCCAGGGACTAAGCAGCAATAATGGGGTCAGTGAATTCTGATCCCCCAGGGACTGGGCACCAATGAAGGAGTCAGTGCAGTCTGATCACCCAGGGACTGAGCAGCAATAATCGGGTCAGTGAGTTCTGATCCCCCAGGGACTGGGCACCAATGAAGGAATCAGTGCAGTCTGATCCCCCAGGGATTGGGCAGCAATGAAGGAGTCAGTGCTATCAGATCCCCCAGGGAAATTGCAGCAAGAGATTCATTACCGTCTGATCCCACATGGGCTGGGCAGCAATGAATGAGACAGTGCAGTCTGATTCCCCAGGGACTGGGCAGCAATGAATGAGACAGTGCAGTCTGATTCCCCAGGGACTGGGCAGCAATGAAGGAGTCAGTGCAGTCTGATTCCTTAGGGACTGGGCAGCAATAAAGGAGTCAGTGCAGTCTGATTCCTTAGGGACTGGGCAGCAATAAAGGAGTCAGTGCAGTCTGATCCCCCAGGGACTGAGCAGCAATAATCGGGTCAGTGAATTCTGATCCCCCAGGGATTGGGTATTAATGAAGGAGTCAGTGCTGCCACTTCCCCCGATCATTGCAGCAATAGATTCAGGATTGTCTGAACCCCCAGGGACGAAGCAGCAATAATGGGGTCAGTGAATTCTGATCCCCGAGGGACTGGGCAGCAATAATCGGGTCAGTGAATTCTGATCCCCGAGGGACTGGGCAGCAATAATCGGGTCAGTGAATTCTGATCCCCCAGGGACTGGGCAGCAATAATCGGGTCAGTGAATTCTGATCCCCGAGGGACTGGGCAGCAATGAAGGAGTCAGTGCAGTCTGATCCCCCAGGGATTGGGCAGCAATGAAGGAGTCAGTGCAGTCTGATTCCCCAGGGATTGGGCAGCAATGAAGGAGTCAGTGCAGTCTGATTCCCCAGGGATTGGGCAGCAATGAAGGAGTCAGTGCAGTCTGATCCACCAGGGATTGGGCAGCAATGATGGAGTCAGTGCTATCAGATCCCCCAGGGAAATTGCAGCAAGAGATTCATTTCCGTCTGATCCCACATGGGCTGGGCAGCAATGAAAGTGTCAGTGCAGTCTAAACCCCCAGGGACCAGGCTGCAATGAAGGTGCCAGTGCAGCCAAATCACTCAGGGACTGGGCAGCAAAGAAGGAGTCAGTGCTGCCAGATCCCCCGAACATTGCAGCAATAGATTCAGGACTGTCTGATCCCCCATGGGCTGGGCAGCAATGAAGGAGTCAGTGCAGCCAAAACACTCAGGGACTAGGCAGCAATGAAGGAGTCAGTGCAGTCTGATCCCCCAAGGATTGGGCAGCAATGAAGGAGTCAGTGCAGTCTGAATCCCCAGGGAATGGGCAGCACTGATGGAGTCAGTGCAGTCTGAATCCCCCAGGGATTGGGCAGCAATGAAGGAGTCAGTGCAGTCTGATCCCCCAGGGATTGGGCAGCAATGAAGGAGTCAGTGCAGTCTGAATCCCCAGGGACTGGGCAGCAATGAAGGAGTCAGTGCAGTCTGATACCCCATGGGCTGGGCAGCAATGAAGGAGTCAATGCAGTCTGAATCCCCAGGGACTGGGCAGCAATAAAGGAGTTAGTGCAGTCTGATTCCCCAGGGACTGGGCAGCAATGAAGGAGTCAGTGCAGTCTGATCCCCCAGGGATTGGGCAGCAATGAAGGAGTCAGTGCAGTCTGATAACCCATGGGCTGGGCAGCAAAGAAGGAGTCAGTGCAGTCTGATTCCCCGTGGACTGGGAAGCAATGAAGGAGTCAGTGCTATCAGATCCCACAGGGAAATTGCAGCAAAAGATTCATTAGCGTCTGATCCCACATGGGCTGGGCAGCAAAATTGGGTCAGTGAATTCTGATCCCCCAGGGACTAGGCAGCAATGAAGGAGTCAGTGCAGTCTGATACCCCTGGGACAGAGCAGCAATGAAGGAGGCAGTGCAGTCTGATACCCCTGGGACAGAGCAGCAATGAAGGAGGCAGTGCAGTCTGATACCCCTGGGACAGAGCAGCAATGAAGGAGGCAGTGCAGTCTGATCCCCCAGGGACTGAGCAGCAATGAATGAGTCAGTGCAGTCTGATCCCACAGGGACTCTGGAGCAATGAAGGAGTCAGTGCAGTCTGATTCCCCAGGGATTGGGCAGCAATAAAGGACTCAGTGCAGTCTGATCCCCCAGGGACTGGGCAGCAATGAAGGGGTCAGTACAGTCTAAACCCCCAGGGACTGGGCAGCAATGAAGGGGTCAGTGCAGTTTGAAACCCCATGGACTGACCAGCAATGAAGGATTCAGTGCAGTCTGAACCCCCCAGGGACTAGGCAGCAATAAGGAGTCAGTGTAGTCTGATCCCCCGCGGACAGAGCAGCAATGAAAGGGCCAGTGCAGTCTGATCCAAGAGGGACTGTGCAGCAATGCAGGAGTCAGTACAGCCTGATCCCCCAGGGACTAGGCAGGATTGAAGGAGTCGCTGCAGTCTGATCCCCCAAGGACTGGGCAGCAATAAAGGCATTAGTGCAGTCTGATCCCCTTGGGAATGAGCAGCAATGAAGGTATCAATGCAGTCTGATCCCCCAGGGACTGAGCAGCAATAATCGGGTCAGTGAATTCTAATCCCCCAGGGACTGGGCAGTAATAAAGGCATCAGTGCAGTCTGATCCCCCAGGGACTAGGCAGCAATGAAGGAGTCAGTGCTATCAGATCCCCCAGGGAAATTGCAGCAAGAGATTCATTACCGTCTAATCCTAGAGGGACTGGGCAGCAAAGAAGGAGTCAGTGAAGTCTGATCCCCCAGGGATTGGGCAGCAATGAAGGAGTCAGTGCAGCCAAATCACTCAGGGACTGGGCAGCAAAGAAGGAGTCATTGTAGTCGGATTCCCCAGGGAGTGGGCAGCAATGCAGGAGTGAATGCAGCCTGATTACCCAGCGGCTGGGCAGCAACGAAGGGGTCAGTACAGACTGATCCCCCAGGGACTAGGCAGCAATTAGGAGTCAGTGTAGTCTGATCCCCCAGGGACAGAGCAGCAATGAAAGGGTCAGTGCAGTCTGATCCCCAGGGACAGAGCAGCAATGAAAGGGTCAGTGCAGTCTGATCCCCCAGGGACTGAGTAGCAATAAAGGAGTCAGTGCAGTCTGATCCCCCAGGGACTGGGCAGCACTGATGGAGTCAGTGCAGTCTGATTCCCCAGGGACTGGGCAGCAATAAAGGAGTTAGTGCAGTCTGATTCCCCAGGGATTGGGCAGCAATGAAGGAGTCAGTGCAGTCTGATAACCCATGGGCTGGGCAGCAAAGAAGGAGTCAGTGCAGTCTGATTCCCCGTGGACTGGGAAGCAATGAAGGAGTCAGTGCTATCAGATCCCACAGGGAAATTGCAGCAAAAGATTCATTAGCGTCTGATCCCACATGGGCTGGGCAGCAAAATTGGGTCAGTGAATTCTGATCCCCCAGGGACTAGGCAGCAATGAAGGAGTCAGTGCAGTCTGATACCCCTGGGACAGAGCAGCAATGAAGGAGGCAGTGCAGTCTGATACCCCTGGGACAGAGCAGCAATGAAGGAGGCAGTGCAGTCTGATCCCACATGGGCTGGGCAGCTATGAAGGAGTCAGTGCAGCCAAATCACTCAAGGACTGGGCAGCAAAGAAGGAGTCAGTGCAGTCTGATCCCCCAGGGACTGGGCAGCAATGAAGGAGTCACTACAGCCTGAACCCCCAGGGACTAGGCAGGATTGAAGGAGGCAGTTCAGTTTGATCCCCCAGGGACTAAGCAGCAATAATGGGGTCAGTGAATTCTGATCCCCCAGGGACTGGGCACCAATGAAGGAGTCAGTGCAGTCTAAACACCCAGGGACTGAGCAGCAATAATCGGGTCAGTGAGTTCTGATCCCCCAGGGACTGGGCACCAATGAAGGAATCAGTGCAGTCTGATCCCCCAGGGATTGGGCAGCAATGAAGGAGTCAGTGCTATCAGATCCCCCAGGGAAATTGCAGCAAGAGATTCATTACCGTCTGATCCCACATGGGCTGGGCAGCAATGAATGAGACAGTGCAGTCTGATTCCCCAGGGACTGGGCAGCAATGAATGAGACAGTGCAGTCTGATTCCCCAGGGACTGGGCAGCAATGAAGGAGTCAGTGCAGTCTGATTCCTTAGGGACTGGGCAGCAATAAAGGAGTCAGTGCAGTCTGATTCCCCAGGGACTGGGCAGCAATAAAGGAGTCAGTGCAGTCTGATTCCCCAGGGACTGGGCAGCAATAAAGGAGTCAGTGCAGTCTGATCCCCCAGGGACTGAGCAGCAATAATCGGGTCAGTGAATTCTGATCCCCCAGGGATTGGGTATTAATGAAGGAGTCAGTGCTGCCACTTCCCCCGATCATTGCAGCAATAGATTCAGGATTGTCTGAACCCCCAGGGACGAAGCAGCAATAATGGGGTCAGTGAATTCTGATCCCCGAGGGACTGGGCAGCAATAATCGGGTCAGTGAATTCTGATCCCCGAGGGACTGGGCAGCAATATTCGGGTCAGTGAATTCTGATCCCCCAGGGACTGGGCAGTAATGAAGCAGTCAGTGCAGTCTGATCCCCCAGGGACTGGGCAACAATGCAGGAGTCAGTGCAGTCTGATCCAAGAGGGACCGTGCAGCAATGCAGGAGTCAGTGCCGTCTGATCCCCCAGGGACTAAACAGGTTTGAAGGAGTCAGTGAAATCTGATCCCCCAAGGACTAGGCAGCAATAAAGGAATTAGTGCAGTCTGATCCCCTTGGGACAGAGCAACAATGAAGGATTCATTGCCCTCTGATCCCCCAGGGACTGGGCAGCAATGAAGGAGGCAGTGCAGTCTGATCCCTCAGGGACTAGGCAGCAATGAAGGAGTCAGTGAATTATGATCCCCCAGGGACTGGGCAGCAATAAAGGCATCAGTGCAGTCTAATCCCCCATGGACTAGGCAGCAATAAAGGCATCAGTGCAGTCTAATCCCCCATGGACTAGGCAGCAATGAAGGAGTCAGTGCAGTCTGATCCGCCAGGGACTAGGCAGCAATGAAGGAGTCAGTGAATTATGATCCCCCAGGGACTGGGCAGCAATAAAGGCATCAGTGCAGTCTAATCCCCCATGGACTAGGCAGCAATAAAGGCATCAGTGCAGTCTAATCCCCCATGGACTAGGCAGCAATGCAGGATTCAGTGCAGTCTGATTCCCCAGTGATTGGGCAGCAATGAAGGAGTCAGTGCAGTCTGATTCCCCAGGGATTGGGCAGCAATGAAGGAGTCAGTGCAGTCTGATTCCCCAGGGATTGGGCAGCAATGAAGGAGTCAGTGCAGTCTGATCCCCCAGTGACTGGGCAGCAATGAAGGAGTCAGTGCAGTCTGATCCCCCAGGGATTGGGCAGCAATGATGGAGTCAGTGCTATCAGATCCCCCAGGGAAATTGCAGCAAGAGATTCATTTCCGTCTGATCCCACATGGGCTGGGCAGCAATGAAAGTGTCAGTGCAGTCTAAACCCCCAGGGACCAGGCTGCAATGAAGGTGCCAGTGCAGCCAAATCACTCAGGGACTGGGCAGCAAAGAAGGAGTCAGTGCAGTCTAAACACCCAGGGACTGGGCATTAATGAAGGAGTCATTGCTGCCAGATCCCCCAAACATTGCAGCAATAGATTCAGGACTGTCTGATCCCCCATGGGCTGGGCAGCAATGAAGGAGTCAGTGCAGCCTGATTCCCCAGGGACTGGGCAGCAATGAAGGAGTCAGTGCAGTCTGATTCCTTAGGGACTGGGCAGCAATAAAGGAGTCAGTGCAGCCTGATTCCCCAGGGACTGGGCAGCAATGAAGGAGTCAGTGCAGTCTGATTCCTTAGGGACTGGGCAGCAATAAAGGAGTCAGTGCAGTCTGATTCCCCAGGGACTGGGCAGCAATAAAGGAGTCAGTGCAGTCTGATTCCTTAGGGACTGGGCAGCAATAAAGGAGTCAGTGCAGTCTGATCCCCCAGGGACTGAGCAGCAATAATCGGGTCAGTGAATTCTGATCCCCCAGGGATTGGGTATTAATGAAGGAGTCAGTGCTGCCACTTCCCCCGATCATTGCAGCAATAGATTCAGGATTGTCTGAACCCCCAGGGACGAAGCAGCAATAATGGGGTCAGTGAATTCTGATCCCCGAGGGACTGGGCAGCAATAATCGGGTCAGTGAATTCTGATCCCCGAGGGACTGGGCAGCAATAATCGGGTCAGTGAATTCTGATCCCCCAGGGACTGGGCAGCAATAATCGGGTCAGTGAATTCTGATCCCCCAGGGACTGGGCAGTAATGAAGGAGTCAGTGCAGTCTGATTCCCCAGAGACTGGGCAGCAATGAAGGAGTCAGTGCAGTCTGATCCCCCAGGGACTGGGCAGTAATGAAGGAGTCAGTGCAGTCTGATTCCCCAGAGACTGGGCAGCAATGAAGGAGTCAGTGCAGTCTGATCCCCCAGGGACTGGGCAGCAATGAAGGAGTCAGTGCAGTCTGATCCCACATGGGCTGGGCAGCTATGAAGGAATCAGTGCAGTCTGATCCCCCTGGGGCTGGGCAGCAATGAAGGAGTCAGTGCAGTCTAAACACCCAGGGACTGGGCATTAATGAAGGAGTCATTGCTGCCAGATCCCCCGAACATTGCAGCAATAGATTCAGGACTGTCTGATCCCCCATGGGCTGGGCAGCAATGAAGGAGTCGGTGCAGCCAAAACACTCAGGGACTAGGCAGCAATGAAGGAGTCAGTGCAGTCTGATCCCCCTGGGGCTGGGCAGCAATGAAGGAGTCAGTGCAGTCTGATTCCCCAGGGATTGGGCAGCAATAAAGGAGTCAGTGCAGTCTGATTCCCCAGGGAATGGGCAGCAATGAAGGAGTCAGTGCAGTCTGAATCCCCAGGGACTGGGCAGCAATGAAGGAGTCAATGCAGTCTGATTCCCCAGGGAATGGGCAGCAATGAAGGAGTCAGTGCAGTCTGAATCCCCAGGGACTGGGCAGCAATGATGGAGTCAGTGCAGTCTGAATCCCCAGGGACTGGGCAGCAATGAAGGAGTCAGTGCAGTCTGATACCCCATGGGCTGGGCAGCAATAAAGGAGTCAGTGCAGTCTGATAACCCATGGGCTGGGCAGCAAAGAAGGAGTCAGTGCAGTCTGATTCCCCGTGGACTGGGAAGCAATGAAGGAGTCAGTGCTATCAGATCCCACAGGGAAATTGCAGCAAAAGATTCATTAGCGTCTGATCCCACATGGGCTGGGCAGCAATAATCGGGTCAGTGAATTCTGATCCCCCAGGGACTAGGCAGCAATGAAGGAGTCAGTGCAGTCTGATACCCCTGGGACAGAGCAGCAATGAAGGAGGCAGTGCAGTCTGATCCCCCAGGGACTGGGCAGCTATGAAGGAGTCAGTGCAGCCAAATCACTCAAGGACTGGGCAGCAAAGAAGGAGTCAGTGCAGTCTGATCCCCCAGGGACTGGGCAGCAATGAAGGAGTCACTACAGCCTGAACCCCCAGGGACTAGGCAGGATTGAAGGAGGCAGTTCAGTTTGATCCCCCAGGGACTAAGCAGCAATAATGGGGTCAGTGAATTCTGATCCCCCAGGGACTGGGCAGCAATGAAGGAATCAGTGCTATCAGATCCCCCAGGGATTGGGCAGCAATGAAGGAGTCAGTGCTATCAGATCCCCCAGGGAAATTGCAGCAAGAGATTCATTACCGTCTGATCCCACATGGACTGGGCAGCAATGAAGTAGTCAGTGCAGTCTGATCCCCCAGGGACTGGGCAGCAATGAATGAGTCAGTGCAGTCTGATTCCCCAGGGACTGGGAAGCAATGAAGGAGTCAGTGCAGTCTGATCCCCCAGGGATTGGGCAGCAATGAATGAGTCAGTGCAGTCTGATTCCCCAGGGACTGGGCAGCAATGAAGGATTCAGTGCAGTCTGATTCCCCAGGGACTGGGCAGCAATGAAGGATTCAGTGCAGTCTGAACCCCCCAGGGACTAGGCAGCAATGAAGGAGTCAGTGCAGTCTGATTCCTTAGGGACTGGGCAGCAATGAATGAGTCAGTGCAGTCTGATCCCCCAGGGACTGGGCAGCAATGAATGAGTCAGTGCAGTCTGATTCCCCAGGGACTGGGAAGCAATGAAGGAGTCAGTGCCGTCTGATCCAAGAGGGACTGAGCAGCAATGCAGGAGTCAGTGCAGCCTGATCCCCCAGGGACTAGGCAGGATTGAAGGAGTCGCTGCAGTCTGATCCCCCAAGGACTGGGCAGCAATAAAGGCATTAGTGCAGTCTGATCCCCTTGGGAATGAGCAGCAATGAAGGTATCAATGCAGTCTGATCCCCCAGGGACTGAGCAGCAATAATCGGGTCAGTGAATTCTAATCCCCCAGGGACTGGGCAGTAATAAAGGCATCAGTGCAGTCTGATCCCCCAGGGACTAGGCAGCAATGAAGGAGTCAGTGCTATCAGATCCCCCAGGGAAATTGCAGCAAGAGATTCATTACCGTCTAATCCTAGAGGGACTGGGCAGCAAAGAAGGAGTCAGTGAAGTCTGATCCCCCAGGGATTGGGCAGCAATGAAGGAGTCAGTGCAGCCAAATCACTCAGGGACTGGGCAGCAAAGAAGGAGTCATTGTAGTCGGATTCCCCAGGGAGTGGGCAGCAATGCAGGAGTGAATGCAGCCTGATTACCCAGCGGCTGGGCAGCAACGAAGGGGTCAGTACAGTCTGATCCCCCAGGGACTAGGCAGCAATTAGGAGTCAGTGTAGTCTGATCCCCCAGGGACAGAGCAGCAATGAAAGGTTCAGTGCAGTCTGATCCCCAGGGACAGAGCAGCAATGAAAGGGTCAGTGCAGTCTGATCCCCAGGGACAGAGCAGCAATGAAAGGGTCAGTGCAGTCTGATCCCCCAGGGACTGAGTAGCAATGAAGGAATCAGTGCCGTCTGATCCCCCAGAGACTGAGCAGCAATGAAGGATTCAGTGAATACTGATCCCCTAGGGACTGGGCAGCAATGAAGGAGTCAGTGCAGTCTGAACCCAAAGGGACCGTGCAGCAATGCAGGAATCAGTGCAGTCTGATCCCTCAGGGACTAGGCAGCAATGAAGGAGTCAGTGCAGTCTGATCCCCCAGGGACTGGGCAGCAATGAAGGAGTCAGTGAATTATGATCCCCCAGGGACTGGGCAGCAATAAAGGCATCAGTGCAGTCTAATCCCCCATGGACTAGGCAGCAATGAAGGTGGCAGTGCAGTCTGATCCCCCAGCGATTGACCAGCAAAGAAGGAGTCAGTGCTATCAGATCCCCCAGGGAAATTGCAGCAAGAGATTCAGGACTGTCTGATCCCACATGGGCTGGGCAGCAATGAAGGAGTCAGTGCAGCCAAAACACTCAGGGACTAGGCAGCACTGATGGAGTCAGTGCCGTCTGATCCCCCAGGGATTGGGCAGCAATGAAGGAGTCAGTGCAGTCTGATCCCCCAGGGATTGGGCAGCAATAAAGGAGTCAGTGCAGTCTGATTCCCCAGGGAATGGGCAGCAATGAAGGAGTCAGTGCAGTCTGAATCCCCAGGGACTGGGCAGCAATGAAGGAGTCAATGCAGTCTGAATCCCCAGGGACTGGGCAGCAATAAAGGAGTTAGTGCAGTCTGATCCCCCAGGGACTGGGCAGCACTGATGGAGTCAGTGCAGTCTGATCCCCCAGGGATTGGGCAGCAATAAAGGAGTCAGTGCAGTCTGAATCCCCAGGGACTGGGCAGCAATGAAGGAGTCAATGCAGTCTGAATCCCCAGGGACTGGGCAGCAATAAAGGAGTTAGTGCAGTCTGATTCCCCAGGGATTGGGCAGCAATGAAGGAGTCAGTGCAGTCTGATAACCCATGGGCTGGGCAGCAAAGAAGGAGTCAGTGCAGTCTGATTCCCCGTGGACTGGGAAGCAATGAAGGAGTCAGTGCTATCAGATCCCACAGGGAAATTGCAGCAAAAGATTCATTAGCGTCTGATCCCACATGGGCTGGGCAGCAAAATTGGGTCAGTGAATTCTGATCCCCCAGGGACTAGGCAGCAATGAAGGAGTCAGTGCAGTCTGATACCCCTGGGACAGAGCAGCAATGAAGGAGTCAGTGCAGTCTGATACCCCTGGGACAGAGCAGCAATGAAGGAGGCAGTGCAGTCTGATCCCACATGGGCTGGGCAGCTATGAAGGAGTCAGTGCAGCCAAATCACTCAAGGACTGGGCAGCAAAGAAGGAGTCAGTGCAGTCTGATCCCCCAGGGACTGGGCAGCAATGAAGGAGTCACTACAGCCTGAACCCCCAGGGACTAGGCAGGATTGAAGGAGGCAGTTCAGTTTGATCCCCCAGGGACTAAGCAGCAATAATGGGGTCAGTGAATTCTGATCCCCCAGGGACTGGGCACCAATGAAGGAGTCAGTGCAGTCTGATCACCCAGGGACTGAGCAGCAATAATCGGGTCAGTGAGTTCTGATCCCCCAGGGACTGGGCACCAATGAAGGAATCAGTGCAGTCTGATCCCCCAGGGATTGGGCAGCAATGAAGGAGTCAGTGCTATCAGATCCCCCAGGGAAATTGCAGCAAGAGATTCATTACCGTCTGATCCCACATGGGCTGGGCAGCAATGAATGAGACAGTGCAGTCTGATTCCCCAGGGACTGGGCAGCAATGAATGAGACAGTGCAGTCTGATTCCCCAGGGACTGGGCAGCAATGAAGGAGTCAGTGCAGTCTGATTCCTTAGGGACTGGGCAGCAATAAAGGAGTCAGTGCAGTCTGATCCCCCAGGGACTGAGCAGCAATAATCGGGTCAGTGAATTCTGATCCCCCAGGGATTGGGTATTAATGAAGGAGTCAGTGCTGCCACTTCCCCCGATCATTGCAGCAATAGATTCAGGATTGTCTGAACCCCCAGGGACGAAGCAGCAATAATGGGGTCAGTGAATTCTGATCCCCGAGGGACTGGGCAGCAATAATCGGGTCAGTGAATTCTGATCCCCGAGGGACTGGGCAGCAATAATCGGGTCAGTGAATTCTGATCCCCCAGGGACTGGGCAGCAATAATCGGGTCAGTGAATTCTGATCCCCGAGGGACTGGGCAGCAATGCAGGATTCAGTGCAGTCTGATTCCCCAGTGATTGGGCAGCAATGAAGGAGTCAGTGCAGTCTGATTCCCCAGGGATTGGGCAGCAATGAAGGAGTCAGTGCAGTCTGATCCCCCAGTGACTGGGCAGCAATGAAGGAGTCAGTGCAGTCTGAATCCCCAGGGATTGGGCAGCAATGAAGGAGTCAGTGCAGTCTGATCCCCCAGTGACTGGGCAGCAATGAAGGAGTCAGTGCAGTCTGATCCACCAGGGATTGGGCAGCAATGATGGAGTCAGTGCTATCAGATCCCCCAGGGAAATTGCAGCAAGAGATTCATTTCCGTCTGATCCCACATGGGCTGGGCAGCAATGAAAGTGTCAGTGCAGTCTAAACCCCCAGGGACCAGGCTGCAATGAAGGTGCCAGTGCAGCCAAATCACTCAGGGACTGGGCAGCAAAGAAGGAGTCAGTGCAGTCTAAACACCCAGGGACTGGGCATTAATGAAGGAGTCATTGCTGCCAGATCCCCCGAACATTGCAGCAATAGATTCAGGACTGTCTGATCCCCCATGGGCTGGGCAGCAATGAAGGAGTCAGTGCAGCCAAAACACTCAGGGACTAGGCAGCAATGAAGGAGTCAGTGCAGTCTGAATCCCCAGGGACTGGGCAGCACTGATGGAGTCAGTGCAGTCTGATCCCCCAGGGATTGGGCAGCAATGAAGGAGTCAGTGCAGTCTGAATCCCCAGGGACTGGGCAGCACTGATGGAGTCAGTGCAGTCTGATCCCCCAGGGACAAGGCAGCAATGAAGGAGTCAGTGCAGTCTGATCCCCCAGGGACAAGGCAGCAATGAAGGAGTCAGTGCAGTCTGAATCCCCAGGGACTGGGCAGCAATGAAGGAGTCAATGCAGTCTGAATCCCCAGGGACTGGGCAGCAATAAAGGAGTTAGTGCAGTCTGATTCCCCAGGGACTGGGCAGCAATGAAGGAGTCAGTGCAGTCTGATCCCCCAGGGATTGGGCAGCAATGAAGGAGTCAGTGCAGTCTGATAACCCATGGGCTGGGCAGCAAAGAAGGAGTCAGTGCAGTCTGATTCCCCGTGGACTGGGAAGCAATGAAGGAGTCAGTGCTATCAGATCCCACAGGGAAATTGCAGCAAAAGATTCATTAGCGTCTGATCCCACATGGGCTGGGCAGCAAAATTGGGTCAGTGAATTCTGATCCCCCAGGGACTAGGCAGCAATGAAGGAGTCAGTGCAGTCTGATACCCCTGGGACAGAGCAGCAATGAAGGAGGCAGTGCAGTCTGATACCCCTGGGACAGAGCAGCAATGAAGGAGGCAGTGCAGTCTGATACCCCTGGGACAGAGCAGCAATGAAGGAGGCAGTGCAGTCTGATCCCCCAGGGACTGAGCAGCAATGAATGAGTCAGTGCAGTCTGATCCCACAGGGACTCTGGAGCAATGAAGGAGTCAGTGCAGTCTGATTCCCCAGGGATTGGGCAGCAATAAAGGACTCAGTGCAGTCTGATCCCCCAGGGACTGGGCAGCAATGAAGGGGTCAGTACAGTCTAAACCCCCAGGGACTGGGCAGCAATGAAGGGGTCAGTGCAGTTTGAAACCCCATGGACTGACCAGCAATGAAGGATTCAGTGCAGTCTGAACCCCCCAGGGACTAGGCAGCAATAAGGAGTCAGTGTAGTCTGATCCCCCGCGGACAGAGCAGCAATGAAAGGGCCAGTGCAGTCTGATCCAAGAGGGACTGTGCAGCAATGCAGGAGTCAGTACAGCCTGATCCCCCAGGGACTAGGCAGGATTGAAGGAGTCGCTGCAGTCTGATCCCCCAAGGACTGGGCAGCAATAAAGGCATTAGTGCAGTCTGATCCCCTTGGGAATGAGCAGCAATGAAGGTATCAATGCAGTCTGATCCCCCAGGGACTGAGCAGCAATAATCGGGTCAGTGAATTCTAATCCCCCAGGGACTGGGCAGTAATAAAGGCATCAGTGCAGTCTGATCCCCCAGGGACTAGGCAGCAATGAAGGAGTCAGTGCTATCAGATCCCCCAGGGAAATTGCAGCAAGAGATTCATTACCGTCTAATCCTAGAGGGACTGGGCAGCAAAGAAGGAGTCAGTGAAGTCTGATCCCCCAGGGATTGGGCAGCAATGAAGGAGTCAGTGCAGCCAAATCACTCAGGGACTGGGCAGCAAAGAAGGAGTCATTGTAGTCGGATTCCCCAGGGAGTGGGCAGCAATGCAGGAGTGAATGCAGCCTGATTACCCAGCGGCTGGGCAGCAACGAAGGGGTCAGTACAGACTGATCCCCCAGGGACTAGGCAGCAATTAGGAGTCAGTGTAGTCTGATCCCCCAGGGACAGAGCAGCAATGAAAGGGTCAGTGCAGTCTGATCCCCAGGGACAGAGCAGCAATGAAAGGGTCAGTGCAGTCTGATCCCCCAGGGACTGAGTAGCAATGAAGGAATCAGTGCCGTCTGATCCCCCAGAGACTGAGCAGCAATGAAGGATTCAGTGAATACTGATCCCCTAGGGACTGGGCAGCAATGAAGGAGTCAGTGCAGTCTGAACCCAAAGGGACTGTGCAGCAATGCAGGAATCAGTGCAGTCTGATCCCTCAGGGACTAGGCAGCAATGAAGGAGTCAGTGCAGTCTGATCCCCCAGGGACTGGGCAGCAATGAAGGAGTCAGTGAATTATGATCCCCCAGGGACTGGGCAGCAATAAAGGCATCAGTGCAGTCTGATCCCCCATGGACTAGGCAGCAATGAAGGAGTCAGTGCAGTCTGATCCCCCAGGGACTGGGCAGCAATAAAGGAGTCAGTGCAGTCTGATAACCCAGGGACTGGGCAGCAATGAAGGAGTCAGTGCAGTCTGATAACCCAGGGACTGGGCAGCAATGAAGGAGTCAGTGCAGTCTGATAACCCAGGGACTGGGCAGCAATGAAGGAGTCAATGCAGTCTGATAACCCAGGGACTGGGCAGCAATGAAGGAGTCAATGCAGTCTGAATCCCCAGGGACTGGGCAGCAATAAAGGAGTTAGTGCAGTCTGATTCCCCAGGGACTGGGCAGCAATGAAGGAGTCAGTGCAGTCTGATCCCCCAGGGACTGGGCAGCACTGATGGAGTCAGTGCAGTCTGATTCCCCAGGGACTGGGCAGCAATAAAGGAGTTAGTGCAGTCTGATTCCCCAGGGATTGGGCAGCAATGAAGGAGTCAGTGCAGTCTGATAACCCATGGGCTGGGCAGCAAAGAAGGAGTCAGTGCAGTCTGATTCCCCGTGGACTGGGAAGCAATGAAGGAGTCAGTGCTATCAGATCCCACAGGGAAATTGCAGCAAAAGATTCATTAGCGTCTGATCCCACATGGGCTGGGCAGCAAAATTGGGTCAGTGAATTCTGATCCCCCAGGGACTAGGCAGCAATGAAGGAGTCAGTGCAGTCTGATACCCCTGGGACAGAGCAGCAATGAAGGAGGCAGTGCAGTCTGATACCCCTGGGACAGAGCAGCAATGAAGGAGGCAGTGCAGTCTGATCCCACATGGGCTGGGCAGCTATGAAGGAGTCAGTGCAGCCAAATCACTCAAGGACTGGGCAGCAAAGAAGGAGTCAGTGCAGTCTGATCCCCGAGGGACTGGGCAGCAATGAAGGAGTCACTACAGCCTGAACCCCCAGGGACTAGGCAGGATTGAAGGAGGCAGTTCAGTTTGATCCCCCAGGGACTAAGCAGCAATAATGGGGTCAGTGAATTCTGATCCCCCAGGGACTGGGCAGCAATGAAGGAGTCAGTGCTATCAGATCCCCCAGGGAAATTGCAGCAAGAGATTCATTACCGTCTGATCCCACATGGGCTGGGCAGCAATGAATGAGACAGTGCAGTCTGATTCCCCAGGGACTGGGCAGCAATGAATGAGACAGTGCAGTCTGATCCCCCAGGGACTGGGCAGCAATGAAGGAGTCACTACAGCCTGAACCCCCAGGGACTGGGCAGCAATGAAGGAGTCAGTGCAGTCTGATTCCTTAGGGACTGGGCAGCAATGAAGGAGTCAGTGCAGTCTGATTCCTTAGGGACTGGGCAGCAATAAAGGAGTCAGTGCAGTCTGATTCCTTAGGGACTGGGCAGCAATAAAGGAGTCAGTGCAGTCTGATTCCCCAGGGACTGGGCAGCAATGAAGGAGTCAGTGCAGTCTGATTCCTTAGGGACTGGGCAGCAATAAAGGAGTCAGTGCAGTCTGATCCCCCAGGGACTGAGCAGCAATAATCGGGTCAGTGAATTCTGATCCCCCAGGGATTGGGTATTAATGAAGGAGTCAGTGCTGCCACTTCCCCCGATCATTGCAGCAATAGATTCAGGATTGTCTGAACCCCCAGGGACGAAGCAGCAATAATGGGGTCAGTGAATTCTGATCCCCGAGGGACTGGGCAGCAATAATCGGGTCAGTGAATTCTGATCCCCGAGGGACTGGGCAGCAATAATCGGGTCAGTGAATTCTGATCCCCCAGGGACTGGGCAGCAATAATCGGGTCAGTGAATTCTGATCCCCGAGGGACTGGGCAGCAATATTCGGGTCAGTGAATTCTGATCCCCCAGGGACTGGGCAGTAATGAAGGAGTCAGTGCAGTCTGATCCCCCAGGGACTGGGCAACAATGCAGGAGTCAGTGCAGTCTGATCCCACAGGGACTGGGCAGCAATGAAGGAGTCAGTGCAGTCTGATCCCCCAGGGACTGGGCAACAATGCAGGAGTCAGTGCAGTCTGATCCCACAGGGACTGGGCAGCAATGCAGGAGTCAGTGCAGTCTGATCCGACAGGGACTGTGCAGCAATGCAGGAGTCAGTGCAGTCTGATCCCCCAGGGACTGTGCAGCAATGCAGGAATCAGTGCAGTCTGATCCCTCAGGGACTAGGCAGCAATGAAGGAGTCAGTGAATTATGATCCCCCAGGGACTGGGCAGCAATAAAGGCATCAGTGCAGTCTAATCCCCCATGGACTAGGCAGCAATGAAGGAGTCAGTGCAGTCTGATCCGCCAGGGACTGGGCAGCAATGCAGGATTCATTGCCGTCTGATCCCCCAGCGATTGACCAGCAAAGAAGGAGTCAGTGCTATCAGATCCCCCAGGGAAATTGCAGCAAGAGATTCATTTCCGTCTGATCCCACATGGGCTGGGCAGCAATGAAAGTGTCAGTGCAGTCTAAACCCCCAGGGACTGTGCAGCAATGAAGGTGCCAGTGCAGCCAAATCACTCAGGGACTGGGCAGCAAAGAAGGAGTCAGTGCAGTCTAAACACCCAGGGACTGGGCATTAATGAAGGAGTCATTGCTGCCAGATCCCCCGAACATTGCAGCAATAGATTCAGGACTGTCTGATTCCCCAGGGATTGGGCAGCAATGAAGGAGTCAGTGCAGTCTGAATCCCCAGGGACTGGGCAGCAATGAAGGAGTCAATGCAGTCTGAATCCCCAGGGACTGGGCAGCAATAAAGGAGTTAGTGCAGTCTGATTCCCCAGGGACTGGGCAGCAATGAAGGAGTCAATGCAGTCTGATAACCCATGGGCTGGGCAGCAAAGAAGGAGTCAGTGCAGTCTGATTCCCCGTGGACTGTGAAGCAATGAAGGAGTCAGTGCTATCAGATCCCACAGGGAAATTGCAGCAAAAGATTCATTAGCGTCTGATCCCACATGGGCTTGGCAGCAAAATTGGGTCAGTGAATTCTGATCCCCCAAGGACTAGGCAGCAATAAAGGAATTAGTGCAGTCTGATCCCCTTGGGACAGAGCAACAATGAAGGATTCATTGCCCTCTGATCCCCCAGGGACTGTGCAGCAATGAAGGAGTCAGTGCAGTCTGATCCTCCAGGGATTGGGCCGCAATAATGGAATCAGTGCAGTCTGATCCCCCAGGGATTGAGTAGCAATGAAGGAGTCAGTGCTATCAGATCCCCCATGGAAATTGCAGCAAGAGATTCATTACCATCTGATCCTACATGGGCTGGGCAGCAATGAAGGAGTCAGTGCAGCCAAATCACTCAGGGACTGGGCAGCAAAGAAGGAGTCATTGTAGTCGGATTCCCCAGGGAGTGGGCAGCAACGCAGGAGTGAATGCAGCCTGATTACCCAGCGGCTGGGCAGCAACGAAGGGGTCAGTACAGTCTGATCCCCCAGGGACAGAGCAGCAATGAAAGGGTCAGTGCAGTCTGATCCCCAGGGACAGAGCAGCATTGAAAGGGTCATTGCAGTCTGATCCCCAGGGACAGAGCAGCAATGAAAGGGTCAGTGCAGTCTGATCCCCAGGGACAGAGCAGCAATGAAGGATTCAGTGAATACTGATCCCCTAGGGACTGGGCAGCAATGAAGGAGTCAGTGCAGTCTGATCCGCCAGGGACTGGGCAGCAATGCAGGAGTCAGTGCAGTCCGATCCCACAGGGACTGGGCAGCAATGCAGGAGTCAGTGCAGTCTAATCCCCCATGGACTAGGCAGCAATGAAGGAGTCAGTGCAGTCTGATCCCCCAGCGATTGACCAGCAAAGAAGGAGTCAGTGCTATCAGATCCCCCAGGGAAATTGCAGCAAGAGATTCATTTCCGTCTGATCCCACATGGGCTGGGCAGCAATGAAAGTGTCAGTGCAGTCTAAACCCCCAGGGACCAGGCTGCAATGAAGGTGCCAGTGCAGCCAAATCACTCAGCGACTGGGCAGCAAAGAAGGAGTCAGTGCAGTCTAAACACCCAGGGACTGGGCATTAATGAAGGAGTCATTGCTGCCAGATCCCCCGAACATTGCAGCAATAGATTCAGGACTGTCTGATCCCCCAGGGGCTGGGCAGCAATGAAGGAGTCAGTGCAGCCAAAACACTCAGGGACTAGGCAGCAATGAAGGAGTCAGTGCAGTCTGATCCCCCAGGGATTGGGCAGCAATGAAGGAGTCAGTGCAGTCTGATTCCCCAGGGATTGGGCAGCAATGAAGGAGTCAGTGCAGTCTGATCCCCCAGGGATTGGGCAGCAATGAAGGAGTCAGTGCAGTCTCATTCCCCAGGGATTGGGCAGCAATGAAGGAGTCAGTGCAGTCTGATTCCCCAGGGATTGGGCAGCAATGAAGGAGTCAGTGCAGTCTGATCCCCAGGGACTGGGCAGCAATGAAGGAGTCAATGCAGTCTGATCCCCCAGGGATTGGGCAGCAATGAAGGAGTCAATGCAGTCTGATTCCCCAGGGACTGGGCAGCAATGAAGGAGTCAGTGCAGTCTGATAACCCATGGGCTGGGCAGCAAAGAAGGAGTCAGTGCAGTCTGATTCCCCAGGGATTGGGCAGCAATGAAGGAGTCAATGCAGTCTGATCCCCCAGGGATTGGGCAGCAATGAAGGAGTCAGTGCAGTCTGATAACCCATGGGCTGGGCAGCAAAGAAGGAGTCAGTGCAGTCTGATTCCCCGTGGACTGGGAAGCAATGAAGGAGTCAGTGCTATCAGATCCCACAGGGAAATTGCAGCAAAAGATTCATTAGCGTCTGATCCCACATGGGCTGGGCAGCAAAATTGGGTCAGTGAATTCTGATCCCCCAAGGACTAGGCAGCAATAAAGGAATTAGTGCAGTCTGATCCCCTTGGGACAGAGCAACAATGAAGGATTCATTGCCCTCTGATCCCCCAGGGATTAGGCAGCAATGAAGGAGGCAGTGCAGTCTGATCCCCCAGGGACTGTGCAGCAATGAAGGATTCAGTGAATACTGATCCCCTAGGGACAGGGCAGCAATGAAGGAGTCAGTGCAGTCTGATCCCACAGGGACTCTGCAGCAATGAAGGAGTCAGTGCAGTCTGATTCCCCAGGGACTGGGCAGCAATGAAGGAGTCAGTGCTATCAGATCCCACAGGGAAATTGCAGCAAAAGATTCATTAGCGTCTGATCCCACATGGGCTGGGCAGCAAAATTGGGTCAGTGAATTCTGATCCCCCAGGGACTAGGCAGCAATGAAGGAGTCAGTGCAGTCTGATACCCCTGGGACAGAGCAGCAATGAAGGAGGCAGTGCAGTCTGATACCCCTGGGACAGAGCAGCAATGAAGGAGGCAGTGCAGTCTGATCCCACATGGGCTGGGCAGCTATGAAGGAGTCAGTGCAGCCAAATCACTCAAGGACTGGGCAGCAAAGAAGGAGTCAGTGCAGTCTGATCCCCCAGGGACTGGGCAGCAATGAAGGAGTCACTACAGCCTGAACCCCCAGGGACTAGGCAGGATTGAAGGAGGCAGTTCAGTTTGATCCCCCAGGGACTAAGCAGCAATAATGGGGTCAGTGAATTCTGATCCCCCAGGGACTGGGCACCAATGAAGGAGTCAGTGCAGTCTGATCACCCAGGGACTGAGCAGCAATAATCGGGTCAGTGAGTTCTGATCCCCCAGGGACTGGGCACCAATGAAGGAATCAGTGCAGTCTGGTTCCTTAGGGACTGGGCAGCAATAAAGGAGTCAGTGCAGTTTGATCCCCCAGGGACTGGGCAGCAATGAAGGCATCAGTGCAGTCTGATCCCCCAGGGATTGGGCAGCAATGAAGGAGTCAGTGCAGTCTGGTTCCTTAGGGACTGGGCAGCAATAAAGGAGTCAGTGCAGTTTGATCCCCCAGGGACTGGGCAGCAATGAAGGCATCAGTGCAGTCTGATCCCCCAGGGACTGAGCAGCAATAATCGGGTCAGTGAATTCTGATCCCCCAGGGATTGGGTATTAATGAAGGAGTCAGTGCTGCCACTTCCCCCGATCATTGCAGCAATAGATTCAGGATTGTCTGAACCCCCAGGGACGAAGCAGCAATAATGGGGTCAGTGAATTCTGATCCCCCAAGGACTGGGCAGCAATAATCGGGTCAGTGAATTCTGATCCCCGAGGGACTGGGCAGCAATAATCGGGTCAGTGAATTCTGATCCCCCAGGGACTGGGCAGCAATGAAGGAGTCAGTGTAGTCTGATCCCACAGGGACTGGGCAGCAATGAAGGATTCAGTGCAGTCTGATCCCCCAGGGAAATTGCAGCAAGAGATTCATTACCGTCTGATCCCACATGAGCTGGGAAGCAATGAAGTAGTCAGTGCAGTCTGAACCCCCAGGGACTGGGCAGCAATGAAGGTGCCGGTGCAGCCAAATGACTCAGTGACTGGGCAACAATGCAGGAGTCAGTGCAGTCTGATCCAAGTGGGACCGTGCAGCAATGCAGGAGTCAGTGCAGCCTGATCCCCCAGGGACTAAACAGGTTTGAAGGAGTCAGTGAATTCTGATCCCCCAAGGACTAGGCAGCAATAAAGGAATTAGTGCAGTCTGATCCCCTTGGGACAGAGCAACAATGAAGGATTCATTGCCCTCTGATCCCCCAGGGATTAGGCAGCAATGAAGGAGTCAGTGCTATCAGATCCCCCATGGAAATTGCAGCAAGAGATTCATTACCATCTGATCCTACATGGGCTGGGCAGCAATGAAGGAGTCAGTGCAGCCAAATCACTCAGGGACTGGGCAGCAAAGAAGGAGTCATTGTAGTCGGATTCCCCAGGGAGTGGGCAGCAATGCAGGAGTGAATGCAGCCTGATTACCCAGCGGCTGGGCAGCAACGAAGGGGTCAGTACAGTCTGATCCCCCAGGGACAGAGCAGCAATGAAAGGGTCAGTGCAGTCTGATCCCCAGGGACAGAGCAGCAATGAAAGGGTCAGTGCAGTCTGATCCCCCTTGGACTGGGCAGCAATGAAGGAGTCAGTGAATACTGATCCCCTAGGGACTGGGCAGCAATGAAGGAGTCAGTGAATTATGATCCCCCAGGGACTGGGCAGCAATAAAGGCATCAGTGCAGTCTAATCCCCCATAGACTAGGCAGCAATGAAGGAGTCAGTGCAGTCTGATCCGCCAGGGACTGGGCAGCAATGCAGGAGTCAGTGCAGTCTAATCCCCCATGGACTAGGCAGCAATGAAGGTGGCAGTGCAGTCTGATCCGCCAGGGACTGGGCAGCAATGAAGGAGTCAGTGCAGTCTGATCCCCCAGCGATTGACCAGCAAAGAAGGAGTCAGTGCTATCAGATCCCCCAGGGAAATTGCAGCAAGAGATTCATTTCCGTCTGATCCCACATGGGCTGGGCAGCAATGAAAGTGTCAGTGCAGTCTAAACCTCCAGGGACCAGGCAGCAATGAAGGTGCCAGTGCAGCCAAATCACTCAGGGACTGGGCAGCAATGAAGGAGTCAGTGCAGTCTAAACACCCAGGGACTGGGCATTAATGAAGGAGTCATTGCTGCCAGATCCCCCGAACATTGCAGCAATAGATTCAGGACTGTCTGATCCCCCATGGGCTGGGCAGCAATGAAGGAGTCAGTGCAGCCAAAACACTCAGGGACTAGGCAGCAATGAAGGAGTCAGTGCAGTCTGAATCCCCAGGGACTGGGCAGCACTGATGGAGTCAGTGCAGTCTGATCCCCCAGGGATTGGGCAGCAATGAAGGAGTCAGTGCAGTCTGATCCCCCAGGGATTGGGCAGCAATGAAGGAGTCAGTGCAGTCTGATCCCCCAGGGACAAGGCAGCAATGAAGGAGTCAGTGCAGTCTGATTCCCCAGGGACAAGGCAGCAATGAAGGAGTCAGTGCAGTCTGATCCCCCAGGGACAAGGCAGCAATGAAGGAGTCAGTGCAGTCTGATCCCCCAGGGATTGGGCAGCAATGAAGGAGTCAGTGCAGTCTGATCCCCCAGGGACAAGGCAGCAATGAAGGAGTCAGTGCAGTCTGATCCCCCAGGGACAAGGCAGCAATGAAGGAGTCAGTGCAGTCTGATCCCCCAGGGATTGGGCAGCAATGAAGGAGTCAGTGCAGTCTGATCCCCCAGGGATTGGGCAGCAATGAAGGAGTCAGTGCAGTCTGATCCCCCAGGGATTGGGCAGCAATGAAGGAGTCAGTGCAGTCTGATCCCCCAGGGACTGAGCAGCACTGATGGAGTCAGTGCAGTCTGATCCCCCAGGGACAAGGCAGCAATGAAGGAGTCAGTGCAGTCTGATCCCCCAGGGATTGGGCAGCAATGAAGGAGTCAGTGCAGTCTGATCCCCCAGGGATTGGGCAGCAATGAAGGAGTCAGTGCAGTCTGATTCCCCAGGGATTGGGCAGCAATGAAGGAGTCAGTGCAGTCTGATTCCCCAGGGATTGGGCAGCAATGAAGGAGTCAGTGCAGTCTGAATCCCCAGGGACTGGGCAGCAATAAAGGAGTTAGTGCAGTCTGATTCCCCAGGGACTGGGCAGCAATGAAGGAGTCAATGCAGTCTGATCCCCCAGGGATTGGGCAGCAATGAAGGAGTCAGTGCAGTCTGATTCCCCGTGGACTGGGAAGCAATGAAGGAGTCAGTGCTATCAGATCCCACAGGGAAATTGCAGCAAAAGATTCATTAGCGTCTGATCCCACATGGGCTGGGCAGCAAAATTGGGTCAGTGAATTCTGATCCCCCAGGGACTAGGCAGCAATGAAGGAGTCAGTGCAGTCTGATACCCCTGGGACAGAGCAGCAATGAAGGAGGCAGTGCAGTCTGATACCCCTGGGACAGAGCAGCAATGAAGGAGGCAGTGCAGTCTGATACCCCTGGGACAGAGCAGCAATGAAGGAGGCAGTGCAGTCTGATACCCCTGGGACAGAGCAGCAATGAAGGAGTCAGTGCAGTCTGATCCCACATGGGCTGGGCAGCAATGAAGGAGTCACTACAGCCTGAACCCCCAGGGACTAGGCAGGATTGAAGGAGGCAGTTCAGTTTGATCCCCCAGGGACTAAGCAGCAATAATGGGGTCAGTGAATTCTGATCCCCCAGGGACTGGGCACCAATGAAGGAGTCAGTGCAGTCTGATCACCCAGGGACTGAGCAGCAATAATCGGGTCAGTGAGTTCTGATCCCCCAGGGACTGGGCACCAATGAAGGAATCAGTGCAGTCTGATCCCCCAGGGATTGGGCAGCAATGAAGGAGTCAGTGCTATCAGATCCCCCAGGGATTGGGCAGCAATGAAGGAGTCAGTGCTATCAGAACCCCCAGGGAAATTGCAGCAAGAGATTCATTACCGTCTGATCCCACATGGGCTGGGCAGCAATGAAGGTGCCAGTGCAGTCTGATCCCCCAGGGACTGGGCAGCAATGAATGAGTCAGTGCAGTCTGATTCCCCAGGGACTGGGCAGCAATGAAGGAGTCAGTGCAATCTGATTCCTTAGGGACTGGGCAGCAATGAATGAGTCAGTGCAGTCTGATTCCCCAGGGACTGGGCAGCAATGAAGGAGTCAGTGCAATCTGATTCCTTAGGGACTGGGCAGCAATGAATGAGTCAGTGCAGTCTGATTCCCCAGGGACTGGGAAGCAATGAAGGAGTCAGTGCAGTCTGATTCCTTAGGGACTGGGCAGCAATGAATGAGTCAGTGCAGTCTGATTCCCCAGGGACTGGGAAGCAATGAAGGAGTCAGTGCAGTCTGATTCCTTAGGGACTGGGCAGCAATGAATGAGTCAGTGCAGTCTGATTCCCCAGGGACTGGGCAGCAATGAAGGAGTCAGTGCAGTCTGGTTCCTTAGGGACTGGGCAGCAATGAAGGAGTCAGTGCAGTCTGATCCCCCAGGGACTGGGCAGCAATGAATGAGACAGTGCAGTCTGATTCCCCAGGGACTGGGCAGCAATGAAGGAGTCAGTGCAGTCTGGTTCCTTAGGGACTGGGCAGCAATGAAGGCATCAGTGCAGTCTGATCCCCCAGGGACTGAGCAGCAATAATCGGGTCAGTGAATTCTGATCCCCCAGGGATTGGGTATTAATGAAGGAGTCAGTGCTGCCACTTCCCCCGATCATTGCAGCAATAGATTCAGGATTGTCTGAACCCCCAGGGACGAAGCAGCAATAATGGGGTCAGTGAATTCTGATCCCCCAAGGACTGGGCAGCAATAATCGGGTCAGTGAATTCTGATCCCCGAGGGACTGGGCAGTAATGAAGGAGTCAGTGCAGTCTGATCCCCCAGAGACTAAACAGGTTTGAAGCAGTCAGTGAATTCTGATCCCCCAAGGACTAGGCAGCAATAAAGGAATTAGTGCAGTCTGATCCCCTTGGGACAGAGCAACAATGAAGGATTCATTGCCCTCTGATCCCCCAGGGATTAGGCAGCAATGAAGGAGGCAGTGCAGTCTGATCCGACAGGGACTGTGCAGCAATGAAGTAGTCAGTGCAGTCTGAACCCCCAGGGACTGGGCAGCAATGAAGGTGCCGGTGCAGCCAAATGACTCAGGGACTGGGCACCAACGCAGGAGTCAGTGCAGCCAGATCCCCCAGGGACTCAGCAGCAATAATGGGGTCAATGCAGTCTGAATCCCCAGGGACTGGGCAGCAATGAAGGAGTCAGTGCAGTCTGATCCCCCAGGGATTGAGTAGCAATGAAGGAGTCAGTGCAGTCTGAATCCCCAGGGACTGGGCAGCAATGAAGGAGTCAATGCAGTCTGAATCCCCAGGGACTGGGCAGCAATAAAGGAGTTAGTGCAGTCTGATTCCCCAGGGACTGGGCAGCAATGAAGGAGTCAATGCAGTCTGATAACCCATGGGCTGGGCAGCAAAGAAGGAGTCAGTGCAGTCTGATTCCCCGTGGACTGTGAAGCAATGAAGGAGTCAGTGCTATCAGATCCCACAGGGAAATTGCAGCAAAAGATTCATTAGCGTCTGATCCCACATGGGCTTGGCAGCAAAATTGGGTCAGTGAATTCTGATCCCCCAAGGACTAGGCAGCAATAAAGGAATTAGTGCAGTCTGATCCCCTTGGGACAGAGCAACAATGAAGGATTCATTGCCCTCTGATCCCCCAGGGACTGTGCAGCAATGAAGGAGTCAGTGCAGTCTGATCCTCCAGGGATTGGGCCGCAATAATGGAATCAGTGCAGTCTGATCCCCCAGGGATTGAGTAGCAATGAAGGAGTCAGTGCTATCAGATCCCCCATGGAAATTGCAGCAAGAGATTCATTACCATCTGATCCTACATGGGCTGGGCAGCAATGAAGGAGTCAGTGCAGCCAAATCACTCAGGGACTGGGCAGCAAAGAAGGAGTCATTGTAGTCGGATTCCCCAGGGAGTGGGCAGCAATGCAGGAGTGAATGCAGCCTGATTACCCAGCGGCTGGGCAGCAACGAAGGGGTCAGTACAGTCTGATCCACCAGGGACAGAGCAGCAATGAAAGGGTCAGTGCAGTCTGATCCCCAGGGACAGAGCAGCAATGAAAGGGTCAGTGCAGTCTGATCCCCCTTGGACTGGGCAGCAATGAAGGAGTCAGTGCAGTCTGATCCCCAGGGACAGAGCAGCAATGAAAGGGTCAGTGCAGTCTGATCCCCCAGGGACTGAGTAGCAATGAAGGATTCAGTGAATACTGATCCCCTAGGGACTGGGCAGCAATGAAGGAGTCAGTGCAGTCTGAACCCAAAGGGATTGTGCAGCAATGAAGGAGTCAGTGCAGTCTGATCCCCCAGGGACTGGGCAGCAATGAAGGAGTCAGTGAATTATGATCCCCCAGGGACTGGGCAGCAATGAAGGAGTCAGTGAATTATGATCCCCCAGGGACTGGGCAGCAATAAAGGCATCAGTGCAGTCTAATCCCCCATGGACTAGGCAGCAATGAAGGAGTCAGTGCAGTCTAATCCCCCATGGACTAGGCAGCAATGAAGGAGTCAGTGCAGTCTGATCCCCCAGGGACTGGGCAGCAATGCAGGATTCATTGCCGTCTGATCCCCCAGGGATTAGGCAGCAATGAAGGAGTCAGTGCAGTCCGATCCCACAGGGACTGGGCAGCAATGCAGGAGTCAGTGCCTTCTGATCCCCCAGCGATTGACCAGCAAAGAAGGAGTCAGTGCTATCAGATCCCCCAGGGAAATTGCAGCAAGAGATTCATTTCCGTCTGATCCCACATGGGCTGGGCAGCAATGAAAGTGTCAGTGCAGTCTAAACCCCCAGGGACCAGGCAGCAATGAAGGTGCCAGTGCAGCCAAATCACTCAGGGACTGGGCAGCAAAGAAGGAGTCAGTGCAGTCTAAACACCCAGGGACTGGGCATTAATGAAGGAGTCATTGCTGCCAGATCCCCCGAACATTGCAGCAATAGATTCAGGACTGTCTGATCCCCCATGGGCTGGGCAGCAATGAAGGAGTCAGTGCAGCCAAAACACTCAGGGACTAGGCAGCAATGAAGGAGTCAGTGCAGTCTGAATCCCCAGGGACTGGGCAGCAATGAAGGAGTCAATGCAGTCTGAATCCCCAGGGACTGGGCAGCAATAAAGGAGTTAGTGCAGTCTGAATCCCCAGGGACTGGGCAGCAATGAAGGAGTCAGTGCAGTCTGATACCCCGTGGACTGGGCAGCAATAAAGGAGTCAGTGCAGTCTGATAACCCATGGGCTGGGCAGCAAAGAAGGAGTCAGTGCAGTCTGATTCCCCGTGGACTGGGAAGCAATGAAGGAGTCAGTGCTATCAGATCCCACAGGGAAATTGCAGCAAAAGATTCATTAGCGTCTGATCCCACATGGGCTGGCCAGCAATAATCGGGTCAGTGAATTCTGATCCCCCAGGGACTAGGCAGCAATGAAGGAGTCAGTGCAGTCTGATACCCCTGGGACAGAGCAGCAATGAAGGAGGCAGTGCAGTCTGATACCCCTGGGACAGAGCAGCAATGAAGGAGTCAGTGCAGTCTGATCCCACATGGGCTGGGCAGCTATGAAGGAGTCAGTGCAGCCAAATCACTCAAGGACTGGGCAGCAAAGAAGGAGTCAGTGCAGTCTGATCCCCCAGGGACTGGGCAGCAATGAAGGAGTCACTACAGCCTGAACCCCCAGGGACTAGGCAGGATTGAAGGAGGCAGTTCAGTTTGATCCCCCAGGGACTAAGCAGCAATAATGGGGTCAGTGAATTCTGATCCCCCAGGGACTGGGCACCAATGAAGGAGTCAGTGCAGTCTAAACACCCAGGGACTGGGCATTAATGAAGGAGTCATTGCTGCCAGATCCCCCGAACATTGCAGCAATAGATTCAGGACTGTCTGATCCCCCATGGGCTGGGCAGCAATGAAGGAGTCAGTGCAGCCAAAACACTCAGGGACTGGGCAGCAATGAAGGAGTCAGTGCAGTCTGATCCCCCAGGGACTGGGCAGCAATGAAGGAGTCAGTGCAGTTTGATACCCCAAGGACTAGGCAGCAATGAAGGAGTCAGTGTAGTCTGATCCCCCAGGGACTGGGCAGCAATAAAGGCATCAGTGCAGTCTGATACCCCGGGGACTGAGCAACAATAACCGGGACAGTGAATTCTAATCCACCACGGACTGGGCAGTAATAAAGGCATCAGTGCAGTCTGATCCCCCAGGGACTGGGCAGGAATGAACGAGTCATTGCAGTCAGATCGCACAGGAATTAGGCAGCAATGAAGAGGTCAATGAAGACTCATTCCCCAGGGCCTGGCCAGCAAAGAAGTAGTCAGTGCAGTCTGATCCCCCAGGGACTGTGCTGCAATGCAGGAGTCATTGCAGTCTGATCCCACAGGGACTAGGTAGGATTGAAGGAGTCAGTGCAGTCTGAATCCCCAGGGACTAGGCAGCAATAAAGGCATCAGTGCAGTCTGATCCCCCAGGGACTGAGCAGCAATAGTCGGGTCAGTGAATTCTAATCCGCCAGGGACTGGGCAGTAATAAAGGCATCAGTGCAGTCTGATCCCCCAGGGACTGGGCAGCAATGAAGGATTCAGTGCCGTCTGATCCCCCTGGGACTGGGCAGCAATGATGGAATCAGTGCAGTCTGATCCCCCAGGGAAATTGCAGCAAGAGATTCATTACCGTCTGTTCCTACATGGGCTGGGCAGCAATGAATGAGTCAGTGCAGCCTGATTACCCAGGGACTGGGCAGCAATGAAGGGGTCAGTACATTCTAAACCCCCTGGGACTGGGCAACAATGAAGGGGTCAGTACAGTCTAAAACCCCAGGGACTGGGCAGCAATGAAGGAATCAGTACAGTCTGATCCCCCATGCATTAGGCAGTAATGAAGGAGTCAGTGCAGTCTGATCCCCAGGTATTAGGCAGCAATGAAGGAGTCAGTGTAGTCTTGTCCCCCTGGGACTGGGCAGCAATGAAGGATTCAGTGCAGTCTGATTCCCCAGGGACTGGGCAGCAATGAAGGATTCAGTGCAGTCTGATTCCCCAGGGACTGGGCAGCAATGAAGGATTCAGTGCAGTCTGATTCCCCAGGGACTGGGCAGCAATGAAGGAATCAGTGTAGTCTGGTCCCCCAGGGACTGGGCAGCAATGAAGGATTCAGTGCAGTCTGATTCCCCAGGGACTGGGCAGCAATGAAGGATTCAGTGCAGTCTGATTCCCCAGGGACTGGGCAGCAATGAAGGATTCAGTGCAGTCTGATTCCCCAGGGACTGGGCAGCAATGAAGGAATCAGTGTAGTCTGGTCCCCCAGGGACTCGGCAGCAATGAAGGATTCATTGCAGTCTGATCCCCCAGGGACTGGGAAGCCATGAAGGAATCAGTGCAGTCTGATCCCCCAGGGACTGGGAAGCCATGAAGGAATCAGTGCAGTCTGATTCCCCAGGGACTGGGCAGCAATGAAGGAATCAGTGCAGTATGAACCCCGAGGGATTAGGCAGCAATGAAGGAGTCACTGTAATCTGATCCCCCAGGGACTGGGCAGGATTGAAGGAACCGGTGCAGTCTGATCCCCCAGGGATTTAGCAGCAATAATCTGGTCAGTGAATTCTGATCCTAAGTCCTTTGCTTGTCCCTCCGTCCCCACCCCATCTTCCAATCCCAGCCCCAGCCGCGTATTCACTATACCCCCTGACCTTTCCCTCTCCGATGCTGAACGTTCAGTGCTCAGCAAAGGACTTAGTTTCATACCCTTACGCCCTCATCTCAATGAATTTCGGGCTCGGCATGATGCTGAACTCTTCTTCCGCCGTCTTCGTCTCCGTGCTCACTTCTTTGGGCAGGAGTCCTCTCCCCGTTCAACGGATCCTTTTACCCACCTCCAATATTCTCCCTCCACTTGGACCCCTCCCTCTGGATTCTTACCTTCTCTTGATCTTTTCATTGAGAACTGTCGGCGTGACATTAGCCGTCTCAATTTCTCTGCTCCTCTCACCCATTCTAATCTGTCTCTCTCTGAACTCACTGCACTCCGTTCTCTCAGGTCCAACCCCAACATTGTCATCAAACCCGCTGACAAGGGTGGTACTGTTGTTGTCTGGCGCATTGACCTCTACCTCGCGGAGGCTGAGCGTCAACTCGCAGACACTTCCTCCTACCTCTCCCTGGACCATGACCCCACCAAGAACATCAAGCCATTGTTTCCAGGACTGTCACTGACCTCATCTCCTCTGGAGATCTTCCTCCCACAGCTTCCAACTTGATAGTCGCCCAACCTCGGACGGCCCGCTTCTACCTCCTACCCAAAATCCACAAACAGAACTGTCCTGGCAGACCGATCGTGTCAGCCTGTTCCTGCCCCATGGAACTCATTTCTCGTTATCTTGACTCCCTTCTCTCTCCCCTTGTCCAGTCCCTTCCCACCTACATCCGTGATTCCTCTGACACCTTACGTCACATCAACAATTTCCAGTTCCCTGGCCCCAACCGCTTCCTCTTCACCATGGATGTCCAATCCCTCTACACCTCCATCCCCCACCAGGATGGTCTGAGGCCCTTAGCTTCTTCCTTGAACAGAGGCCCGAACAATCCCAATCCACCACTACTCTCCTCCGTCTGGCTGAACTTGTTCTCACACTGAACAATTTCTCCTTTAACTCCTCTCACTTCCTCCAAATAAAAGGTGTGGCTATGGGTACCCGCATGGGCCCCAGCTATGCCTGTCTCTTTATGGGGTATGTGGAACATTCCTTGTTCCAGTCCTACTCCGGCCCCCTCCCACAACTCTTTCTCCGGTACATCGATGATTACTTCGGTGTTGCTTCATGCTCTCGTCGGGACCTGGAAAAATTTATTAATTTTGCTTCCAATCTCCACCCCTCCATCATTTTCACATGGTCCATCTCTGACACTTCTCTTCCCTTTCTTGACCTCTCTGTCTCAATTTCTGATGATAGACTGTCCACCAATATCCATTACAAGCCTACCGACTCCCACAGCTACCTCGACTACAGCTCCTCACACCCCGCTTCCTGTAAAGACTCCATCCCATTCTCTCAGTTCCTTCGCCTCCGTCACATCTGTTCTGATGACGCTACCTTCAAAAACAGCTCCTCTGACATGTCCTCCTTCTTCCTTAACCGAGGTTTTCCATCCACGGTCGTTGACAGGGCCCTCAACCGTGTCCGGCCCATATCCCGCGCATCCTCCCTCACGCCTCCTCCTCCTTCCCAGAAACATGATAGGGTCCCCCTTGTCCTCACTTATCACCCTACCAGCCTCCGCATTCAAAGGATCATCCTCCGCCATTTCCGCCAACTCCAGCATGATGCCACCACCAAACACATCTTCCCTTCACCCCCCCTGACGGCATTCCGTAGGGATCGTTCCCTCCGGGACACCCTGGTCCACTCCTCCATCACCCCCTACTCCTCAACCCCCACCTATGGCACCTCCCCATGCCCACGCAGAAGATGCAACACCTGCCCCTTCACTTCCTCTCTCCTCACCGTCCAAGGGCCCAAACACTCCTTTCAAGTGAAGCAGCATTTCACTTGCATTTCCCCTAACTTAGTCTACTGCATTCGTTGCTCCCAATGCGGTCTCCTCTACATTGGAGAGACCAAACGCAAACTGGGCGACCGTTTTGCAGAACACCTGCGGTCTGTCCGCAAGAAAGACCCAAACCTCCCTGTCGCTTGCCATTTTAACACTCCACCCTGTTCTCTTGCCCACATGTCTGTCCTTGGCTTGCTGCATTGTTCCAGTGAAGCCCAACGCAAACTGGAGGAACAGCACCTCATCTTCCGACTAGGCACTTTACAGCCCTCCGGGCTGAATATTGAATTCAACAACTTTAGATCTTAAACTCCCCCTCCCCCCATCCCCACCCCGTTTCTCCCCCCCTCCCCTTTTTTTTCAATAATTTATATAGATTCTTCTTTCCCCACCTATTTCCATTATTTTTAAATCTAAAACTAAAACCTTGTTAGTCTTTCCACCCTACCCCCACTAGAGCTGTACTTTGAGTATCCTGCCATCCATTCTTAATTAGCACTTTTCTTAGACAAAGACCACCACCTTCAACACCTCTTTGATTATCTGCTCCTATCACTGCTTGCTTATCTCCACAATCACCACACCCTAAACTTCTCTCTCTCCCCCCGCCCCCCCACCTTAAACCAGCTTATATTTCTCCTTTCTCCTAACTATGCTTCAGTTCTGCCGAAGGGTCGTGAAGGCTCGAAAAGTTAACTGATTTCTTCTCCACCAATGCTGACAGACCTGCTGAGTTTTTCCAGGTAATTCTGTTTTTGTTTTGGATTTCTAGCATCCGCAGTAGCTTTTAGCTTTTTATTTTTTTCTCAGGAGTCAGTGCAGTCTGATCCCCCAGGGACTGAGCAGCAATGCAGGAGTCAGTGCAGTCTGATCCCCCAGGGACTGAGCAGCAATGCAGGAGTCAGTGCAGTCTGATCCCCCAGGGACTGAGCAGCAATGCAGGAGTCAGTGCAGTCTGATCCCCCAGGGACTAGGCAGCAATGAAGGCATTAGTGCAGTCTGATCCCCCAGGGACTGAGCAGCAATAATCGGGTCAGTGAATTCTAATCCCCCAGGGACTGGGCAGTAATAAAGGCATCAGTGCAGTCTGATCCCCCAGGGACTAGGCAGCAATGAAGGAGTCAGTGCCATCTGATCCCCCTGGGATTAGGCATCAATAAAGGAGTCAGTGCAGTCAGATCCGCCAGGGATTGACCAGCAATGATGGAATCAGTGCAGTCTGATCCCCCAGGGATTGGGTAGCAATGAAGGAGTCAGTGCAGTCTGAATCCCCAGGGATTGGGTAGCAATGAAGGAGTCAATGCTATCAGATCCCCCAGGGAAATTGCAGCAAGAGATTCATTACCGTCTGATCCTACATGGGCTGGGCAGCAATGAAGGAATCAGTGCAGTCTGATCCCCCAGGGACTGGGCAGTAATGAAGGAATCAGTGCAGTCTGATCCCCCAGGGACTGAGCAACAATGAAGGAATCAGGGCAGTCTGATCGCCCAGGGATTAGGCAGCAATGCAGGAGTCAGTACAGTCTGATTCCCCAGGGATTAGGCAGCAATGAAGGAGTCAGTGCAGTCAGATCCCACAGGGACTGGGCAGCAATGAAGGACTCAGGGCAGTCTGATCGCCCAGGGATTAGGCAGCAATGCAGGAGTCAGTGCAGTCAGATCCCACAGGGACTGGGCAGCAATGAAGGAATCAGTGCAAGCTGATCGCCCAGGGATTAGGCAGCAATGAAGGATTCAGCGCAGTCTGATCCCCCAGGGACTGGGCAGCAATGAAGGAATCAGTACTGTCGGATCCCCCATGGAATTCGCAGCAATAGATTCAGTACAGTCTGATACCCCATGGACTGGGCAGCAATGAAGTATTAAGTGGAGGCAGAACCCCCATGGACTATGCAGCAAAGAAATAGTCAGTGCAGTCTGATCCCTCAGGGACTGGGCATTAATGAAGGAGTCACTGCAGTCTGATCCCCCTGGGGCTGAGCAGCAATGAAAGCATCAGTGCAGTCTGAGCCTCCAGGGATTGGGCAGCAATGCATGAATCAGTGCTGTCTGAACCCCCAGGGACTGGGCAGCATAAAGGGGTCTGTGCTGTCTGATCCCCCTGGGACTGTGCAGCAATGCAGGAGTTATTGCAGTCTGATCCCCCAGGGAAATTGCAGCAAGAGATTCATTACCGTCTGATCCCACATGGGCTGGGCAGCAATGAAGGAGTCTGTGCAGTGTGATTCCCCAGTGACTGAGAACAAATTCAGGAGTCAGTGCAGTCTGATGCCCTGGGGACTGGGCAGCAATGAAGGAGTCAGTGCAGTCTCATCCCCCAGGGAATGGGCAGCAATGAAGGAGTCAGTGCAGTCTAAACCCCCAGGGACTGGGCAGCAATGAAGGGGTCAGTGCAGTCTACACCCCTAGGGACTGGGCAGCAATGGAGATGTCAGTGCAGTCTGATTCCCCAGGGACTGGGCAGGAATGGAGAGGTCAGTGCAGCCTAAACCCCAAGGGACTGGGCTGCAATGAAGGCCTCAGTGCTGTCTGATCCCACAGGGAATGGGCAGCAAAGATTGAGACAGTGCAGTCTGATACCCCCGGGACTGGGCATTAATGAACGAGTCAGTGCAGTCTGATCCCCCAGTGACTGGGCAGCAATGAAGGAGACTGTGCATTCTGATCCCACTGGCATTGGGTGGAATTAAGGAGTCAGTGCACACTCTGATCCCTCAAGAACTGTGCAGCAATGCTGGAATCAGTGCAGGTCTAAAACCCCAGAGACTGTGCAGCAAAGAAAGAGATGGTGGCGTCTGATCCCCAGGAACTAGGCAGCAATGAAGGAGTCAGTGCAGTCTGATCCTACAGGGACTGTGCAGCAATGCAGGAGTCAGTGCAGTCTGATCCCCCTGGGATTAGGCAGCAACGAAGGAGTCAGTGAATTCTGATTCCCCAGTGATTGAGCATGAATTAAACAGTTAGTGCAGTCTGATCCCCTTGGGACTGGGGCGCAACGAAGGAGTCAGTGCATTCTGATCCACCAGGGACTGAGCATTAATGAACCAGTCAGTGCAGTCTGATTCAACAGGGACTGTGCAGCAATGCAGGAGTCAGTGAAGTCTGATCCCCCAGGGACTGGGCAGCAATGAAGGAGTCAGTGCAGTCTAAACCCCCAGGGACTGAGCATTAATGAAGGAGTCAGTGCAGTCCGATCCCCCAGGGTCTGGTTAGGAATGGAGACGTCAGTGCAGCCTAAACCCCCAGGGAATGACCAGCAAAGAAGGAGTCAATGCAGTCTGATCTCCCAGAGACTAGACAGCAATGAAGGAGACAGTGCAGCCTAAACCCCCAGGGACTGGGCAGCAATGAAGGTATCAGTGCTGTCTGATCCTCCAGGGACTGGGCAGCAATGCAGGATTCAGTGCATTCTGATCCCCCCGGGCTTGAGCAGCAATGAAGGACTCAGTGCAGTCTGATCCCCCAGGGATTGAGCATCAATGAAGGAGACCGTGCAGTCTGATCCCACAGGCACTGTGCGGAATTAAGGAGTCAGTGCACACTCTGATCCCTCAAGAACTGTGCAGCAATGCTGGAATCAGTGCAGGTCTAAAACCCCAGAGACTGTGCAGCAAAGAAGGAGATGGTGGCGTCTGATCCCCAGGAATTAGGCAGCAATGAAGGAGTCAGTGCAGTCTGATCCCACAGGGACTGTGTAGCAATGAAGGAGTCAGTGCAGTCTGATCCCACAGGGACTGTGTAGCAATGAAGGAGTCAGTGCAGTCTGATCCCACAGGGACTGTGTAGCAATGAAGGAGTCAGTGCAGTCTGATCGCTCAGGGACTGACCAGCAATGAAGGAATCAGTGCAGTCTGATTCCACAGGGACTGTGTAGCAATGCAGGATTCAATGCAGTCCGATCCCCTAGGGACTGGGCAGCAAAGAAGGAGTCAGTGCATTCTGATTACCCAGTAACTGACCAAGAATTAATGAGTCAGTGCAGTCTAAACCTCCTGGGATTGGGCAGCAATGAAGGAGTCAGTGCAATCTGATCCCCCAGGGACTGGGCATTAATGAACGAGTCAGTGCAGTCTGATGCCCCAGGGGCTAGGCATCAATGAAGGAGACTGTGCATTCTGATCCCACAGGCATTGGGCGGAATTAAGGAATCAGTGCAGTCTGATTCCTCAAGAACTGTTCAGCAATGCTGGAATCAGTGCAGGTCTAAAACCCCCAGGGACTGGGCAGCAATGAAGGCTTCACTTCAGGCTGATCCCCCAGGGACTGACCAGCAATGCAGGAGTCAGTGCAGTCTGATCCCCCAGGGACTAGGCAGCCATGAAGGAGTCAGTACTGTCAGATCCCCCAATGAATTCGCAGCAATAGATTCAGTACCGTCTGATCCCCCATGGACTGGGCAGCAATGAAGGATTAACTGGAGTCAGAACCCCTATGGACTATGCAGCAAAGAACGAGTCAGTGCAGGCTCATTCTCCAGGGCGTGGGCAGGAATGGAGGATTAAGTGCAGTCTGATCCCCCAGGGATTCGGCAGCAATGAAGAGGTCAGTGCAGACAGATCCCACAGGAATTAGGCAGCAATGAACAGGTCAGTGAAGTCAGATCCCACTGGGATTGTGCAGCAATGCAGGAGTCAGTGCAGTCTGATCCCCCAGGGACTGGGCAGCAATGAAGGTGTCAGTGCAGTCTGATTCCCCAGGGACTGGGCAGGAATGAAGGAATCAGTGAAGTCTGATCCCCCAGGGAATAGGCAGCAATAAAGGAATCAGTTCAGTCTGTTCCCCCAGGGACTAGGCAGGATTGAAGGAGTCAGTGCAGTCTGATCCCCCAGGGACTGAGCAGCAATAATGGGGTCAGTTAATTCTGATCCCCAAGCGACTGGGCAGCAATGAAGGATTCAGTGCAGTCTGATCCCCCAGGGACTAGGCAGCAATGAAGGAGTCAGTGCAGTCTGATTCCCCAGGGACTTGGCAGCAATGAAGGAGTCAGTGCAGTCTGATCCCACAGGGACTGGGCAGCAATGAAGGAATCAGTGCAGTCTGATCCCCCAGGGACTGGGCGGGATTGAAGGAGTCAGTGCAGTCTGATCCTCCAGGGACTGAGCCGCAATGACGGGGTCAGTGCACTCTGATCCCCAAGGTCTGGGCAGCCATGAAGGAGTCAGTACTGTCAGATCCCCCATGGAATTCGCAGCAATAGATTCAGTACCGTATGATCCCCCATGAACTGGGCAGCAATGAAGGATTAAGTGGAGGCAGAACCCCCAGGGCCTGGGCAGGAATGGGGGATTAAGTGGAGGCAGATCTCCCGGGGACTGGGCAGCAATGAAGGAGTCAGTGCAGCCAAATCACTCAGGGACTGGGCAGCAAAAAAGGAGTCACTGCAGTCTGATCCCCCAGGGACTGGGCAGGATTGAAGGATTCAGTGCAGTCTGATCCCCCACGGACTGGGTAGCAATGAAGGAGTCAGTGCAGCCAAATCACTCAGGGACTGGGCAGCAATGAAGGATTCAGTGCAGCCAAATCACTCAGGGACTGGGCAGCAATGCAGGAGTCAGTGCAGTCTGATCCCCCAGGGACTGAGCAGCAATAATGGGGTCAGTTAATTCTGATCCCCAAGGGACTATGCAGCAATGAAGGATTCAGTGCAGTCTGATTCCCCCAGGGACTATGCAGCAATGAAGGAGTCAGTGCAGTCTGATTCCCCAGGGACTGGGCAGCAATGAAGGAGTCAGTGCAGTCCGATCCCTGAGGGACTGGGCAGCAATGAAGGATTCAGTGCAGTCTGATCCCACAGGGACTGAGCATTAATGAAGGGTTCAGTGCAGTCTCAACCCCCAGGGACTGGGCAGCAATGAAGGAGTCAGTGCAGTCTGATCCCCCAGGGACTGGGTAGCAATGAAGGAGTCAGTGATAGCAGATCCCCCAATGAATTTGCAGCAACACATTCATTACCGTCTGATCCCACATGGGCTGGTCAGCAATGAAGGAATCAGTGCAGTCTGATCCCCCAGGGAATGGGCAGCAATCCAGGAATCAGTGCAGTCTAAACCCCTAGGGACTGGGCAGCAATGTCGTAGTCGGTGCTGTTATATTCCCCAGGGAATTGCAGCAATAGATTCAGTACTGTCTGATCCCCTGGGGACAGGGCAGCAAAGAAAGATTAAGTGGAGGCTGATTCCCCCAGTAACTGAGCAGAAATGAGGGAGTTAGTGCAGTTTGAACCCCCAGGAACAAGGCAGCAATGTAGGAGTCAGTGCAGTCTGATCCCCCCAGGACTGGGTAGCAATGCAGGAGTCTTTTAAATCTGATCTCCCCTTGACTGGGCTGCAATACAGGATTCAGTGCAGTCTGATTCCCCAGGGACTGGGCAGCAATGAAGGAGTCAGTGCAGTCTGATCCACCAGGCACTGGGTAGCAATAAAGGAGTCAGTGCAGTCTGATTCCCCAGGGACTGGGCAGCAATGAAGGAGTCAGTGCTATCAGATCCCCCAGTGAAATTGCAGCAACACATTCATTACTGTCTGATCCCACATGGGCTGGTCAGCAATGAAGGATTCAGTGCAGTCTGATTCCCCAATGACTGAGCATTAATGAAGGGTTCAGTGCATTCTCAACCCCCAGGGACCGGGCAGCAATGAAGGCCTCAGTGCAGTCTGACCCCCACAAGGACTGGGCAGCAATGAAGGAGTCAGTGCAGCCTGACCCCCCAGTGACTGGGCATTAATGACGTAGGCTTTGCAGTGATTTCCCCGAGGGACTGAGCAGCAATGAAGGAGTCAGTGCCGTCTGATTCCCCCAGGGTCTGAGCATTAATGAAGGAGACAGTGCAGTCTAAACCCCCAGCCACTGGGCAGCAATGATGGAGTCAGTGCAGTCTGATTCCCCCAGGGTCTGGGCAGCAATGGTAGAGTCAGTGCAACCTGATTCCCCAGGGACTGGGCAGCAATGAAGGTGTAAATTCATTAACCGTTTCAGTGAGACAGTTTGGCCACGATGTGCCAAGTGGCCTTCTTCTGTGCTCTTTAATTCTCCACAGCATGGCGCAAGTTTAAATATAATAGATTCCCATCATTGTTCAGTTAAAAACCCCTTCACTCAGTCCCATGAGTCTGTGGAATTCACTCCAGTGTTCATGACTGTGGCTGAACTGTTCAAACACAGTTTGGTTTGGTGGTGAATTGTGGTTGGAGTGCTCTGGGGACATGGGTAATAAACCTTTTTTGCAATTATTGATCTGCATACTTAGTCATAGCCACCATGGACTGGTAAGCCAACTTGGGCTGTTTCTGTGTGGCAACTTCTGTCTATACCTCTGGGAAATAGAGACTCATTAGTTTGACTGTTATTGTGGTAAAATATGTTTTAGGCTGTTGTACAAAGGAAGCAATTAGAAAGCTTCCACGTGGTGTTAAGGGAATAAATTCAAGATACACTGAGTTCATTAAAGGTTTGTGAGGTCTAATGAATGTCTTGGAATAACTGCAAGATGAAGAGGGTCAGTAAATGAGAAGCCTGTGATGAATCCTGTATAACATTGCTTCAGGATTGGGATTGACAAGCTTAAAACAAAGGCTTTAAAAGACTCAAGGAAACATGGAAATGCAGCAGACAGAGGGAGCTGAAAAAGCAACAAAGGAAGAGAAGGAAAGTAATATGACACAAAGGTGCAGAAAGGGAATATGGTGAAAATATTATAAACAAATTAAGAAAAAGAGGGTGCTGAGTGGGAACGTGGGACCTATTAAAACCAGATGAGGTGAGACTATCATGGAACATTGGAGCAAGACGAGGTGATTTATACCGAATGGGATCATGGCTGTTCTGTGGGCTAACCATGCTATCCGGGGGCCCAGGTTGCTCTTAACCACCCTCTTTTTCCCAAAATGATTGTAAAAGTTAATATTGAACTTGATAAATCTTGCACGGAGGATGACGTTGAGGTAGCTGATCAGCCATGATCTAGTTGAATGGTAGAGCAAGGTCAAGGGGTCGAATGGCCCATTCCTGCTCTTATTTCCCATGTTTCTTTTCATATTCCCTTTTTGCAGATGTTACGACCTGTTTTGTTGTGCTTTTCTATTTTTGATATCTCTCCCGTTCACCAGGTTCAATGCTACTTTTGCTTTTTTGTAAGGTTTTACTTTAGTTTTATATTGTTCCTCACCTCTTTAGCTGTCTACCTTGTTGCTCTTTTTTTGACACTTTGAGCTTATGTGTTTTAGGAATAAAAACTGGTTCTGGATCACATCCACTCCTTTTTGAACTCCTTCCGCTGACCTTCTTTCATTTTATCCATTAATGGAGTTACCCAGTTTACAATGGACAGTCTCTATCTCATGGGGGACAGGTGTATTGGGGGTTGGGCGAGGGGCAGGTGTATGGGTGTGGGTGAGGGGCAGGTTTATTGGGGTGGATGTATGGGGGCAGAGAGAGGAGACCGTATGAGAGACAGGGGCATGATACTAAAGCACATGAAATGGCCAGTGGACCAATTGTGTCTGAACTCCTTGCTATATCCCAAACTAATCCCACTCTCTCCCCATAGCTCTGTATCAATCCCAAATTAATCCCACTGGCCTGTCCTCTCACCATAGCCCAGTATCAATCCCAAATTAATCCCATTGCCCCGCTCTCTCCCCATAGCCCTATATCAATCTCAAACGAATCCCACTGCCCTGCTCTGTCCTCTAGCCCTGTATCAATCCCCAAACTAATCCCACTGCCCCACTCTCTCCCCATAGCTCTGTATCAATCCCAAACTAATCCAACTCTCTCCTCATAGCCCTGTATCAATCCCAAACTAATCCCACTGCCCCCATGTCTCCCATAGTCCTGTATCAATTCCAAACTAATCTCACTGCCCCACTCTCTCCCCATAGTCCTGTATCAATCCCAAAAAATGTCCCACTGCCCTGCTCTCTCCCCATAGCCCGGTATCAGTCCTAAACTTCTCTCATGGGTTATGAACCAAGACTCATCCAGAAGTTGGCCCAATTTTCTGGCAGGATGCGATGAGTGGAGTCCAGCAGGAGCTGGAGCCTCAACCTTTTACAATTTATACCAATGACTTAGATGAGGGCATGGTAGCTAAATCTGCAGATGATACAAAGGTGGGTAGGAAAGTATGTTGTGAAGAGGACATAAGGAGTTTGCAGGTAGATATAGATAAGTTGAGTGAGAGGGAAAACATCTGGCAGATGGAGTTTAATGTGGGAAAATGTGAAGTTGTTCACTTTGGTAGGAAGAACAAAAAAGCAGAATATTCCTTAAATGGATAATGGCTGCATAATTCTGAGGTGCAGAGGGATCTCGGTGTTCTAATACACAAGTCACAAAAAGTTAGTATGCAGGTACAGCAAGCAATTAAGAAGGCAAACGGAATGCTACCCTTTATTACGAGAGGAATTGAACATAAAAGTAAGGATGTTATGCTTCAGTTATACAGGGCATTGGTAAGATCGCGTCTCGAATACTGTGCAGTTTTGGTCTTCTTATTTAAGGAAGGATGTAAATGCGTTGGAGGTGGTTCAGGGGAGATTTACTAGATTGATACCTGGAATGAGTGGGTTGTCTTATGAGGAAAGGTTGGACAGGCTGGGCTTGTTTCCACTGGAGTTTAGAAGAGTGAGGGGTGATTTGATTGAAGTATTTAAGATCCTGAATGGTTTTGACAAGGTGGACGTCAAAAGGATGTTTACTCTTGTGGTTGAGTTCAGAACTAGAGGGCACTGTTTTAAAATTAGGGGTCGCCTTTATAGGACAGAGATTAAGAGAATTTTTTTCTCTCAGAGGGTTGAGCGACTTTGGAACTCTCTGCCTCAGAAGGTGGTGGAGGTGGGGTCATTGAATATTTTTAAGGCAAAGATAGATAGATTCTTGTTAGGCAAAGGAATCAAAGGTTACTGGGGGTAAATGGGAATGTGGAATTAGTAATACAAACAGATCAGCTATATCTTATTGAATGGAGGAGTAGGCTCGATGGGCCTAATGGTCTACTTCTGCTCCTATTTCATATGTTGGTAAAATTATGGAGAACTATGAGATGCTTAGTCAATAGAACTGACCAAGAGTGCGTGGTGTGGTCTCACTACCTGCACAATGAACCACAGTCTGCTATTGGGAACTTTTTGAAAAGTAAGTTTAAAAGGTCTTACTCATTACTCCAACCTTGATCTCTCTCTCTCTCTGTGTCTAAGGCAAACCAAGCACATGCTTATGTTTGTTTGCCTTGTTTATTTTTTCTGGAACAGGTCACTAGCCTGAAGCCAGAGGCTATAGCTTGAGGGGCGCCAGTCTACATCAAGTGTGGCTGACCAGGAGACTCTCCCACTCTTAACGTATGACATAAGCATATTGGAAGGATATACAGGTTGATAATGAACCTGTTTGTTCGCACCATGAACACACCTTCCTTGGTCATCAAGTTTTGAAGTTGCACTTGATCCCAGAGCTTCTGGCTCAGAGGCAGGGACACCACCTATTGTACCACAAGAACTCTGGATATAATAACAGTAGCAAGTGTTGAAATGCATATGAAAAAGTACATCACCCATTCAAAAATCTGCTTTGAAAAAAAAAACTGCTGTTCCTACAATCCTATAAAAGTGTCAATCAGACAGGGCCATTATAGTATCAGTAACAGATGCTTTACCCACTTCAAACCTCTTAATCTTGTCCAAATAAACATGCAAACATTGAAAAAAGAGGTCACAGAAAGAATAGCTTAACAATGTGGTTGACTCTTAAAAGCCCTCTTTTAAGGGCAATTAGGGATGGGCAATAGATGCTGGCCTAGCCAGCGACGCTCACATTCAATGAATTAAAAAACTCATAAAGATGTCAATCAGACAAAGTAAACAGACCCCTGTCCAAACAAATCCCTGCCAAACTAATACATTTGAGAGTCTTAGCGCTCAACCAAACATTAATATAATGAACCCATCTGCAAACTGTATCAGCAGAAACAAGGGCCAGGCATCTGGTTCTCCACTTGGGCTCAATATGAATGTTTGGCTGAACTCTAAGACTCATAAATGCCATAGCTTAGCAGGGTTCTGTTTGGACAAACTGAAGTGGAGTGTTTATTTTACTTGTTTGATACCTTTATGAGGTTATAATAAGTTATTCTTTCTGTGGTCTCTGTTGTCAATGTCTGCATGTTTATTTGGATAGGATTAAGTGGTTTGAAGTGGATAAGGCTTTTGTTATTGATATTATAATGGCTTTGTATGATTCACACTTTTATAGAATTGCAACAGCATTTTTTTCAAAGCAGATTTCTGAATGGATGTTTTTTTCTCAGCATTTCAACACTTGCCATTGTTATTATATTGGCTCATTGGTTCTGTACATCGTGCATACTGGATGAATGGGCATGGAGGTGACATGGATGGGGCATGGGAGTCCTGGAGGTGGCATGGCATGGAAGAGGCATGGAGGAGGCATGGTAAGTGGGTGGGGTTTGGGAGTGTGTGAGGGGTGAGGACTAGAAGGCCCAACCACTTTTAATACAACTTGGATGAAGTCCCAGAGAACCGAGGTGGGCCTTCTATCCAGGCTGCCTCAGCACTCATCTACCATCTACTTCCGGGACAGTATGTCCGACTCTACCCCAGCCGCCTCCCCAAACCGTAAATTGGGGAACTTCAAACTGAGGCAGGACTGCTGTGTTGGGAGACTTCATTAGAAATTTCCTGACTCGAGTCTTGGTGGTAAAAATCCAGCTTGTAGAGTCATTAAGGCACAGAAGGAGGGTATTCGGCCCCTCAAATCCATGCTGGCTCTCTTCAGGGTGATCCAATCAGTCCTATTCCCTCATTCTATCCTCATAGCCCTGCAATTTATTTCCCTAAAGTACCCATCCAATTTCCTTTGAAATGTTTCATCGTCTCCACTACCACCACCCTCGAGGGCAACGAGTTCCAGATCATTACCACTCGCTGTGTTAAAAAGTTCTTCCCGACATCCCTCCCCATTGCATCTCTTGCCCAAAACTTTAAATCTGTGTCCCCTAGTCCTTGTCCCATCAGCTAATGGGAACAATTTTTCCTTGTCTACCTTATGTAAACCTGTCATCATCTTGTACACCTCTATCAAATCTCCCCTCAACCTCCTTTGCTCCAAGGAGAACAATCCCAGCTTCCCCAAACTAACCTTGTAGCTGAAATCCCTCATCCCTGGAACCAATCTGGTAAATCTCCTCTGCACCCTCTCAAGGACCTTCATATCCTTCCTAAAGTGTAGCGATCAGAACTGGACACAATACTCTAGTTGGGGCCTAACCAGAGCTTTATAAAGCTTCACCATAACTTCCCTGCCTTTGTACTCAATGTCTCTATTTATGAAGCCCAAGTTCCCATGTGCTTTGCCAACCACACCCTCAATATGTCTGGACACCTTCAAGATTGATGCACATGAACCCCAGGTCCTTCTGTCCCTGCATATTCTTTAGAACTGTGCTATTAAGTTTATATTGTCTTTCCTTATCTGTTCTTGCCAAAATACATCACCTCACACTTCCCTGTGTTAACCGTCTACCACTTGTGTGCCCATTCTGCTAACCTAACAATGTCCTGTTCCAGTCACTTGGTTATCATCCTTGGTGTTTGCCAATCCTCCAAGTTTGTTCTCATCAGCAAATGTTAAAATTTTACTCTATATTCCAGTATCCAAGTCATTTCTATATATCAGAAAAGCAATGATCTTGGCACTGCCTACCATCCTTCAGTTTGAAAAAGACCATTTACCACAACTCACTGTTTCCTGTGTTTATGCCAATGTTTTATCCAAGCTGACTCTGACTCTGCTATCCCATGAGCCTGGTGAAAATGATTCCCTGTGCCTCCATCAGCCATTAAACATCCTTTCTTTTGAATCATAAAACATAAGAATTTGTTAAATTCCTGCACCACATTGTAAAACTTCATTAGTAATTACCTACTAATATTAAAAAGAATACTGGACACTAATCTGCTAAAGATTCAATCAACATTAATTATGATTGCCATGCAATTAAACAAATACAAAACCAACAATGTGAAAGCAATTTTGTTGAAATCAGAACTTGGGTTGAGGGCCATGTGATCAGCATTAATAAATACTCATCTTTGCTTTTTCACGTCTCTTGAAAAGAGGAGGAAAGATGAGACTTGCATTTATTTAGAGCCCTTCACATCCCCATGACATTTAATTCCCAGCCAATGAATCCTATTGAAGCGTGGTCACTGTTGTCTCATAGACAAATGTAACAGTCAGTTTGTGCACGGAAAGGTCCCACAAATTCCAATAAGGCACTGGCTAAGCGGTAGGTGTTTTCCAGGACATGTACTTTGCTCTTATTTGAAATAGTGCTATTTGGCATTCACCTGAACAAGCAGATGTAGCCTTGGGTTATCGGCAGAGTCTCCAACAGAATTACCCAGGGACTACTGCACTGAAGTGTAAGCCTAGATGCTGGGCTAACATGACCAATTGACTTAATAGTCCAAGCACTACCATGGGGCCAAGTTGATCAGGAGACTGAGGGAGGGAGAAATTCCACAGTTCCTGGGAGAGAATGACTAAATGGTAGAAGATGGTGTGTTGGACTCTGATTTTAACATAATGGAGATACATGGAGGACTAATTGCTGGGGAAGCAAATTATATTAATTAGGAATTTCAAACATTGGTTTGATTGTTTTTAATGTGTTGGTGTATTGAACCGCAGCTTTTAACATCATCTGTAACTATTCATGACAATGGTTTCTAAAGCCAGAGCTGGGACTATTGTTCAGCTTCAGCAGTGGTCATTCATCCTCCTGTCACCATTAGTTCTAAACACATACTGAGCTGAGTTGGTCTTTAGTGCTGAGTCATCCTTCCTGTAATAAAAACCTAACTTGTGAAAAACTCTTTAGTAAATGAGAAATGAGACTCAGACGTTTGGAGCTTTATTGTAAATATACCTGTGGCATTTGTTCAGCTCCCTTAGAGCCACAGACCTGAGACAAACACACTTTCCAATTGGAATGGTTCTATTGTCTTTTTCCTGGGCGAAAACACATTTTCAACTTACTGTCCCAAACTTAATCCCCAAGGACCAGATGCAAGTTAACAGCTTCTCTGGCTGCAGAGATTTTATGGGGTAGGCTCAGTTTTGTTTTGGCCATTTTTTCAGCATAAAACCAAGTTTACCCATTTCTGGGTGTGAGGTCCATTTTAATCCTCATTGTTTTAAGGCATTCCTGTCAAATTGATCCAAATTAAACATGCAAAGAAGCAGAGCCAGGAAAAGAGATCAACTGCACTGCCCATATCTACTATCTAGATTACTTCATCAAAAAGAACAAGTTCATTAAGCATGATTTGCCCTTAGAAAATCTGTGCTTACTTTCTTTTATTTGTCCACGATTGTCCAAGCGGCTGTTAATTTTCTTCTGGGCTATTGTTTCTAAAAGCTTGGTAACCACTAATTTTATACAACTGGTCGGTAATTGTCAGGTTTATCCTTCTCTATTTTTTTAAGCGAGAGTGTAAATTTAGTAATCCTATCATCCTTTGGCACCACACCTATATCTAAGGAGGACTGGAAGATTGTGGCCAGTGCCTCTGCAATTTCTACCTCAACTCCCCCAGCAACTTAGTATGCACCTCATACATACCAGGTGGCTCATCCAACTTAGTACTGCCAGCCTACAGTACCTTCTCTTTATCTATTCTTATCTCTTCCAGTAGCCCAACAACCTCCTGATGTATCATAGCTTTGGAAAAGTCCTTTTCCTTGATAGACACTGATGCAGAATATGCTTTAGTACCTCAGCCATGCCTTCTACCTCCACCAGTAGATCGATGTTTTGGACCCTATTGCTCCTTTGACAGCTCCTTCACTGTTAAAAGGATAAAGTGGAAAATGTGTATTTACATCAACTAGAATAGGATTTTTATATATGGTAACTCTAATTAAAACTACCAACCAAACAAAACCAACAGGGAACCTTCAAAAGCAAGGTTGCATCCTCTGCTTGCATTTCTTACTGAATCAGTATGGAAGATTTGCTTGCAGCAGAGATGAGTGGGGGGGCTGCCCCATTTTCCTGATGCCTCCATGACTATCCTGAATAAAGAAGTGAGGGCCAGGAGGAAGGTAGTCTTCCCCAGCACCTGTAGGAACATCCCTCCGGTGCTCCTCCTGTTTCTGGGTCCCTTATCACCGTCCCCCTGAATCATGCACCAATATGGCATCCGGCACTCTGTGCATCAGGAGTGTGTGTGGCAAACTCCATTTCAGAACTTTAAGGGGCCTCGCAGCACCCAAAAGTCCAATTTCACCCCAGAATTGGTCCTTTCTGTTGCTAAGTGCAAATTGGGTGTCAGAATCCCCAACAACATTGACGAACAAGGAGACAAAGAGCAATTTTGTGAGGTTGTGGAAGGCACTCTATAAACCAATCGGCGGACAAAGTGGAACCAGCTGGAATTCAGTAGAACCAGTTGACAGGCAGCTGCTCTATGATTTTTTGAACTGGGAGCTGTACCAGTTGAAGTCAACTGGATTGGTATAAGTTAAAAAAAGACCTGTTTCCTTGCCAGTGGTGGTCCTCAGATCGTTCCTCCCCACCCTGGCTAGCTTAAAAAATTGCCCCTGGCTGCCGGTGGGGGAACCATTTCATGGGGCAGAATTTTGTCCTTGGGGGGGGTGTAACGGGTGGGGGTAGTCGAGAAGCGGACTGCCGCCCGCAATTGGCACCGCACCACGATTTCAGGCTGGCAGGCCAATTAAGGCCCACGCAGCGTGAAACGCGAGCAGCAGCGTTGAGCGTTGCCTGTGGGAGCCGGGGGGGGGTGGGGGGGGGGTGGGGGGAGTGCGAGCCGGCCTAGCGTGAACATCGCACGTGTTCGAGTGAGCACTGCATTATCTCCCTGAGGCACAGAGCTCGGCCGACATCAACGCGTGTTATTTCACGCTCGAGGGGGTCGGGTGCGAACATTTCTGCCCATGGTTCTGTTGTCACAGGGATTCTGTCACAACAAACAACATCTGACCTCACATTGTGAAGATTATGATATCACTGATTTTTATCTCAAATGCAAATTTTCTTTCATAACTAGAAATATTTTTGCGTGGAATTTTTGCAGCATTGGTTTTCTCTCAATGATCCAGGACAATTTACATTAAGCTGGCCTGTTAAAGATTATCGATGTGCCATTGTGGTCTCCTGGATATAAATATATGAACACCCTCATAGGATCGATTGGTCACCCACAGGGATTCCAGAACTGAAGTCCTAGCATTCCCACACACGACAGTGGCCCTCCCTGGCTTCCTGACCTCCTCCTGCTCGACAGTGGCTCTTCCCTCATTCCTCCTCCCACTCAATGGTGGCCCTCCTTCCCTTCAGATCTGACACAAAGACCATCCCGATAAATGGGCTACTCAGCCAATGATTGCTATCGTTCCGGCAGTGAGCCCTGGGACCCCCCCCTAGAGTATGGGCCCCAGCCTTATGCATTCCCTCTCCCAGACCCTGCAAAGACACACTCGTTTCAGAACCCTTCTGCAAAATTAGTGAAAATCTAACTGGACAGCCAGCTCCAAGAATTCTCTGACTTGTTTTACCAGTTCTACAGTGGAAGAATCAATGGTCATAAAAGGACTGCTGGAGGCTAATGAAGAAATGCTAGGGAATGTCGTCCCCTGGGTGGGGAGAACCACCTGAGGACCACCACTGGCAAGGAAAAAGACCCAAATTCGATCACTAATGTCACAAAGCTGCCTCTGGAGGTGGGACAGGTACTAGCAGCTCACTTCTCTTGTTAAAAGGAGGCCCAATTTGGGATGAACTTCAGGCCTCAGGTGCACTTACAGAATACCACCTGTTTTGAGCCTGAAAACAAGCTGGAACCAACTTCTAAACAAAATAAAAACAGAATTACCTGGAAAAACTCAGCAAGTCTGGCAGCATCGGCGGAGAAGAAATCAGTCAACGTTTCGAGCCCTCATGGCCCTTCAGCAGAACTGAAGCATAGTTTCAACAAGGGAGAAATATAAATTGGTTTAAGGTGGGTGGGGGGGAAGAGACACATTGAGGGTGTGGTGTGAGCAGATAATCAAAAGATGTCAGAGACAAAAGGGTCAAAGAGGTGTTGAAGGTGGTGGTCTTTGTCTGAGAAAAGTGCTAATTAAGAATGCAAGACAGGATATTCAAAGTACAGCTCTAGTGGGGGTGGGGTGGAAAGACTAAAGGTTTTAGTTTTAGATTTAAAAATAATGGAAATAGGTGGGGAAAGAAGAATCTATATAAATTATTGAAAAAAAGGCGGGTGGGGGGGGGAAAAGAAACGGGGTGGGGATGGGGGGAGGGGGGTTTAAGATCTAAAGTTGTTGAATTCAATATTCAGCCCAGAGGGCTGTAAAGTGCCTAGTCGGAAGATGAGGTGCTGTTCCTCCAGTTTGCGTTGGGCTTCACTGGAACAATGCAGCAAGCCAAGGACAGACATGTGGGCAAGAGAACAGGGTGGAGTGTTAAAATGGCAAGCGACAGGGAGGTTTGGGTCTTTCTTGCGGACAGACCGCAGGTGTTCCGCAAAACGGTCGCCCAGTTTGCGTTTGGTCTCTCCAATGTAGAGGAGACCGCATTGGGAGCAACGAATGCAGTAGACGAATGCAGTCTACTGAATGTGTTATTCCAGCTCAAGTTGTCATAAATGGGTTAACCATCTTCAGCCTCAGCAGGAGGACATGCTGTCTTGGAGGAAAGTCACAGGGGCAGTGATTTTTGCCAAATAGTTGAGCTGATGAAGAGATAGCCAAGATGGGGTCTTAAGCTGAACCACTGGAGAGTACTAATAAATGGTTATTTTTCAGATTGGAGGAAAGTTTGTAGTGCAGTTCCCCAAGGGTCAGTGTTGGGACCCTTGCTCACCTGATACATATTAATGACCTAGACTGTGCTGTTCAGGGCATAATTTCAAAATTTGCAGATGATATGAAGATTGGAAATGTTGTCAACTGTGATGAGGATAGTCTTGAACTTCAAAAGGATATAGATATGTTGGTGGATTGGACAGACATGTGGCAGATGAAGTTCAGTGCAGAGAATGGAGAGGTGATTAATTTTGGCAGGAAAAATATGGTGAGACAGTATAAAATAAAGAGAGAGCCTCTAAAGGAGGTGCAGGAAACAGAGGGACCTTGGTGTATATGTACATAGGTCATTGAAGAGAGCAGGGCATGTTGAGAGAGCAGTTAATAAAGCATATAGTATCTTAGGCTTTATTAATGGGGGTATTGAATACAAGAGTAAGGAGGTCATGTTGAACTTATATAAGACACTGCTTAGGCCTCATCTGCAGTACTGCATCCAGTTCTAGATGCCATACCTGAGGAAGAATATGAAAGCATTGGAGAGAGTACAGAGGAGATTCACAAGAATGATTCCAGCAATAAAGAAGTGTAGCTATGAGGATAGATTGGAGAGGTGGGGATTGTTTAACCTGGAGAAAAGGAGGCTGAGAGGAGAATTGATAGAAGTATTCAAGATCCTGAGGGGTATGGGCAGGGTAAAGAGTGAGAAACTGTTCTCACTCAAGAGAATATCAAGAACTAGAGGGCACAGATTCAAGATAATTGACAAAAGGAGTAAATGTGATGTGAGGAAAAAAACTTTCACCCAGAGGGTGGTTGGAGTCTGGAACAAACTTTCTGAAAGGGTGGTGGAGGCAGGTTCAATCGAGAAACTCTAAACGGAATTGGATTGCTACCTGAAAAGAGAGAATGTTCAAGGGATAAGGCAGGGGAGTGGGACTAGGTAGAATGCACTTTCAGAGAGCCAGTGCAGACTTTATGGGCTGACTGGCCAGCCTTTGCACTGTAAAGATACTGTGATATAGTGATACTGTGATCCTATGATCGTGATTCTGTGATTCAGTGATACTGATCCTATGATACAGTGATTTAGCGATACAGTGATTCAGTGATACAGCGATCCTGTAACACAGTGATCCTGTGATACAGTGATACGGTGATACAGTGATACGGTGATCCTGTGACTCAGTGATACTGTGATATTGTGATAGTGATTCCATGATACTGATCCTGTGATACAGTGATACAGTGATATTGTGATATTGTGATACAGTGATTCCATGATATAATTATTCTGTGATACAGTGATTCTGTGATAAAGTGATCATGTGATTCAGTGATACTGACCCTGTGATACAGTGATACAGTGATTATGTGATTCTGTGATACAATGATTCAGTGATCCTGTGATACAGTAATACACTGATTCCATAATACAGTGATTCAGTGATACTGATCCTGTGATACAGTGACACGGTGACCCTGTGATACAGTGAATCTGTGATACTGTGAACCTGTGATGCAGTAATCCAGTGATTCAGTGGTACTACGATCTTGTGATACAGTAGTGATACAGTGATTCTGTGATATAGTGATCCCATGATTCAGTGATACAGTGATCCTGTAACTCAGTGATACTATGATATTGTGATACAACGATTCCATGATACAGTGGTTCTGCGATACAGTGATTCTGTGATACAGTGATTCAGTGACTCAGTGGTACTGTGATGTTGTGATACAGTGATTCCGTGACACAGTGATTCCATGATACAGTGAGTCTGCGATACAGTGATTCTGTTATACAGTGATTTAGCGATACAGTGATTCAGTAGTACTGATCCTGTAATACAGCGATACAGTGATCCTGTGATACAGTGATCCTGTGATACAGTGTTTCTGTGATACAGTGTTTCTGTGATACACTGATATAGTGATACTGTGATACAATGATCTTGTGATACAGTGTTTCTGTGATACAGGGATTCAGTGATTCTGTGATGCAGGGATTCAGTGATTCCGTGATACAGTGATTCCATGATACAGTGATTCCGTGATACAAGGATTCATTGATTCTGTGGTTCTGTGATACAGGGATTCAGTAATTCTGTAATACAGTGATTCGTGATACAGTAATTCCTGATACAGTGATCCGTGATACAGTGATTCTGTGATACAGTGATTCTGTGATACAGTGATTCGTGATACAGTGATTCTGTGATACAGTGATTCCATGATACAGTGATTCGAGATGCAGTGATTTGTGATATAGTGATCCGTGATGGAATCGCCTCGGGCATGTGTCCACCAAACGAAAGCTCTAAATGATGTGTGATGACATCAGGACGCACGCCCGATGTCATCATGCATAATTTTGTGCATCAGCGTGTTGGACCCACCCCCGCATGCCGACAGCAATATTCTGGCCATAGACTTAACCAAACACCAGGCAAAGCCTTTTCACCTTACAAATTCAAAGTGAGGTTCCTCTCACTTTGGTTTCTGTGGAGACAGTGGTAGGCTTACAGCTGCTTTGATCTCACATTGCCTCTGCTCTATACACACAAAACTGCGGAAGTTATACCTAGCACAGTTCATTGAATGTAAATTCTCATTGTATCACCAGCCTCTTGTAACAATAAAACCCCTTTCATAGTACCAATTTTATTAGTAATATAAACATATTGCTTGGTCTCTGCTAGCTAGGTGCCAGATTTCACTCACCTTCTTGAATGCTCTTTTCAAAAAATGTAAATGCACTCTTCCTCTCTTAGATCTCAAAACTAGTACATATCAAAGCACCTAGACTAGCTGGCATCAATCCAATTAAGACACACCCACAGGCTAAACCTCTATTTTAAAATAAAAATATTTTTCCAATAATATATACATTAATAGCTTCATGACATGTGATACAGTGATTCTGCAATTCCGCAATTCCATGATACAGTAACCCTGTGATCCTGTGATTCAGTGATTCCTTGATACAGTGATTCCATGATTCAGTGATTCAGTGATGCAGTGATTTAGTGACTCAGTGATACAGTGATTCAGTGATACTGTGGTTATGTGATTCCTTGAAACAGTGATTCCATGATAGTGATTCAGTGATACGGTGATTTAATGATTAAATGGTGCAGTGATACTGTGATCCTGTGATTCAGTGATTCTGTGATTCCATTACACAGTGATCCTGTGATTCAGTGATTCTGTGATTCCATGACACAGTGATTCAGTGATAGTGATAATGTGACCCTGTGATACAGTGATCCAGTGATACAGTGACCATGTGATTCAGTAACACGGTGACCCTGTGATATGGTGATTCTCTGATACTGTGATCCAGTGATACAGTGATCTATCGAATCAGTGATCCTGTGATACAGTGATCTTGTTATCCTGTGATACAGTGATCCTGTGGTACACTGATTCAGTGTTTCCGTGATACAGTAAAATTATGTTTCTGTGATGCAGTGATTCAGTTATTCCATGATGCAGTGATGCTATGATTCTGTGATACAGTGATAGAGTTATTCTTTAATAAAGCAATGCAGTGATTCTGTGTTACTGTGATACAGTGATTCAGTGATACCATGATCCTGTGATTCAGTGATTCTGTCATCCTGTGATTCAGTGATACAGTTATCCTGTGCTAAAGTAATTCTTTGATACAGTGACTCAGTGATACAGTGATTCAGTGATACTCTGATACAGTGATACTGTGATTCTGTGATGCAGTGATACCGCAATCCTGTGATACAGTGATACTCTGATCCTGTGATACAGTGATACTCTGATCCTGTGATTCAGTGATACAGCAATCCTGTTATACAGTGATCCTGTTATACAGTGATACCATGATGCTGTGATTCAGTGATTCCATCATCCTGTGATTCAGTGATACAGTTATCCTGTGCTAAAGTAATTCTTTGATATAGTGACTCAGTGATACAGTGATTCGGTGATACCGTGGTTCTGTGATACAGTGATACCGCAATCCTGTGATACAGTGATTCAGTGATCCTGTGATTCAATGATAAAGCGATCCTGTGATTCAGTGATACAGCGATCCTGTGCTACAGAGATTCTGTTATAGCTTGATACAGTGATTCTGTGATTCTCTGATCCTGTGATACTGTAATCCTGTAATTCAGTGATACGGTGATTCTGTGATACAGTGATTCTGTGTTTCTGAAATACAGTGATACAGTGATTCAGTGATACCATGATCCTTTGATACAGTGATTCAGTGATACCATGATCCTGTGATTCAGTAATTCTGTCATCCTGTGATATAGTTATCCTGTGCTAAAGTAATTCTTTGATACAGTGACTCAGTGATACAGTGATTCAGTGATACAGTTATCCTGTGCTAAAGTAATTCTTTGATACAGTGACTCAGTGATACAGTGATTCAGTGATACTCTGATACAGTGATACTGTGATTCTGTGATGCAGTGATACCGCAATCCTGTGATACAGTGATCCTGTTATACAGTGATACCATGAGCCGGTGATTCAGTGATTCCATCATCCTGTGATTCAGTGATACAGTTATCCTGTGCTAAAGTAATTCTTTGGTATAGTGACTCAGTGATACAGTGATTCGGTGATACTCTGATACAGTGATTCAGTGATACCACGGTCCTGTTATACAGTGATATCGCAATCCTGTGATACAGTGATTCAGTGATCCTGTGATTCAGTGATACTCTGATCCTGTGATTCAGTGATACAGCGATCCTGTGATTCAGTGATAAAGCGATCCTGTGCTACAGAGATTCTGTGATACCTTGATACAGTGATTCTGTGATTCTCTGATTCTGTGATACTGTAATCCTGTAATTCAGTGATACTGTGATTCTGTGATACAGTGATTCTGTGTTTCTGAAATACAGTGATACAGTGATTCCATGTTTCTGAAATACAGTGATCCTGTGATGCAGTGATACCATGATCCTGTGATTCAGTGATTCTGTCATCCTGTGATTTGGTGATACAGTTATCCTGTGCTAAAGTAATTCTTTGATACAGTGATTCAGTGATACTGTGATTCAGTGATACTGTGATTCTGTGATACCTTGATTCTGTGATACAGTGATACCGCAATCCTGTGATACAGTGATTCAGTGATCCTGTGATTCAGTGGTACCACGGTCCTGTTATACAGTGATACCGCAATCCTGTGATTCAGTGATACAGCGATCCTGTGCTACAGAGATTCTGTGATACCTTGATACAGTGATTCTGTGATTATCTGATCCTGTGATACTGTAATCCTGTAATTCAGTCATACGATGATTCTGTGATACAGTGATTCCGTGTTTCTGAAATACAGTGATACAGTGATCCTGTGATTCAGTGACCCTGTGATACAGTGATACCACGATCCTGTGATTCAGTGATTCTGTCATCCTGTGATTCAGTGATGCAGTTATCCTGTGCTAAAGTAATTCTTTGATACAGTGACTCAGTGATACAGTGATTCAGTGATACTGTGATACAGTGATACCGTGATTCTGTGATACAGTGATATCGCAATCCTGTGGTACAGTGATACAGTGATACCATGATCCTGTCCTCCTGTGATTCAGTGATACAGTTATCATGTGCTATAGTAATTCTTTGATACAGTGACTCAGTGATACAGTGATTCAGTGATGCTGCGTGGTACAGTGATACTGTGTGATACAGTGATACTATGTGATACAGTAATAGTTATCCTGTGCTAAAGTAATTCTTTGATACAGTGACTCAGTGATACAGTGATTCAGTGATACTGTGTGATACAGTGATTCAGTGATACTGTGTGATAGTGATTCAGTAATACTGTGTGATACAGTGATTCGGTGATACTGTGTGATACACTGATTCAGTGATACTGTGTGATACACTGATTCAGTGATACAGTGTGATACAGTGATACTGTGTGATACAGTGATTTTGTTATACTGTGTGATGCAGTGATACTGTGTGATACAGTGATACAGTGATCCTGTGATTCAGTGATACTGTGATCCTGTGATTCAGTGACACTGTGATACAGTTATACTGTGTGATACAGTGATACTGTGATCCTGTGATTCAGTGATATGGTGATTCTGTGATACAGTGATAGAGTGATTCCGTGTTTCTACAATGATAGTGATCCTGTGATTCAGTGATCCTATGGTGCAGTGATACTGTGATCCTGTGATACCATGATTCTTGTGATTCAGTGATTTAGTGATCCTGTGCTATAGTGATTCTGTGATACAGTGATCCTGTGATTGAGTGACTCAGTGATACTGATCCTGTGATACAGCGGTGCAGTGATCCTGTGATTTGTAATACAGTGATACAGTGATCCTGTGATTCAGTGTTTCAGTGATACAGTGATTATATGATACAGAGATTCAGAGATACTGTGATACAATGAGTCATTGATCCTATGATACAGTGATTCGGTGATTCTGTGATACAGTGATCCTTTGCTACGGTGATACAGTGATCCTGTGATACAGTGATTCTCTGATACTGTGATCTTGTAACACAGCGATCCATTGATTCAGTGATACAGTGATCCTGTGATACCGTGATCCCATGATTCAATGAAACAGTGATTCAGTGATATGGTGATTCTGTGATACAGTGATACAATGATTCAGTGTTCCTGTGTAACAGTGAAATTGTGTTTCTGTGATACAGTGATTCTGTGATACTGTGATACAGTGATTCTGTGTTACTGTGATTCAGTGATCCTGTGATTCAATGGTATGGTGATCCTGTGATTCAGTGATACGGTGATTCAATGTTTCCGTGCAACAGTGAAATTGTGTTTCTGTGATACAGTGATTCTGTGATACCATGATCATGTGTTTCAGTGTCACAGTGATTCTGTGATACTGTGATGCACTGATTCAGTGATCATGTGTTTCAGTGATACTGTGATACAGTGATATGGTGAATCTGTGATACAGTGTTTCCGTAATACTGTGATATAGTGATTCTGTGATTCCGTCATTCAGTGATACAGTGATACAGGCTAGCATCTTCCGGTCAGCGAGCGGGGGTGGGGTCCGCTCACCGGTGCGAGGTGACGTCAGGCATGCGTCCTATTAAGGCCATTATAAAACCAATTGAACTCATTAATGGACCTGCCCATCCAACCTTAAGGTTGGCGGGCAGGCTGGGAGCCCAGGTGGGCTTGTGAAAAAACATGAAACCTCATCCACGAGGAGGCTTCATGAGTGTTTTTAAAAATGCAGAATATTTTACAATAAAAGTTATGGACATGTCCTAACTCATGTGACAGTGTCACATGAGGGAACATGGCAGGGAATTTTTTTTCTAATCTTTATTCAAAGTTTTAAATCGGAGCCGTTCTCCCTGAGGCAGCACTTTGCCTCAAGGAGATCTGTGCACTCTATCGTACGCATGCGCAAAAGAGCACACTTGTGGCTAAGGGGATCCCCCCTCCCGCACAGGGAGCGCATTGCACTTCCTGCCACACGTCACGCTGGGTGGGCCTTAATTGGCCCGCCCACGTAAAGTGGCGGCGTGCCCCCGACCAGGGCGCCAATCGGAAGCCTGCCCGCTCCCACACTTCCTGCCGACGGGGGGGAAATGCTGCCCACAATGATTCCACGATCCAGCGACCCTGCGATTCAGTGATCCAGTGATAGTGTTTCCATGGTACAGCGATTCCGTGGAACAGTGATTCTATGTGTTATGAGACAGCAGTTTTGTAAAGCTGAGTTATTTAAAGATCCCAGTGGGAAACTTTAAACAACTGTCATGACCTATATTTTTAAGTGGTATGTTTGAAATGCAACTCTAAATTCTGGAATCAGACCATCAGTTTGAGAGGTTTGATATTAAACTAAATGAAATATTTTATTAATTTACTCAAGTATATATATATATATATATATATACACATGGCTACGAATCACTACCATCATAACTTTTAACAAATTCCCAAACTAATCTCCATTAAGGCAACGAAAACCCATGGAGTTAACTAAACGCCAGGCAAAGCATTTCATCTTGCAAATTCAAAATGAGGTTCCTCTCACTTTGGTTCCTGTGGAGACAGTTGTAGGCTTATAGCTACTTTGATTTTACATTGCCTATGCCCGCACATACAAAACTGCTGAAGTTATACCTAGCACAGCTCTTTGAATGTAAATTCTCATTCTATCACCAACCTCTTCTAACAAAACCCTTTCATAGTACCAATGTTATGAGGAATATAAATATATTGCTTGGTCTCTGCTAGCTCGGTGCCAGATTTCACTCGCCTTCTTGAATGCTCTATTTGAAAAATGCAAATGCACTCTACCTCTCTTACATCTCAAAACTAGCACACAAAGCACCCAGACTAGCTGGCTTTAATACAATTAAGACACATCCACAGACTAAACCTCTATTTTAAAAGAAAAATATTTTCAAATAATATGATATACATTAATAGCTTCATGACCTGTGATTCTGTGATACAATGATCCTGTGACTCAGTAATACTGTGATTCAATGATCTGGTGATCCAGTGATTCTGTGATTTAGCCCATGTTTAGTGCAAAGTGTCATCTCAGTAAAGGAGTTGATGTCAATGCTCAGAATGGCCCTCCTTGAGACTTTTGAAACAGGTGATTGTCACTTGTGGTGCCCAATAACACTCATTAACGAGGCTGACTGGCATTTTGGTGGCTAGCTCTTGTACTAACATCCTCTCCTAACAGGCAACCAGCTGTAAGAGAATACACAAAGCATTGATGTGGATTTCGAGTGCTCATTAAAGTGATATGCACCATTTAAAGGGGTAGTCCCTATTTCATGATCATCAGCTACTAGAGCTGTGAAGAAGAATTGGGCGAAACACACTGGGAGACTTTCGGCATCATTTCATCAAGAATCATAGAGCGGGATTTTCCCGCCCCGCTCACCACTGCGATCTTCTGGTCCCATCGAAGTGAATGGACTTTTAGCTGGCCTGTCGCATCTCCCGCCACATCTCCCACTGTGGATCCTGCCGTGGAGGGTCTGGAAAATACCACCATAGAATCATAGAAATTTACAGCACATAAGGAGGCCATTCAGTCCATCGTGTCTGTGCCGGCCAACAAGTAGCCATCCAGCCTAATCCCATTTTCCAGCTCTAGGTCCATAGGCCAATAGGTTACAGCACTTCAAGCATATCCAACGACTTATTAATTGTGATGAGGGTTTCTGTCTCTCCCACCCTTTCAGGCAGTGAGTTCCAGACCCTCACCACCCTCTGGGTAAAAAAATCCCCCTCGAATCCCTTGTAAACCTCCTACCTCTTCCCCAAAATCAATGTCTCCTTTTTATGGATTCCTCACCCAATGGGAACAGGGCCTTCCTATCACTCTGTCTAGACCCCTCATTATTTTCTACACTTGAATGAAATCTCCCCTCAGCCTCCTCTGTTCCCCTCAGCCTGTCCAATCTTTCCCCAGACCTAAAACCCTCCAGTCTCCAATCTCAGGAATCTCTCTAGTGCAATCACATCTGTCCTCCAGCACAGTGAGCAGAACTGCACACTGTATTCCAGCTGTGGCACACCCAGGGTTTTATCCAGTTCCAGCTTCACCTCCCTTCTCTTATCTTTATTGGCCCTGGCATGGAATATATGTATCCCATATACGAACTGCATGCAGTACTCCAGCTGTGGCCCACCCAGGGTGCAGTCATCTATTGAGACGATATAGCAGCACAAACGGATCAAACCAAAAAATGGAAGAAATTTGTGCACTTCAGACCAAGCACAGTGTAGGACATGGCATAGATTAGTAATCCGACAACCAATCTGTTCAATCTCATCCTGTATAAACGCTTGCTCAATCATGGAATCGTATCTCAGTTGAGTATCATCAATATGTTAAGAAATGAACAACTTTGGGTCCAGTGCACTCTGAGAATTTCAATGGATTCTGCAGCACACTTTTTCATGCAGTATAAATTGTTGCTCCCTTTGAAATTTGGTATTCTTGCATCTGTCCTGATGAGTGCAAGATGAAAAGCTTTGACAGCATGTCTCTTTTCTCAGAAATACTCAAGTTCTATACCATCAAGCGACTATTTACCATTATTCCTTGGATCCCATGGTTCTTTACTTTTGTGACCAGTCTTCCATGTGGAACCTTATCAAAAGCCTTGCTAAAATCCTTATGGACTACGTTAAATGTACCATTGTCACCAACCCTCCTTATTACCTCCTCAAAAAATTCAATCAAATTAGTTGGACACAACCTTCCCATAACAAATCCATGCTGACTGTCCTTGATTAATCTGTGCCTTTCCAAATGATGATTTGCCTGGTCTCTTAATTTTTTTTCCATTAAGTTTCCCATTACCAAGGTTCACTGACTGGCCTGTAATTATTCATTCTATCCCTTTCTCCATTTTTGAACAATTCTCCAACATTCAAGCAAAATTTATTCTGCAAATTCTCTGAGGGCTTTGTGATGCGGAGCACAGAGTAATTGTGGAACAGAGTGCTTTGGGAGCTGAGTGCTAAGTCAGGAATTTGATGCAAGTGGAAACTCTCTGGTCAGTATTTCTCAAGTTGTGATTTAGAACTTTAGCGTTGGTCAGTGGTCAGGGAACAGGAGGGTGTGACTGTGAGTCAGGCAAGTATGGAGGTCCAGCAGGTAGAGATGGAGGAGCCTCAGAACCTTGACTTTGATGAACAAGTACAAGATGCTCGCTACCTGTGTAAAAGAGAACAAGGACTGCAGGGTGGCTAAGCAAACTGACCATGGCACCATGGTGCAGGATGCCAACCAAGTGAGGGTGGCAAAAAAAAATGTGGTAGTGATAGGGGACAGTACAGTTAGGGAGATAGGTACTGTTCTCTGTAGCTGTGATGGAGAGTTCTGAAGGTTGCGCAGTGACAGGGTTAAGGACACTCCTCATGGCTAGAGATGAACTTGGTATGGGAGGGGGAGGTCCACATAGGAACCAACAACATAAGTAGAATTAGGAATGATGTTCTGCTGAGAGAGTTTGAAATGCAGGACCTCAAAGGTAATCATCTCTGCATTGTTACTGAGCCATGTGCCATAGGGTCAAGCAGGTTAGAGATTTAAATGTGTGGCTTAAAGGGTGGTATGGGAAGAAGGGATTCAGATTCATGGGGCAGTGGCAGCAGTACTTGGGAAAGATGGGCTGTTCCATTGAGTTGGGCTCCACTTAAACCAGGTTGGTATCAGTGTCTGGGAGAATTATATAATTCAGGCTGTGGGTAGGTCTTTAAACTAAAAGGTGATGGGGGAGGAAGATACAAGTGAAGGCAGATTTAGAAATCCAAAGAGAAAAGTTATTCCAATTAAACAGTGTAGTGTTTGGGTAAAGACAAGCAAAGGGGGGCAGGTAGGGTCAGAGAGTTCAAGAGTCATAAGAACATAAGATCACAAGAAATAGGAGCAGGAGTAGGCCATTCGGCCCCTCAAGCCTGCCCCACCATTCAATAAGATCATGGCTGATCTGCCCCAGGCCTCAACTCCTTTTTTGTGTCAGCTCCTCATAGCCCTCAAATCCCCGATATTTCAAAAATCTATCTACCTCCTCTTTAAAAACTTTCAGCGATCTAGCCTCCACAACTCTCTGAGGTAGAGAATTCCAGACATTCACTACCCTCTGAGAGAAGAAATTCCTTCACATCTCAGTTTTAAACAAGTGACCCCTTATTCTGTAACAATGCCACCTAGTTCGAGATTCCCCCACTAGTGGAAACATCTTCTCAACATCTACCCTGTCAAGTCCCCTCAGAACCTTGTACGTTTCAATATGATCACCCCTCATTCATTTAAACTCTAATGAATAAAAGCCTAACCTGTTTAGCTGTTCTTGATAAGTCAACTCCTTCATCCCAGGAATCAGCCTAGTGAATCTCTTTTGAACTACCTCCAATGCCAATATATCCTTTCTTAAATACAGGTTGGGCTGGACACTCCCGGAGTCACTTAGGTGGATGGCCCTGAGATGTGCGCCTGCTGATTCTCCTCCCTATGGGTACCCGAGGGCCCCTGACTGACTCCTTGAGGAGAAGGGGAAGCTGGAGTGAGATCGACCTGCCCCCACACCCCTCTCGTGCTGACACTGTTGGAGGCCAACTATGGCATCAGTGATGGAGTTCAGCCCACACAGCAGTGCAGGAATGATGTCCTGGACCAAGGTCTCAATGGTGGCCGCCATCCTACCAGTGTTGACCTCGGTGAATTGCAATGCCGGCGCTATCACCTCAGCCTGAAGACAGGCAGACTCCTCCATCATGCCTTGCAATCTGAGGAGTGCAGAGGACATCCCTTCCTGATGTTCCCGAGCTTGCCTTTGCAGCTCCAGCAACTGAGGTATGACTGAGTCCAGAGGTTCCTCATCTGACTCGGACTCAGCAACGTTCTGGCCTCCAGCAGTCCTCTGAGTGCTGGGGACCTGGGAAGTCCCTGCCTCCACCTGCTGTGGATTAGACAGTACAATGTGCTCACCAGATTATGATCCCGAGGCTACTCTAAAGCTAGGTCCCACCGAGGTGTGTGTCTGCGCTGGTGGAGGGTTTGGGTGAACGCTGTGACAGGACTTCAGGGAGGGTTTCAGCAGATTCTTCTTGCGAGGTTTGTTCGGGTCTGGAGTCAAAAACCTGGGTCGTGGATCCCCTTGGCTGTTTCCCAGAAGTCCCTGTGAAAGCAAGGAGAGATAATTAGTGCATGGCAGTGGCCTGTGAAACAGGACACATCACTCACAGCATGGTTGCCTGATGGATGTTGCACTGCTGGATCCTCACTTGGTTGAGCACCACTGACCTCACTGTCAACATAGGAATGGCCCAGGTCCTCACCAGCCAGCTGGTTGGCTCTGTTTTCAAAGTCTGTGAGAACATTGATTTCAGGCATTCCTCCACCGGTCTGCGACCTCTCCCTCTTGTTGTGTGCCAGCCTGTTCTGTATGAATATAAATGGAGAGGGTGTAAGCAGGACGCCTAATTAAGGGACCCAGCATTGGGAAAGGGGATCCCACTGAAAACCATTCCCTGCCCTTGCTGCCAATCCTCTCCCCACTGCGATACCCACCCCACAACCCTCCTCCCGCCATCACTCACCTGTGGCCTGGGATCCAGCGACAATATTGGACCTCAGGTGGGTGTCATACTGGCAACAGCCACCACCTCCCAGTCATGCTGCTGTTCAACATTGCCACTGGCCTCTGATTGATCTGGGCACCTTGCATCTGCCCAAGTGGCTTTCCCAGTGGGGGATATCCCATCACCTACATTAAATATTATCTCCCTTTGTGTCTGTCTTCACTGTAGAAGCCACAAATTAAATACCAGAAATAGAGGCTAACCAGAGAGCTGAAAGAGTGAGGAACTTTAGGAAATTAATATCAGCAAAGAAAAAGTACAGGAGAAACTTAAGGGACTAAAACCCAACAAATCCCCAGGGCCGGATGACCTACACATTAAGGTTCTAAAAAGATAGCTGCAGACAGAGTGGATGTGCAGGCTATAATTTTCCAAAATTCTCTAGATTCTGGAACAATCCCAGCGGATTGGAATTTTGCAAATTGAACCATAGAAAAGTTACAGCACAGAAGGAGGCCATTCGGCCCATCTTGTCCATGCTAGCCCGAGGACACCCAGGTGCCCTTTCTAATCCCACCTTCCTGCACCCGGCCCATAGCCCTGCAGCTTACAGCACTTAAGGTGCAGATCCAGGTACTTTTTAAAAGAGTTTAGAGTTTCTGCCTCTAACACCAACTTGGGCAGCGAATTCCAGACACCCACTACCCTCTGCGTAAAAAGGTTCTTCCTCATGTTCCCCCTACACCTTCTGCCACTCATCCTGAATCTATGTCCCCTGGTTCTAGAATTCTCCGCCAAGGGAAGCAATTTTATCCTGTCCACTCTATCTATTCCCCTCATAATTTTGTACACCTCAATCAAGTCACCTCTCAGCCTTTGTTCTGAGGAAAATAACCCCAACCTATCCAATCTCTCCTCGTAGCTACACTTTTCTAACCCTGGCAACATTCTTGTAAACCTCCTCTGTACTCTCTCCAGAGCTATTACGTCCTTCCTGTAATGTGGTGACCAGAACTGCACACAATACTCCAGTTGTGGCCTCACCAGTGTTTTATACAATTCCAACATTATATCCTTACTTTTATATTCTATACCTCTGCCAATGAAGGAGAGCATTCCATCTGCCTTCTTTACAACCTTGCCTACTTGAACTGCTGCCTTCAGGGACCTGTGTACTTGTACGCCATGATCTCTCACTTCATCTACCTCTCTTAGTATATCCCCATTTATTGTGTAATCCCTGTAACTGTTTGACCTCCCTAAATGTATGACCTTACACTTCTCTATGTTAAAATCCATCTGCCACTTTACCGCCCACTCCACCAACCCATCTATATCATTTTGGAGATTATGGCTATCCTCAACACTATCCACTACTCGGCCAATCTTTGTGTCATCTGCAAATTTCCCAATCGTGCCCCCCCACGTTCACATCCAAATCGTTAATATATAACACAAACAACAAGGGTCCCAACACCGAGCCCTGTGGAACACCACTTGAGACAACTTTCCATTCGCAAGGGCATCCATCGACCTTTGTTTCCTGTTACAAAGCCAACCTTTTACCCAGTTTGCCACATTACCCTGAATCCCATGGGCTTTTACTTTCCTGACCAATTTGCCATGTGCGACCTTGTCAAATGCCTTGCTAAAATCCATGTACACAACATCCACTGCACTACCTTCATCAACCCTTCTTGTCACTTCCACATAGAATTCAATCAAATTTGTGAGGCAAGACCTTCCTTTAACAAATCCACCCTGACCATCCCTGACTAGCCCATGCCTATCCACATGACAGTTAATCCTATCTCTCAGGATTGATTCTACTAATTTGCTCACCACTGATGTAAGACTAACTGGTCTATAATTGTTTGGCATTTCCTTTGATCCCTTTTTAAACAATGAAACTACGTTTGCATTTCTCCAGTCCTCCGGTACCTCCCCTGTATCTAGTGAAGATGTAAAAATAAAATGTAACACCATTATTCAAGAAAGGAGGGAGAGAGAAAACAGGGAATAACAGGCCAGTTAGACTGACGTGGGGATGTGGTGGGATAGTGGTATTGTCACTGGGCCACTATTCCAGAGACCCAGGGTAACGTTCTGGGGTTCGAAGCCATTGCTGTTAAAAACCCGCCTGATTCACTGGAAGGAAATCTGCCGTCCTTACCTGGTCTGGCCTACATGTGACCCCAGGCCCACAGCAGTGTGGTTGATTCTTAAAAAATGCCCTCTGAACAAAGGCAATTGGGGAAGGGCAATAAATGCTGGCCTAGATGACCCACAACCCATGAATGAATTAAAAAAAACTCATCGGGAAAGTGCTGGAATCTCTTATAAATCGATAAATATTCCATATTCCTCCTGATCTCTCTAAATCTCAATTGCAGTTTGAATGAATCAACATTTATTCAAAAAAAACCAGAATAGTTCAGGTACATATCTTTAAATAATTAAAGTTCCATAGAATTTATCAGATAGTTTAACAGTTTAATAATTAATAACTAAGAATGAATGGCAGATGGCTAAGTCCCTGAAGTAACCGTGGTTCAGCAATCTTATACAGATTAATCATATTAAGGGAACTCTCACCCTTTTTTGAATGTGATGTTACCACGGTTTATTCTGAAATACTGACAGGACAGTACAGCTATAGATCAGCATGGACAATAACACTGACTCTGAACAACAACCGTTTATTTTATCAGGAAGTCAATCTATCAAGACTGGACAGGTTCTCTCTACCCCATTCAATAAGGGGCCTTAGTCCCAGCTCAGAAAAACACCCAAACACAACCTATTCTTGGACAGCATGTGAGAAATACACATCCATGGGAATGATTGCTGGTTTGATCTCAAATGCATTTGCAAACTGTTTCAAATTGTCTTTCATTTGACCTAGCCCTTGTCAATAAAAAGGATTTCACGAGCTACTTGTGCTGAAGTGGGATGTAGGCAGAATATGACTTGTCTTTTGCTGTTTTATTTCCTACTGAGTAGACAGAGATTCTGTCACCCAGAGGCTGAGCAGGATTATTCTTTGAGAGGAATTGTTGTGCTTGCTGCAGTACATTTCGGGCAGTGACAGTAAATCAAAATGATTCCTCCATCGGGTGTAAACTCACTTATCTCAGTACTTTCAGGAGCAGCTTAGCATGGACAATGTTATACTGCACCTTTTAATGCAACATGTGCTATAAGTGCACAAGATTATACAATTAGTAATTATCTAACGCTTTGACTGTACTGTAGCCTTGATGTCCTTTAGAGCTGACATTATTCTCATTCTTTTTCTTGATTTCGTTCCTTCTCCCTCACTCTCTCACTTTGGCCAGAACTTTACCAATCCTTTGGAGGCTGATTTGGGGATCGTGGGAGGTTGTCGGGGGAGGGCATTGGGGAGGAATATCAGATAGAAAGGTGTTGGACCATCTTCTCAATATGGTCTTGCTTTTCCTGGCAGTTACCCATCAGTCAGTGATGGGTAGCCAGTTAGGGCAGTTCAATTACCCCCTATTTTGGTATTTCAGTGTTAGTTTCCAAATGGGTTCCCCGCTCTGTCTGCAGCTCGTCTACTCACTGAAGGCGAGAGCAGTTTGGGAGGTCAAAGAGTCATGGCAGGCACATGCTGAGTTATATAAAGGAGCCAATGCATTCTTCACAGCACATCCACCTACCCCCTGATTGGCTCACCTGTGTCCGGTCCTACCCACCGCCCCTAATTGGATGGTGAACACTGAGACCACCTCCTGTAAGACTGTGCCAGAGTGTGAACACATGGCTCAAGTGGAGCAGGGACCCAGAAATGGTCCCGCCACACACACATTTTTGAAGTGGAGAAATTTTTGGCCCTTGTCTCCCTCCCTCTTTGTTTCTGTCTCCCTCTCTCTCTCGCTCTCTCTGTCTCTCTCAAGTCTCTCTCTTTCTCTTACATATCCTTCATTTAACCACAGAGAAAGAATCAAAGTGACATATACAATGAAAATTTCAACACCTACATTTCAAAATCAATGCTGTTTTATGTGAATGTATATATGAAGGTTGCTATGGGAGCTTTGAGGAGGTCTTGTGGCACAGTGGGTAGTGTCCTGCCTCTGAGCCAGAAGTTCTGGGTTCAAGTCCCACTCCCAGACTTGATGGCTGAGGAAGGTGTGTTCACAATGTGGCCAAATAGGTTGATAATCAACCTGCAAATCCTTCCAATATACATCATGCACAGGCAGTAAGAGTGGGAGAGCTTCCTGGTCAGCCACTTGATGGGAAGAACAATGGAGCCTCTACCATCATCATCCATAGTTTGAGACTGCAATGTGTGTGTAAAAGTGGATGATGCCACAGTAACTCAAAGTCCTTGAGTGAACTATAACACAGCACCACCATGGGAGTTTTGTGAAAATATTTGTGTTACATTTTGTTATGCCTGGAGATTATTATTATTTTATTCCAATAATCTCACTCAAATAGGATTGGGAGGGTATTATTCAAATTAATTTTTTAGGGTCTTGGAACTCCAATCATATGTTAATAAAATAGAGATAATTTTATAGATGAATATTGATACTGATTGCCATTTCTGTAATTTACAGGTAGAAAAGGCAATGAAAAGGTCCTTAGGTGAGGTCATGCTGCAAGCAATCACTGCCTATCCTGACACTTCGAGAGAAGAATGGGTGCTGAACTGGCCGGGCCAGATCGTCTTGGCATCCAGCATCGTCTACTGGACTGCAGCTGTCACACAGGTCAGTAACCAGCCTCTGCTCTCTCACTGGTCAGTAACCAGCCTCCTCTGCCCTCACACAGGGTCAGTAACCAGCCCCTGCCCTCACACAGGGTCAGTAACCAGCCTCTGCCCTCTCACAGGGTCAGTAACCAGTCTCAGCCCTCACGCAGGGTCAGTAACCAGCCTCTGCCCTCACACAGGGTCAGTAACCAGCCTCTGCCCTCACACAGGGTCAATAACAAGCCTCTGCCCTCACACAGGGTCAATAACAAGCCTCTGCCCTCTCACCAGGTCAGTAACCAGCCTCTGCCCTCTCACCGGGTCAGTAACCAGCCTCTGCCCTCACACAGGGTCAATAACAAGCCTCCGCCCTCACACAGGGTCAGTAACCAGCCTCTGCCCTCACACAGGGTCAGTAACCAGCATCTGCCCTCTCACTATGGAATTTCAGTATGATTGCTAATAGTTAGATAACTGTGCAGTATCTAGGTAGAGTAGATTAATTATTTGACAGCAGATGGAAGAAGTAAATGTGTTGGAAGCAGTTCAGAGAAGGCTTATTAAACTCAAAGGCAAAATACTGTGGATACTGGAAATCTGAAACAAAAACAAAAAATGCTGGAAAAACTCAGCAGGTCTGACAGCATCTGCGAAGAGACAGACAGAGATAACGTTTCGAGTCCGTACGACTTCTTCACAGCTAAAGGGAAGTAAAAATGTGGTGAAATATATACTGATTAAGGGGGTTGGGACAGGTGAAGCTGGATAGAAGGCCAGTGATAGGTGGAGGCAAAGGAGAGATTGTGAACGATGTCATAAACAAAAGGTCAAAGGGGTGTTGATGGTGGTGATACTGGCTAAAGATGGTGCTGATGGTGACATGAAGAGTGGAAAGCAGGATGTGATAATGGCAGGGCCAGGGGAAGCACTCTGGAAAGTGACAGATGGCCCTAGTGGGGGTGGGGTGGGGGTGGGTGGATGGTGGTGGGAAAAATATCGAAAATAGGATAAAGGCTGGGGGTAAAACAATGAATAAAAATGGAAATAAATTTAAAAAATAATAATAATGAAAATAAGTGGGAAAAAATTAAATGAAAATTAAAAAATAAAAATGAATATAGAAATAAGGGGATCAAAAAGGAGGTGAGGACGGAGGAGAGAGTTCATGGTCTGAAGTTGTTGAACTCAATATTCAGTCCGGAAGGCTGTAAAGTGCCTAGTCGGACGATGAGGTGCTGTTCCTCCAGTTTGCGTTGAGCTTCACTGGAACAATGCAGCAGGCCAAGGACGGACATGTGGGCATGAGAGCAGGGTGGAGCGTTGAACTGGCAAGCAACAGGGAGGTCTGGGTCATGCTTCCACAAAGCGGCCATCGGTATGCTTGTTTGCTCAGTTTGGTCTCTCCAATGTACAGGAAACCGCATTGGGAACAACGAATGCAGTAGACTAAATTGAGGGAAGTGCAAGTGAAATGCTGCTTCACTTGAAAGGAGTGTTTGGGCCCTTGGACGGTGAGGAGGGGGGTAGTAAAGGGGCAGGTGTTGCACCTTCTGCGGTTGCATGGGAAAGTGCCGTGTGAGGAGGTTGAGGTGTTGGGGGTGATGGAGGAGTGGACCAGGGGGTCCACTCGTTAACATTAACTCTGTCTTTCTCTCCACAGATAGTGTCAGACCTGCTGAGTTTTTCCAGCATTTTCTGTTTTTGTTTCTTATTAAACTCATACCTGGAATGGGCGAGTTGTCTTATGAGGAAAGGTTGGACAGGCTAGGCTTGTATCCACTGTAGTTTAGAAGAGTAAAAGGTGACTTGATTAAAACCTTTTACATCTTGAGTGGTCTTGATAGGGTGGATGTGGAGAGGATGTTTCCTCTTGTGGGAGAATCTAGAACTAGGGGCCACTGTTTAAAAATAAGGTGTCACCCATTTAAAACAGAGATGAGGAGAATTTCTTTCTCTCAGAGGGCTGAAAGTCTTTAGAACTCTCTTCCTCAAAAGGCGGTGGAAGCTGAGTCTTTGAATATTTTGAAGGCAGAGCTAGAAAGATTCTTGATAACCAAGGGGGTAAAAGGTTATCAGGGGTAGGTGGGAGGTTACGATCAGATCAGCCATGATCTTTTTGAATGGCAGAGCAGGCTCGAAGGGCCGAGTGGCCTCCTCCTGCTCCTAATTCAAATGTTCATTTGGTTGCAGTAGTTAAGAAGGGTAACAGCCAGACCCTGGGAGGTATAGGTCTGATACTTTGGCATCGGTTGTAGGGAAGATGTTAAGGAGGTGTTAAACAATTAGCTATATATGATTTAGCTAGAGTGCTTGGCAGTTATTAGAGGATGCCAACATAGCCGAAGGAATCAAAGGCCCAACCTCACTTGGAGTTTAGTATGATCAGGAAGTGATTACATTTTAGAAGGCAGTGAATTGATTACTCTGACAGACAAGCGGGGACCTGTTGCATATGCATCCTGTTCCATGTGGGAAATCCAGGACATTGCATGCATCCTGGATTACCGTGTGTGCAGGAAGTGCCACCAACTGCTTGAGCTGAAGATCAAGTAACTGCAGTCCATCCGGGAGTCAGAGTTTCCTGGATCATACGTTCCAGGAGATGGTCACGCTCCTTCCACAGAAAATGTGCAGTGGGTGAGAGATTGTGTGTCCACCAGGGAAGGTAGGAAGAAGACTTAGGTTATGCTGGGATCCACCAAGTAACGGCCCTCGCAAACTGGATTTCAGTTTTAAATACCAGGGGAAGTGACAACTCCTTGGAAGAATGCAGTAAGAATCAAACCTGCAGCATAATGTGAGATTTGACTTCACACACGGAAAAGAAAAGAGCAGAAAGGGCTGTTCAAGGATCTGATAGTTAGGGACATAGGCAGACAGTTCTGGGACCAGATAAATGATTCCTGAAAGGTATGTTGCCTCCCTGCTGCCAGGATATAGGAGATCACCAAGCGGGTACAGTACATTCTGCAAGGGGAAGGGGATTAGCTAGTTGTTGTAGTTCATGCTGGAGCCAATGAGATAGGCAGAAAAAGTATTGAGGTTCTTCCAGGCAGAGTTTCAGGATCTAGAAAAATAAAAGCCAGGGCCTGAAATGTATAATCTCAGGATTACATGTGAGTAAACCTAGGAAGGTGACTCAGATATATGCATGGCTGAAGAATAGGTCCAGGAGGGAGGATTTTAGATTCTTAGGACATTGGCACCACCACTGGAGAAGGGACACCTGTACAGGATAGACAGTTCATGCCTGGACAGAACTGGAACAAATGTTCTTGCTGAGAGGTTAACTAATACTACTGGGGAGGGTTTCAACTGATTTGGCAGAGGGAGAGGAGCCAGTAAATAGATAAAGGAGTAGCAATGAGATCAGAGGACTGAGGAATATAAAAAACAGTAACGTGCTAGGGACCTATTTGAAGAAGATAGCAGATGTGACGAAGGAGATATTTAAATTGTATTATGCCTGGGATGGACATTATAAGGTTGGTGAACCTCAGGTACAAAATGCTATATGGGATTGTGTCATGGTTGCATTAGCAGAGACATGGTTCAAAGAGTGGGCGGAGTTTAATGCCACACCCATGGTGGGTTTGGAGGTGAGGGGGGGTCAGTTAATTAGGCGTGGGAGGGTGGCGAGTGGGGACACCGTCACCTTCCTGCCTCTGTCCCGATTAAGTCCATGGTGGGAAGGGTCAGAATGCCTTCCCAAGCCACTGCCAATTGAGCCCTTGGGCAATTAATCCCCATGTAAGGCTCTTATGCTGCGGCACTTGGTAGACAGTCTTGCCATGTGGGGAGCTGTTGGCTTTGCTTATGAACTCCCAGGGAAGGTCCCTCATTGTCAGGCACTCAGTGCCTGATCAAGGGACCTGGCATTGGGAGGGGAAAGGGTCTGCTGAAAGCTACCCCACTGCCCTTGCTGCCGAATCCCCTCCCCTCTACTGCCCCTCAATTCCCACCCCATGACCTCCATGCTGCTCTCACTCACCTGTGGCCTGGGGTCTCAGTGACCCTGGGTCTCTGGTGAGTGCATTACCAGCAGCTGCCACCACTCCCAGTGGCACTGATGAGCAATGGGGAGCTGCTGGCCCCTCATTGGCCAGCAGCTCTCAGGGGGCGGGATTTCTATCCTCTGGGTCCTTGATTCCAGGGAAGGCCTGTCACAGGCCACTAAAGTGCCTGATTGGCCGCTAATATGATGGGTTTCTCCAAAGGAGGCAACACAGGGCTCTCGCCAGCTCTCCAGCCAGAGGACGAGACCCCCATGGCCTAGATTAAATTCTGCCTCATATTCCTGGTTACAATACCATCTATCTTTCTGTCTTCAGAAAATTTGATCTTGAGTTTCCATGCCATAATTTAAGTCATTAATAAATATAATGAATAGATCCCTGTGAGACACCAAAAGTCACATCCTGCAAATGAGAGTACCTGCCCATTCTCCCTACTCTCTGTCTCCTGCCGTTCGGCCAGTTTCCAAACCAGGCCAATAATCTGCCTTCAGTTCCATGAGCTTCAACTTTAGCTAGCAGTCTCTATCAGGGACTTTATTAAATGGCTTTAGAAATCCATATAAATAACATCGTTAGACATTCCCTATCCAGCACTTTAGTCACCTCTTCAGAAAATGGAATCAGGTTTGTCAGGCATATCCTACCCTTTACAAATCCCAGTTGTCTCTCTCCGATCAGCTGAAAAGTTTCAACGTGCTCACTCACGCTTTCACCAAGTCAGGATGACTCAGGAGCCCTTTAAAAAAGGTAGGCAGGTCCCGATTCCTGACCCCATTCCCAGGCCTTCTCATTTTTCGGGAGAGCATTTTAAGTGTGAGAGCTGGTTTGGGTCAGAAACGGCACCCGGCACTCCTGACCTGGCACTCCTGGCTGGCTCCGTTGCGGGAATAGGTATGTCCTGGTCCTGGAGTCAGGCCAGGTTTTCAATGAGTCATGTTCACAACCACTCAGGACCCTAGTCTTTTAAAAGGCAAGTTCAAACGGTTCTCTTCATGCCTCCCCATACCAAGGTTTGGCCTCTCACCTCTCCCCAGGGCACCTCAAGCTCCCATGCCAAGTTATGTCACCACCCCCCCCAAACAACCCCCATGGCCTTTCATGCCCCTATGCCAAGCTGTGCACTTCCATGCCCATTCACCCACTGTACACTGTATGGAATGAATGACCCTGTAATGACAATAGAATGTATAAAAAAAAATATTAAAAAAGTCATCCATTCATGGTGCATTCTCCATGCACCTCTACCAGTCAGAGTTCACTTGCTAAACCAATCACCACTCTCTTCTCATACAGTATAAAGTTGTTGCTTCCCATGACATTGGTATTCTTGCAATTGTCTTGATGTGTGCAAGCTGAAAAGCTTCAACAAAGTGTATTTTTTCAACAATACTAAATAAACATTGTGAAATTGACAGCAGAGATCAGAGAGCCAGAGCAGTTATTGGAGCAATGTTTTCCCTGAAGGTCAGGTTTCACAACAGACTAATGGATTTCTGGTCTCTCAGCCAAGTTTCATTATGTATTCTTGGCTGAGAGCCCAGACATCCATTAGAGTACTAAAACACCTGAGCCCCAGGGAAAACAATGCTTGATTGACAGATCTGGCTCTCTGATTTCTTCTGTCAATTTCACAATGTTTGTTTGCACAAAATAAAGAGATTTCAAGTGCTTGCAGCTTCAGTTATTGATACTTCAAGGGTCTAGATGATTGACACTTTTATTGAAATGCACTAAAAAGGAGTTTTTGTTTACAGAAGTGGAAAGTTATCAATGCATGACTGTTTTTAAAGCTATTTTTACACATCCTACTGTCACCATAGGGTTCATTGTTTCTATACAGTGTACAGTGTTTATAGGATGGACAGGGAAGTGCCATTGCTTGGCATAGGGAATGAAGGGCCATAGGAGAAGGGTGGGGGACATGAGATGGCATGGAGAGTGTGTGGGGACTGAGAGGGTGGAAGAGGTGAGGGGTGATGGCTGGAGGGCCATTGTTTTTATTTTAACTAGGATGAACCACAGCACCAAGGCAGGCCTCCTAAACAGGCCGCCTCCGCACCCAGCAGTTCTATGGCTGCCTCCAAACCTTTAGCTGGGTCAGCTGGCCCGACTCCAGCCCACACCCGCCAGAATGAAAATCCCGTCCTTGCGGGCACTTCCTGCCAAGGCGAGCAGGTAAAGCTGGGAATTTTCCTGACTCCCACGACCACCTCAAAGATGAAAATCTGGGCCTAGCAGTTTCCTGTTGACAAATGTCAGGCCTAACTGGCTACTTCCCTGCTCTCCCTCTCTCACCGTATTTATAAAGCAGAGTGATATGTGCAGTTTTCCAATTGGAAGATTGGTTCCTGAATCAGGAGAATTTTGCAAAGAGATTAGAAGATATCGAAGGTAAAATTGCTGAACTGGGGAGGAGCTAATTGCAGAGATTTAAGAAAGGACCTGTCAGACGTAGATTGGAAACGAATCACAGGATAAAGCAATAACAGAGCAATGGAAGAAGTATGAAGTAGGCCTATTCCTTTGATGGGAGCATTCAAAGATAATGTGCCCCAGATGACAAAAGAAATAAAATTTTAAATCAAACGGGAAAGGGAGGCTTATGAATAATGTCAGGGGAAAGAATTCAGTGAATAACCATGAACATTATGGAAAGTAGAGGAGGGAATTGAAAAAGGTTAAGACAGAAAACAAAACAAAGTTACAAGAAAAGGTGAGGAGGTAACATTAAACTCAATCCTAAATATATGTGGCTCAAACTGTGTGTGCAGCGCTTGTGTTTTAGGTGCTGCGAGTGGTCCCAGAGGGTCCAAAATAACATCCGCAGTGCACACACACACACACACACGTACACTTCGGTGGGGGCTGTGCCAGACACCATATTGGTGACATTAGCATGTGCACTGTGGGCATACAGTGGAAATATACGCTGTTAGCAGTTCATGATGCCAATCAGTGTACAACACTGACTGGATGACAGTGCTGCTATTTTGGAGCTCAATGTTCCAGCTATATGGTCTCTTCATTACTCACAGCTGAGCAGGCATTCAACAGCAGGAAGGACAGCCCCCCCTGGCCGTGCTATTTAAAGGCATCATCAACTCGTTCAGGTTCATTGGTTTTAGATATCTATTCACTGTTGCTGCAATTGTACAAGTCTTGGTGCTTTCTGTATGGAGTGGCGCACGCGCACAGAGTGGTGTGTGTGTCGAGTGATATATGCATGGAGTGGTGTGTGTGCATTGTTGTGTGCACGGAGTGGCGTGTATGGAGTGGCGCACATGGAGCGGCGTCTGTGTGTGCACACGGAGCGGTGTGTGCGCAGAGTGGGAGATGCTAAAGGATTTGACCCTGGCTTCAAGATTTCTCCACAAAGCAGTAATTCCAAGACCAGCCATGGATGCAGTGGTAGGAATTCCCCCCGGAATACAGGGTGACTGGGAGGAGCAACACAGCTTGCACAGAAGGCAGAGGGTGGAAGGGTGGAAGGCTCTCCGCAGGAGGCCATGTCTCCACAGGACCTTCAGAAAGTTGTTTCCTCCCGCAGTCTCTGAGGGTATAATGTGTGAGACATGTACACTCAGTACAGGCTTCCTGGCTGAAAGCTGCCATCTGCAGCCTCAGAGCAGGGCGAGGATCACATTGCCAATGAGTGTGAAGGTGACTGTGCAATGAACAATTATGCATCTGGCTCATTCCCGATTGAAGATATTTACAACATCTCACAGTTTACCGTTCACTTTGACTGAGCGAGGTCACTGAAGCTCTTTATCCAAAGTGAACTGGATACATTTCTTTCTCTTTAGCCAGAGAGCAGCAGGTGGAATAAAATGCCGGCTTTGAAAGGATTTCCATCTTCCCTGTGGTGCCAAGTGCCACTGTGTACGGCTGGGAAGCAGCCACGCTCAGTGTACCACGCAGCTCAATGCCCGTTCCACTGGACCTGCCACCATGACAAGACCAAGGGTGGCCGCTGGACAAGAGCTATCCACTGAACACATGGCTCATGACTCCATTGTGGAACTCGCTTACACACGGACAATATGTATATAGCGAAAGCCATCCTGTCATAAGGAAATGGGATAGAGTAGCCAACTGGCTAAAGTAATGTTTCCACAGTCCAATCAACCAGCAGGTCCTCCAGGCTTGGAAGAGTGGTGTGAGGATCCCTGGCAGGCTATTTTATGTTGCACAGCCTCGCTATCAGGCACAGCCTTGCTGCTGAGTTACACAGGAGCAGCAAAGGAAAGGAGGAAGACGAGGAAGGGAAAGGGAGCTGGAAACTGAGACAGTTCCTTTCCGACCCATCAGACTGAGATACAAATAAACGCCCCCTTAATTCTCCGTTTGCCAAGTTCCCCTCCCCCTGTTACTGACTGTCAGAGCTACAATGCAAAAATAAAAGCCACTGCAAAATAAACATTCCAAACCACATTTATAAATCAAAACACTGCCATAACACATAAAAATGTCAACGAGTCAGCCTTGTGTATTCCTTTTGTGTCTGTCTTATGGCTGCCTTTGCCTGTCCTAATGCTCCTACCCCAGAGTGGCTGCAGTGTGGCTGGCTGACCTTCTGAGGGAGTGCAGATGGCCTTGCAGGGTGACTCCAGGCAGCTCTGAGCCTGGCAGGCCCCAATCCAGACTGCACCACCACAGCAAGGGCAGCAGCAGCTTGGGCTGGCTGATGGGCAGCAGCGACAGCACTGACTGAGTGACAATACTGTCATCCTGAGAGAGGACAGCAGGCTCGTGATCCAGAGAGCCAATGCCACTGCCTCAGGTTGGCACCTCAGTAAGTTTGCAGGATAATGGCTGCCTGCAGTGAGAGCCTGCAAACTCCTTTTCGAGTGCTGGAATCCATCGCAGAGCAAGCAAAGGCATCAAATGCTGCATTGTGGCTGGGTTCACAAGTGGACTTGGAGTTGGCCCCATGGGCTTCAAGCTCTGTGCAAAGCCCATGAGTAAAGTTGGTGCTGGAGTCCTCCAAGCCCCTGGACATTACACACAGGTATTCTGGACGGCCTGCCAATGCCTACCAGCCTTCTTCTGTAGGCCACCCCATCCAAGTCCCTATCTGAATTCTCTGCCAGAGGTCCCGTGTGTGACCTCAGCCTCTGGGGGGCTGACACCTGCCCCTTGTCCTTGCCCTGGCATCAGGCCACTGGTTTTCAGTATCCCCTCACAGTCAGGTCCCACCTCTAAGCTGTCCTGTAAAGAACGTGCAGTGTCAGTACCTGTGCTGGCGGCTGTGAGGGTGAGTGTGAATAACAGTGTTTCTCATTCATCATTTTCTCCTAGCCTTCCACCAATGCATGGCCAAGGAGAAAGACAGAGGGCTATGGCTGCGGTGAGAGGAGGGGGGAAACAAGATGTGAGGGCGTACACAATCAGCAGCTTGCAAATGAAAAGATTTACTGTGTGATGAGGGGGGAGTGAGATGTGAGAAGAGGATATATATCATCACCTCAGTGTTTCAGCTCTGCCACTGGCTAAGACCTCCGCCGTGACTGCTCCAATCATAGTGAGTGCTGGATTTCCATGGGGACATGTCCCTCAATGGTTAGGTGCTGCTGCCCCAGTTACGCCCCAACCTGTCCTCTAAGAGAGAGAGAGAGAGGGAAGTGTGTCAGTCAGTGTGCTGCAATGTGTTTGGGTGATGTGGCTATCATGGTTGAATAGCTGGCAATGTGTGCAAGCTGTGTGCTGTGGGTGTGAGGTCTGCAGCAGAGCTCAGTGTGTAAGGACATTATGAATGTTAGTTACGAGCTGTGGTCGATAGGGATTGTCAGTAGCTGGGTGAAGGGGGTGTGGTACATTGGTGTCTGAGACTAGTGGTATGGATGGTGGGATATCACGTTTGAAAACACACTCCCTGGTCTTGAACTCTTGGCATTGAACATGTTGTGTCTCTGCATCCAAGTTCTCAGGGCTGGACTCCTGGTAATGACTCCACAGTGATCTGGTCCCACTGCCTTCTCAGGATTTGTCCACACGGCCTCCTACTCCCCTGTAAAGTACATCTCTCCTCTTTACCTCCTTGACCAAGGTCTCCAAGGCATCATCACAAAATGTCATGCTGTGCCTTATTACATCGAAATTCAGCCATCACTGAATCCTCTATCCTTTGTTTTACAGTATAGTTGTTCACATTTGCTAAGAAAGTGTCAGGGAGCAACTGTTACCCCAGAATTTTTTTAGGGCAGCAGCCATTTAATCTAAGAGAGATTCTTTCCCCTGGAACTGAACCCCCATTAGTACTAAAAGACTATCAACATGGAAAATATGAGCACAGCCCAGTAATTTAAATGCCAATACTGATTCTGGAATTTCAAGTTCAAATCTCTGTAGTCTCCTGTACCATTTATCAAAATTCATGATATATTCTTCCATGGGCTGATCATCTGATTTCCTAAACCTATCAAAGATCGTCCAAGCTTCCTACACTCCCAATAACTCATTCTTTTTGTAAAACGTATCCAAAAATTGTATCAGACGGTTCAATCCCTCTTCATGATCCAAAGCTATACCTTTCTTCTCCCTGTGTATAGCAGTAACCTGGGTCCACGTTTCAACTTCAGCTTTCCATTACTGATAAGGTTCAGAGTCAGAAAAAATTGGTGGATAGTCAAAGCCTGTGATTTTGCACCGTCCTTCCACCATTCTGTAACTTAAATTGTCAGCAACAGTACACTTCCCTCAGGGACTGAGACAGAAATCTTCATATACAGCAATTGATCAGCAAAGCTTAAAGTTCATCCTCTGCTACCACGTTACTCACAATAAGAGGTTGTAGTAGAGGAATTAGTCCAGGCTGGTCTTTTGGTTCAAGCTGGTTTATTTTCAAGACAGTTCCTCAGTGCTACTGACTTCAAGTAAGGGGGCAGTTGTGATTGGCAGCTGAGCATTTGCCCTGTATTTGATTCTCCATAGCTTCCACACAAAGTGTTCCAGCTGTATCTTTTTACTCTATTTAGATGGGATAATCAATGCCCATCACCTGTTTAACTCGCAATTGGTTTTAACAAGGTGATTGCCATATTAACACTCCCCCTCCAGCTCCAAGTCAGCTGTGGCTCAGTTCATAGCACCCTCACCTTTGAGTCAGAGGGTTGTGGGTTCATGTCCCACTCCCGGAAACCAAGAACTGTGATTGTACTCGAAAGAGTTGCAATCTGTGACTGTTGATAACTCGAAAGAGTTTCCTCTCCAGCCGCAAGGAGATGTCCTTAACCCTGGCACCAGGAAGGCAACACAACCTTTGGAGCTCCATGTCGTGGCTGTGGAGAATAGTATCTATCCCGCTGACTATACTGTCTCTCCTATCATTACCACTTCCCTGCTCATTCCCCCAATTTGAATAGCATCCTTCACCATGGTGCCATGGTCAGTCTACCCATCCACCCTTCAGTCCTTCTCCTCATCCACACAGGTAGCAAGTACCTCATACCATCCCCCACATTGGCCAAAGTCAAAGGCTGAGGCTGCTCCATCCCTACCTGCTGGATCCCCATACCTGCCTGACTCGCCATCACACCCTCCTGTTCCTGACCATCGGCCAAATCTAAAGTTCCATTTATCCTAAAAGGCGTGACTGCCTCCTGGAACAATGTGTCCAGGTAACTCTCCCTCTCCACAATGTTCGCAGCTCAGACACCAGCTCTGTATCTCAGAGCTGAAGTTGCTCAAGCTGCAGACACTCCCCGCAGCACTGATGGTCCAGAACGCAAAAACTCCCACAAGTAGCCATGACGGCACACCACCAGCTCCTTCAAATTTCATTTATTTGATTAGTTAACTAGTTATTAATTTAGTAAAGGGAAGTAAAAGCAAGTTACAGTCGCCGAGTTTGGAGACGAGAGGAGAACACTCACAGGATGACTTGCAATGTAGTTTGTATTCCAATTCCCTGTAGGGTATTCTAGGTGCCTAGAAATGTGAAACAAAGCATCCCATTTCACACCTACACCCTGCATCAAAATTCCACAATCTGGAGGTGTCTTTTTACAAAGATCCATCAGTTGGACAGAAAGTTGATAAAGATGCTTTTCCTCTCTTCATGTACCACTCTCCTTTGAACAGCTGTGCGCCCTTTAAAAAGCTACAGTGTGTAAAAAGCCCCACTCAAAGTGAGCAGGATCCCATGAACACCCTGCTGTTTGGATGACAGTTTGTGATGAATATGTACGGAGAGTCAAATACAGAGAAAATGCTCAGCTGCCAACCACAACTGCCCCCCTATAGCTATTTAGATGCAGTGATTTATTATTGGAACTTCATTATGCTGTTTGTTCAAATGGAGATTCAGGCCTCTGTCTAGAGGAACCTTATGATTAAAGATTCAACAAACCTTCATTTTAAAAGCGTGCATTAGGGCAGCAACTGTTTGGAGAATTGACCAACTGGGATCCTGGAGCAGATCCACAGACAATGCTACTGTTTGAGAGGCAGAATTGTCCAGTTCTGTTATTCATAGGGTTTTCAGTAGGATTTTTATTCTGAAATAATTGTTACACTTAGAGAAGGACTCTCACTCTCTGTTATCCTTTTAAAAGACCAGCAACCAAAGGAAATTGAGCTAACCCTGAATTACTCAGGTGTGGTCAGTGTGAATACAGCAGGTGGTGTGTATCGCCAAGGATCTGAAGGTTGCTTCTGGGAGGAAGCCGATGGAATCCACATTAACCAACCTTGTGTTCTGGTTTCTTTTGTTGAGAGGCAAATCAAAGGAATGTACAAGTTCACTCAGAGTTTACTTGAAATATACAAAGGGAGGAATCTAGCTGGAAATATATTTGTATGTTAACAATGTATGACTTTATTAATATGCAAATTAGCCAGCAAGTCAAAAGGATTTAAAGATAGACTGAGTTGTGGATCTCCAAAACTTGTTTCACACAAACAGCATTTCTCTTTCAACATCCCCGTTACTTTTTTAACATCTTGCTGAATTTGCTCACTAATTTTCCCTTAACCTCACTACAGAAAGATACATCTGGTAATTAACAGTACAAGTCGATTTCCAATAATTTAATGATGATTGTTAATCAAACTCCCTGACTCAGAAATGAAACACTTGAACCTGGGGAGTCTCATTCCTTTCGATAGTGATTTGTTGTTAGAGATTCCAAAATGTTGAATGTTAAATTTTGAAATATTGATCTTATTTTTCACTTGTCTCTTTTCCCTCTTTCTCTTAATCCAATCTTTCTGTGTCCGTCTTTCTCTTTCTGTGCCTGATTAAATGTTGAATTCACCTTCCTTCTCAGGCCTTCTGATTTATTTCTCAGTTTAACCCCATTGGCTAAGGCAATATTGTTGGTCCTCTTGTTTACCAAGCTCCCAGATGAGCTGCTGTCCTTGTTATGCCACCATCAGCTGGCATGTTTGAGCAGAAAGGTGCAGCAAAAAGTCTGGTTGCACTTCAGCAAGATCTGGTAAATGCGTTAACAAATACAATTTAAAGTGGTTTTACATCAGCAGATGAAGCAAAGCACAGTTTTATGGCTGAGCTAAAAGGAGGTAACCAACAAAATGGTCAAAGGGCTCAGTTAGCTCAGTTGGCTAGACGGCTGGCATTGTGATGCAGAGTGATGCCAACAGATAGTGAGAGTTTCATAAGGTGGGAATTGAAAGAGATTTACAGGATTTACCAAAATCAGCATGAAAAGTATGACAATTGCATTAGGTAAATGAGGGCAGGGAGAAGCAATGTGGGTCCATTAAACTGATAATAGTGATATTGTGAATGAGAATAAGGAAATGGTGAGCATGTTTATTAATGATTTTGCATCTGTATTTATAGTGGAGGGAGTTGTTAGCTTGCTGAACATCCCAAGGAAACTAATATGTAATCAGGGACAGGGACTCGCCAAAGCTAACATGAACAAAATAATTGTAACGAAGGAATGAATAGCACTAAAGAGTGATGAATCCCAAGGATTGGATGGTTTCCATTCCAGGGATTTAAAACCCTGATCCCAGGAATGTGTGGGGATTAACAGGCTGGGTCTTTTTTCTCTTGAAAAAAGGAGGCTGAGGAGTGAACTCACGGAGGTCTTTAAAATTCTGAAAGGTTTTGATCAAGTGGATCAGAGAGAATATTTCCTCTTGAGGGGAAGAGCAGGGCTAGAGACCATCAATATAAGGTGGTCAGCACGAAACCCAATAGGAAATTCGGGAGAAACTTCTTTACCCAGAGAGTGGTGAGAATGTGGAACTCGCTACCACAGGGAATTGTTGAAGTGAATAGTATAGATGTATTTAAGGGGAAACTTGACACATATATGAGAGAGAGGGGAGTAGAGGGTTACAATGATAGACTTAGATTAGGAAAGATGGGAGGAGGCTCGAGTGGAGCATGAACACCAGCATGGCCTGGTTGGGCCAAATGGCCTGTTTCTGTGCCGTCTCATTTAAAAATGTTCTTTACTTCCTATGTGTGAAAGCATTAACACCAAATATATCACAATTCACTGTCACTGAATCAATATCACCTCACTGGGTCAATATCACTGTTCCTCCATCACTGGATCAATATCACTATTCCCCCATCACTGGGTCAATATCACTGTTCCTTCACAATCATTGGGTCAATATCGCTGTTCCTTTGTCACTGGGTCAATACCACTGTTCCCCCATCACTGGGTCAATATCACTGTTCCCCCATCACTTGGTCGGTATCACTGTTCCTCCATCATTGAGTCAATATCATTGTTCCTTCATTATCACTGGGTCAATATCACTGTTCCCCCATCACTGGGTCAATATCACTGTTCCCCCATCACTTGGTCGGTATCACTGTTCCTCCATCATTGGGTCAATATCATTGTTCCTTCATTATCACTGGGTCAATATCACTGTTCCCCCATCACTGGGTCAATATCACTGTTCCCCCATCACTTGGTCAATATCACTGTTCCCCCATCACTTGGTCGGTATCACTGTTCCTCCATCATTGGGTCAATATCATTGTTCTTTCATTATCACTGGGTCAATATCACTGTTCCTTCGTCACTGGGTCAATATCACTTTTCTTCACCATCACTGGGTCAATATCACTGTTCCTTTGTCACTGGTCAATATCACTTTACCTTTGTCACTGGGTCAATATCACTGTTCCTTTGTCACTGGTCAATATCACTTTACCTTTGTCACTGAGTCAATGTCACTGTTCCTACACCATCACTGGGTCAATATCACAGTTCCTCCATCACTGGGTCAATGTCACTGTTCCTGTCACTGAGCCAATATAACTGTTCCTTCACCATCATTGGGTCAATGTCACTGTTCCTACACCATCACTGGGTCAATATCACTGTTCCTCCATCACTGGGTCAATGTCACTGTTCCTACACCATCACTGGGTCAATATCACTGTTCCTCCATCACTGGGTCAATATCACTGTTCCTGTCACTGAGTCAATATAACTGTTCCTTCACCATCATTGGGTCAATGTCACTGTTCCTGTCACTGAGTCAATATAACTGTTCCCTCACCATCATTGGGTCAATGTCACTGTTCCTGTCACTGAGTCAATATAACTGTTCCTTCACCATATTGGGTCAATGTCACTGTTCCTGTCACTGAGTCAATATAACTGTTCCTTCACCATATTGGGTCAATGTCACTGTTCCATCACCATCGCTGGGTTACAATCACTGTTCCTCTATCACTGGGTCAATATCACTGTTCCTGTCACTGGGTCAATATCACTTTTCCTTTACCAATTAATACTCCCAAATTCCCCAGCTGACACACAATGCAAACACTTTCACCACATGGACTACAATGGTTTGAGAAGGTGGCTCACCACCACCTTTCCACCACAATTCGGGATAGCCAATGAATGCCGGCCTCACCAGTGATGTCATTTCCAAGACCAAATTCGATATAAGATCATAACCAAACAAGGGATGCATTAAAATTCCTTTGCAGCACTAGAGATTGGTGTCGTTTCCAAAACTGTTTATATTGAGAGTTATACAAGAATCCTGCGATACAGCTGAGAAGGTTGCCCTTCTGGTTCCAGCGATGCACAAAATTGGTATAAAAATTTAGAAAGCTATTATTCCCTAATTAAATTACTTTACACTGTGCAGTTATTTTCAATTTTCTAGATTAAAAAAATGTGTAACAAAATTGAGCTTTCTACGTAAGGACGTGTCAAACTCAATGGAACAAAGTGGTGATGGATGAGGCTAGTGTGGTTTTGATCATTTACACTTGCTGTCATTTGCTCTGTTCCTGCTGTGTTATTAGCAGAAACCAGAAATATATTCGAATAATCTACAATTGAAAGAGAAGGTTCCTAATCATCCGTGAAAGATAAAGTAGAGGTCTTGGTAAATTACCCAGACTTACATTGAAGATGTCTGTCTGTGCTGGTCGTTTAATGAATTTTTAGTTTGGAACCAATAACATCAATTACTATAAAACAAATTGAAACAGACAAATGAAAAGAGTCAATTTCTCCAGTTTGATGCTGGGAAGTGAGCTATTGCAACATGTTTCAGCCTTGTTTTCCTTACAGGCCATCACTCTGAAAAATGGACTGGGTGACTTCCTGGAAAAAAGCAATAAACAAATTGACGATATTGTCACCCTCATACGGGGCAAACTGACCAAAATGGCCAGAATAACCCTGGCTGCACTCATCACGATCGATGTTCATGGTAGGTGAAAGGTTTCCTTTACTGAGTTTCACTTTACTCATTTCTTAACAACATTAATATCCAGAGTGCTTAGACAAAAGGAGAGAAAGACACCAACATGGCAGCAAAGTTTTGCTGCTGACTGCAAGCTAGAATCATACAGAATCGAGGAATCTCTTTGGGTCTGTCAGAACCACTGACTTTTTTCAAATCTTTATCTTTATTATCTCTTTTGATAAATGATTTCTCTCAGTTTCCCCTTCCTCTCTATCTGCTGCCCTTGCTAAACTGAACACAAGGTCAATTAATCTCCAATCACCTTTTGCTACCTCACACTTCAAACTACTCATTGTAGTCACCTCACTTTGACTGGCTCCAGTCCGTTCCAAACTCTGTTAAATGCTGAAAAATACCAAAAGCATTTTGTTTGATCCCTGCCACAAACTCAGATACCCTTACTATTAATTCCATCCTCCTCACTGATCACTACATCAGGCTGAAGGAGGCTGTTTGAGTTCTAACCCACCAAGAGCTGAGCTCCCAACCACATATCCTCTTTATCACTCAGGCCACATATTTCCACCTCTGCGACATCCCCCATTTACACGCCTGCATCAGCTCATCTGCTGCTGAAACCTTCTTCCCTTTGCAACTTCAAAACTCAGTTATCCAATATTCTCTTAGCTGACCTCCCATCCTTTATCCTTTATTCTTGTGAACTATAGCTCTGTTGTCCATATCCTACCTTGCACCACGTCCTGTTGCTGTGCTCATTAGCTCCCAGCTCTTCTAGCCTCCAATGTTCATCTTTGTAATAAAAGCCTCACACCTTCCTCACACCCTGCTTCCTGTAAGGACTCCATTCCATTCTCCAGTTTCTCCATCTCCATTGCATCTGTTCCTATGATGCTATCACCCGCAATGATGCTTCTGACATGCTTTCCTTTTTCTCAGCTGAGGATTCTTCCACGATTGTGTTTGACAGACCCCTCAACCATGTCCAATCCATTTCCCATCACCTCTTCCTCTCCGTCCTCAGAACCATGATAGGATCCCCTTTGTCCTCGCTTTCCATTCAAAGGATCATCGTCCGCCTTTTCTGCCAACTCCAGCGTGATGCCACCACCAAACACATTTTCTCCTCTCTTCCCCTGTCAGCATTCCCTCTGTGACACCCTGGTCCACTCCTCCATCACCCCAACACCTCATCCCCTTCCCATGACACCTTCTCATGCAATCGCAGGAGGTGTAACACCTGCCCCTTTACCTCCTCCCTCTCCACTGTCCAAGGCCCCAAACACTCCTTCCAGGGTGAAGCAGTGATTTGCTTGTACTCCTTTCAATTTAGTCTACTACATTTGCTGCTCACAATGTGGTCTCCTGGACACTGGGGAGACCAAACGCAGACTGAGTGACCGCTTTGCGGAACACCTTCGGTCTGTCCGCAAGCATTACCCAGACCTCCCTGTTGCTTGCCATTTCAACACTCCACCCTGCTCTCATGCCCGCATATCCGTCCTTGGCCTGCTGCAATGTTCCACTGAAGCCCAACACAAGCTTAAGGAACAGCACCTCATCTTCCGATTAGACACTTTACAGCCTTCCGGACTTAATATTGAGTTCAACAACTTCAGACCATGAGCTCTCTCCTCCATTTTGAATTTTTTCCCCCAAACACCAGTTTGTATCTTATTTTCATGCTTTTCATTTCAGACAGCGCTGACCTTTATTCTGCTGTTAATACCTACTCTAGACCAATACTTTGTTTCTTTACTATCACCATTCCCACTCCCTTTGCCTTTTATTCAATGACATCTTGTCATTAAATCTCTCCCACCCTATAACCTATCCCTGACATTGCATTTTGCTCCACCTGACCTTCCCCATCTTTTCAACAGCATAAAACCCACCCCATCCCTATCTCTTGTCAGTTCTGAAGAAGAGTCATCACAGTAAGGCGTGAAAGTTCCAGGGAACAAGAGATCACAAAACTGTCGGATTGTCATTAAAGACACATCTGGTTCATTCCTGCAGAGACGGAAACTTACCATCCTTTATCCACTTGGCCGATTCCTGACTCCAGTCCCATGCTGTGTGCTTGGCTCTCATTGGGAGATTTTATCTGCTGGGTGAAAAGCTGGTGGGATGCATGAATCACGCCCCACCCCCCAAGGGTAGGGCCTGGTTTGAAATTCACTGCCTTGGAACAAGCTATCAGGGGAAGCTCACTATACTGAGGTCTACAAAAACCACCAGCCAGCTAGACTTGGGTACCCTGCCAGGATTGGCGAGCGATGGGGGAGGGTGGGGCTTGCAGAGCCGGAGGTAGAGATGGGTCCAGCTGAGGGTAGCCTGGACCTTCCTTGTGGAACCCGGGGGCTGTGGGGTTGGGGGAAAGTTGGGTGGGAGTGCCCCTCCTGCTTTAAATCTGACTGTGCCTTCACTGAGTGCCTTTACTCAGATTTCACTGTGAAGATACTCAGCAGCAAATGCTTCCCTCAGTATGACCTTAAAATTGTATCAAGATCTTAATGACATATCAGGCTCTGATTTACATTTAGTCACTAGGATCCCATCAGGGTCACAGGGGAGCTCAGGAACCTGTGATGTTAAATTGGCTGTGGGGTGAGGCGGGAGTGGTTCAGAGATGAATGGATCACTCTCCATGGTTTCTGTCAGTCAGAGGGAGTAAAATTCCCTCTGTTATAACTGGTAAAGTGACCTAGCTGGTGACTCAGGCCCTACCTCATCCCCGTGGGATGAGACCAGCTAGGTCACTTCACCAGGGGATGGGCAGTTATAATGAGGCTTTTTCTCAGTGTGCTCTAAACCCTGAGAACACATCATATAGAAAACCAACTCAAATAAAAATATTTTGTTCTTTCTGAATGAATAAATGCTGGTGATCACAGGAATGTCCCTCCCCTTCCCCACACACCACAGCCTAGACTCAACAGAAGGAGAAGGGCAGCAAAATGACATTCCTTGTTTGTTGTTAAGAATGGACATAGTAACTTCTACCACCGCATTCCCAGGAATAGGATAGATTGAAACACAAGTTTTCACAAAGAAGTTAGAAGCCACATTTCCTTTCCATGAACAGTCACAGTCACACGACAATCACGGAGCTGAGAGATTCTGCACTCTGTTATAGCTCCCTTTACCACAAAGTTACTCCATATCTTTGTGATGAGGAATATCAGCAAGATATTATTTTGACCACTATTCAAGACAGATATCTTAATGGAATGGACAGTTATTCATAACCTCATCAGTAGAGATTATACCAGGATAATTCTCTCACACTGGTAAAGAAAAATTGTAATGGCAGTATTCTTAGTTTAGCAAATTTGGATTTTACCGATAGACTTAAGCCTGGAGTTTCCCCTCAGTTGCGCCTGTTTGCAGCACAATTAACCTCAAATCAACTGAACTGATCGTGGAATTTCAAAGACAAATTATGTCCAGTGCAAACTGAGTTCCTATAATCTGTTGCACTGGTTTAAAAAGCATCAAACTGCAAGCCAGCCCTGCTTACCACACCACCTACACCCCAGATGGAATTAACTAGCATTGTGAGATCCCGCAAATTTCCTTTGTTATCAACCCTTCAAGGAGACTCTTAAAATGAAGCTGGTTCATTTGACATAACAGCAATAACTTGCATTTACATAGTGTCTTTAACATGGCCAAATTAAGGAGGTTCTGTGAAATTCCTCCCTGATCCTTTAGGGAAAGGTCCAGGAGATGGGAATAAGCTGACCAACCCGAACTCCCATCTTGCCCGTTCTAACACATGATGTTCGTCTCCCTCAATAACGTGGCCAGCTCCCTATTAAAAACAACAGCCTGTTATTTATATAGCAACTTAGTAAAACATCCCAGAATGATTCAAGAAGGGTTTTCAGGCAAAGTTTGACACTGAGCCACATCCAGGCCAATGATGGAATGCGAGGTCAAAGAGGTGGGTTTTAAGGAGCATCTTAAATGAGCAGAGAGAGAGAGAGGATAATGGGCACCTTCTAAAAGCTTTTAAATTTTTAAAAACTTAGTAAGAAACTGAGTCCTGTACACCAACAAAGCTAGTAACTGGCTCAGGATAGTTCTTACAGTCATTTTCAGTGATTTAGAATCAGGTTACTCACAGGTGCTGATTGAAAGTCCTTGCTTTTTGTGAACCCCATTTTCAGCTGTGTGAATAAATCTGCCCCATGTTTCCACTACAAAATATCGTAAGGAATGCTTTAAGACATAAATTGTTTTCAAATTACATTCTAAAAATGCTTCCTGATTTTGCTGTTTCATAAAAGATTTTAGTTTGGTGACATCCAAATGAGTGTGAATGAGCAAAAAATGCTTCCTAAAAACTAGCATAATTTTGAACGGAATTTGTCCAGGGACCTTCAATTGCACCAAAGCAGAAACTCCAGGCTGCTAGGTTTGATTTACGCTCTCTGACGATTGCAGATGTAAAACCACAGAGAGCAGCAGGTGACAAAGAAGGCCAGAACAGACTCAATACTCATTATTTCTTTAAAAGACAGTTAATATTAGTATCAGTTAGAATCAGCACAACATTTTAAAGAATTTCCTTTATAATAGTAAAGCAGTTTTCAGTCCAGATTTCACCTTGATTGCAGCAGGCAGGTCTAATCGTGAACAAAAGATTGTGTGAAAAATCAATTTACCAACTTAATTCTGCTGGTGGACAGGTAACCATGGTAACTAAACTGAGCCAGACATGCTATTGACAGGTCACGAAGCACAGTCAGTGTTAAAAGAAAAGGTGGAAGTGTCAGCTGTGGCTCAGTTCATAGCACCCTCGCCTTTGAATCAAAGGGTTGTGGGCTCATGTCCCACTCCCAGAAAACCAAGAACTGTGATTGTACTCGAAAGAGTTGCAATCTGTGACTGTTGATAACTCGAAATAATTTTTTTAAAAGAAAAGGTGGGCCTTATTTTGAAACTGGACTGAGGCACAATAATCAATTGGCATTAATTAAAAATGTAATGAAATAGTGATTGATTAATTCCACATATATTCTGCAGAGATCAATTGGTTGTATTTAATTAATTGAAATATACACCAACATTTCTTTGCAGTTTCTGAGTTGTTGAAATATTTACAAGAGAACAAGTTCGCACAATCAGTCGGTCATTTAGTGTAATAATTATACTAAATACTGCATGCAGTTACTCAGGGTGTTATATTGACATGGAAATGGTTCACAATAACAGATCCCTCAGGTAGACCTTAACTTTCAGCTGTATCAGCCCTGGCTCAGTTGGTATCATTCTTGCCTAGTTTGTATCTCTCTTGTCCAGTTGGTATCACTCTTGCCCAGTTGGTGTCACTCTGACATTCTGTACTGAGGGAATGCTACACTTTTGGAGGTGCTGTCTTTCTGATGATGCATTAACCCAAGGCTCTTATCTGCCCTCTCAGTTGAATGTAAAAGATCCCATGGCACTATTTCGAAGAAGAACAGGGAGTTATCTCTGGTGTCCTGGCTAATATTTATTCTTCAAAAACAGATTTTCTGGTCATTCTCACATTGCTGTTTGTGGGAGCTTGCTGTGCACAAATTGGCTAGAATATTACAACAATGCCTACACTTCAGAAGTACTTCATTGGCTGAAAGGTGCTTTGAGATGTCCAGTGACATCTGCCCTGCATGTCCATTCTTATGGTTGCTCCCAGAACATCAAAAAAGCCTTTGGCTTCCCAAGTCCCAGTCATCAACCTCCCATACCCTCACCCCAACCCTCCCAATGCCTGACCTCACTCCCTCCTATCCCAGGGTTTCTGACTGTGGCCTCTCTCCTTCTTAGCAGCTCCCAGGCTGAATATTTGGCCCACTGGAAAATGGAACTAAAAACTGATCATTAGTTTCTGCAATTAAGTTTGGCAGTATCTCTGTCTCTCTGCCCTTGCCGGGTGCTTTGGCTGTTTTTGGCCTCCCTCTTACCCGCCCTGCTTCCTCATAAATATTGGGACCAGAATCTCCCTCCTTAGTGGGAAAGCGAGGGTGCCATTCCTTCACAGAATGACCACAGAAGGAGGCTGAGGAGAGGTTGTGTGGCTGACAGCTCACCTTCATTGACAGTCAGTTGGAATCAAAGACCATTGTATAGTAGATTCCAGAGCAAGTTGGCACAAAGTGAGTCAGACTATGGAAAAGCCATTTGTATTTCACTTTCACAACTGTGCAGTCAGTGAAGTAGCTCATTAATCAAGCAAAGATAATGAAGGCATACGGAGCAGAGAGCAGAGTGATGAATCATTATGTATTAAAAATCAATGCTTAATTCTATTTTAAGAAGATGTGAATGTCAATATAGATTGATGAATAGAAACTCAAATTATAAACACAGCCTGCACTGAAAATAAAATAAATTGAAATGATTCTGTGTGTAGGCTCTAGTTCCTGTAACTGATTTCCCATCAGATATCTATTTGAGCTTATTATTGGTTGAATGAGCCGATATTAATGTGAAGCAACTTTGCTGCGCACTATAGATTTTAACAAGCTGTGTGTAATGGCCTGGTGTTGGCCATCGAACCAGAGCAGTGGCAATCAGTGGGCCACAGCTACAGCCACGGGACATCACAGCTGTGACCAGGGTTTATCTTAGCAAGTAAATACCTCTTCAGAGGGTGCCCCAAGATGGTGGTGCCCCCAGCCTCTCCCTCTGACAATGGCAGTGTCAGTGGGACCTCCAATTGGGCCTACAGCATCTTGGACCTTCCTGGCATCATAGCCAGAGTGTGGCCAGGACACTGAAATGGTCCTGACTCCCTATTCCTAACCTAAAGGCTGAAGATTCTGCCCAGAATCAGCCAAAGAGGCAGCTGTCGCATTGACTAGGCTTTGAAAGCCTTTGAATTCTCCAGAATGGATAATTTTTCTACTTTGTGCACTGTCAACCTTTTAAGTACATCTCCTTTATCTATTGCTATCCTATCCAATGTCACTGCTGCCTTCTCCTTTACTGCGACAGTCACAGCATGCTCTTCTCTACTGGAGATAGATGCAAAGTGCAACACCTCCACTGTGTGGCCTATAATCAGCCCCACCCTTTCTTTGATTCAACTTTTATTATTTATATGTTTATCGAAAACTTTGAGATTTTTAGGATATTGCTAATCTATTCTCATCCACACCCTTTCTTTCTTTTATATAGATATCCTCTGGAATTCCTATATTTTGCTTGGTTCTAAACTGTATTATGAACCAGCATTTTTCAAAGGTTTCTTTTCTCAGTTTTATTATAAACTCTATATCTCCAATTATCCTGGGACCTCTAGCTTTAGATGTTCACCCTTTCCTCCTCTTGAAAGTGTGTCTACTCCGTACCTGAACAATCTCCTCCACTAGCCAGAGGCGAAGGTGCTGTCAGTGAGCCACAACTGCACTTGTATCAAGACAAACTGTATAACTACGATATATATATTGAACGAGGTTTGTTAACTAACACTGACTGTACACTGGAGAATGGTTCATTGTCGTGCCATTCACTGCTTGTTACTGATCTTTTTGAGTAGTTTGTAGATAAGTTTAATGCTCTCTCAGTGTTTGAATTATGTGTAAATTATGCCACAAATTGGCAAATTATTAAATCCATTTGATTCCCGGTGAGTCCAGGGCCTTGGGCATTTGATGAAAGAATTGTAGGTTTACCCACTGTTGCCCCCTGTACATTTGATTTGGGTGTAACAGTTTATGAAAGTCACTCAGTATGCAGACATTCCCAGATTCAGGATTTTTCAGGATTATCCCATAGGTTGAATATGGGGTTGAATTTCCCCCCCATCGGGGGTGAAGTTGAAGGGCGGGCGCGCACAGGTGCGCTTCCAATCGGCGCCCCCGATCAGAGGCGCAGCGCCATTTTACGTGGGCAGGCCAGTTAAGGCCCGCCCAGCATGACGTCCGCAGGGAAGCGCTCCCTGTGCAGGCGGTGGGGAATCCCAAAATTGAGAGTGCGCTCTTTCATACATGCGCAGGAAAGAGCACACTCATCTCCCTGAAGCTAAGTGCTACCTCAGGGAGATCGGCTCTAAATGTCAAAAACCTTAAAATAGAAAAATAAAATTTCACTAACATGTCTCCTCATGTGACAATGTCGCATGAGTTGGGAGACACGTCCACAATTTTCAAAAAAACTTTATTCAAATTTTAAAAAACCTACATGAAACCTCATCCTGCCGGTGGATGAGGTTTCATGTTTTTTCTAGTTCCCACCAGGGCTCTTGGCCTGCCCACCAACCTTAAGGTTGGACGGGCAGCTCCTTTAATTACATAATTGACTCTGTCAATGGCCTCAATTGGCCGTTGATGGGCACACAGCTGATTTTGCTGCACCCCCACCTACCTGAAAATTTAAATGGGGTGTGATGACGTCGGGAGTTCCCCCCGGCGTCACCGCCCATCATTTTACACGTCGGCGAGTGGGCCCCGCCCCCTCTTGCCAATGCGAAAAATCCTGCCCCTGTAGTTTGAGAGAAAATTATTCCAGTTTGGTGAGATATACCAGGCACGACTCTGACTTTCCCAGGCATGACCCTGAATTTCCCTGGGATGCAACATTGGCGAAGTAGTGGTAAAAGGGATGGAAGCTGTCTACTGGGGCAGCGTAATCAGATATGGCCTGCTAGTGATGCCCCTCCTATTTCCAGAAGGCATCCCGAGGGGAATTCCTGTTCCAGCCAGTGGAAGGACATAGGTCTGTCCTCTCCATGACTTTGGAAGGAGGTGGGGCTACTGGAAAGACACCTCCATGATCCATTCCCCTTTACCGAGTTCCCATGACACTCACCTCCTCCAGAATGTCACTCAGTCTAGACAGTTGGTAGATACAGAGAGGATGAAATGAGGCTCACTGAGAATCTGGCTCTAAGTGTTGCCCACAAGTCTCCCAGGAGACTGCTGGTAACATCAGGTAAATCAGCCCCCCATTCAGGGTGCTGGTTGACAAAATTTTTTAATACTTTTGGGCTGGTCGCAAAGGTAAACAGTAGAATTTGATTTCCAACCCATTTGATGTAAGGAGATGGAAGAGAGGTCTTTCACCCTTATATATTCTGGGAGGATCGAGGGCAGGTGTGGGTGAGAATGTTGCCCCTCCTCCCCAGGGACCAGCCTCTGAAATGGGTGAAAACTCTGGTTTTGGGAACATACATTTAGGATTTCCAGTTCACTGTCAGCGGGTTTGCAAAACATCATTCCAAGTGGGCCGGCATTCCAAACCAGCAATCCCCGAAGGATGACCAGTCACAGTATTTAAAATTCACATTGATAGAATTAAAAACGCCCTTTGAGGTTGTGGTTTGCAGTGCAAGAGAAGAATGTGAACTCTGCACCTGACTCTCTCTAGCTGATTGGTAGCTCTCGGAGCTGTTTCTTTGGGCTAAAATCTCTTTAGAACCACAGAACTATAGAAAAGTTCTGGTCATTCGCCCCATCTTCTCCATGCCAGCCCAAGGACACCCAGGTGCCCTTTCTAATCCCACCTTCCTGCACCCGGCCCATAGCCCTGCAGTTTACAGCACTTAAGGTGCAGATCCAGGTACTTTTTAAAAGAATTTAGAGTTTCTGCCTCTACCACCAACTTGGGCAGCGAATTCCAGACACCCACTACCCTCTGCGTAAAAAAGTTCTTCCTCATGTACCCCCTCCACCTTCTACCACTTATCTTGAATCTATGTCCCCTGGTTCTAGAATTCTTCACCAAGGGAAACAATTTTATCCTGTCCACTCTATCTATTCCCCTCATAATTTTGTACATCCCAATCAAGTCACCTCTCAGCCTTCTTTGTTCTAAGGAAAATAACCCCAACCTATCCAATCTCTCCTTGTAGCTACACTTTTCTAACCCTGGCAACATTCTTGTAAACCTCCTCTGCACTCTCTCCAGAGCTATTACGTCCTTCCTGTAATGTGGTGACCAGAACTGCACACAATACTCCAGTTGTGGCCTCACCAGTGTTTTATACAATTCCAACATTATATCCTTACTTTTATATTCTACACCTCTGCCAATGAAGGAGAGCATTCCATCTGCCTTCTTTACAACCTTGCCTACTTGAACTGCTGCCTTCAGGGACCTGAGAGAGGCCAAGATCTCTCACTTCATCTACCCCTCTTAGTATATTCCCATTTATTGTGTAATCCCTGTAACTGTTTGACCTCCCTAAATGTATGACCTCACACTTCTCTATGTTAAAATCCATCTGACACTTTACCGCCCACTCCACCAACCCATCTATATCGTTTTGGAGATTATGGCTATCCTCTACACTATCCACTACTCGGCGATACAAACCTGATGTGAGATTTAGCATCATCTCACCAGCCTTGCCTCAATACCTCAACTGCCCTGTGCCTCAAATGGGCTTTGCTCAACTCACCTGGTCATCATTTCAATGTCCACAGCTTCCTGGGACTACTATGTGGTAGTTAACCCAATGGGTGTTGGCAGTAATGATCCTGAGGTCAAGGAATGGAGGGGGATTTGTGTAGTTGATACCCTCCTCTTCCCCCATAGAGGCCCCTCCAGGATCAAGGCCACATTGATTTTTAGGGATTTTCTGCTCCAAAGGTTAAAGACTGGCTGCCTGCCCTGCTCCTTAGCAGGTCAAAGGTTAAAGACTGGCTGCCTGCCCTTCTGCTCAGCAGGTCAATCTAATCCTTTTACTAATAATGAATTCTGGTCACAAAAAAAATTGCACTATATTTTCATTCTCTCCTAGCTCGTGATGTTGTGGCAAAGCTGAACAGCCTTGGAATTAACACCACAACTGACTTTAATTGGATTGCACAGTTACGTTATTATTGGGAAAAGAGGAATATCATTGTTCGAATGATTACAACCACAGTGCCTTATGGTTATGAATACCTGGGGAACACAGGAAGACTTGTCATCACTCCCCTGACTGACAGGTGCTATAGGTAAGAGCAAGGATTCTAACATGTGCTGTCAACAGATTACAGTGTCTCTGATGAAATATCTGAGATGAGACTGCATGATTAATTCCATTGTTGCTGCAGGAGTGTAACATTGAATTCAAGATTACATTTCATAGTGACAGGAAATCTATGGAGAAAACCAGAATAGTTTCATTCCCTTCATTATTTAGGTCAATTTTTAAAGTCATCAAGAGATGTAGGGGTAGATTTTCAACTTGCCAGTTGAGTAGAAAAGTGATGCTGTGTATCAGACTATTAAACAAACCACACAGTTTCCATTAGGCTAAAGTGAAAGGGAATTTGCACCAGGTGGTTTCTGACATTCTCAATGTCACTTTTATAACAAGGCAGTAAGTTGGAAATAAGCAGCAGTGTGTTCGATATCTACAAGGAATACCTAGGGGCACAGAACACTGGCAGAGACAGCTAGTACTAGAATAGGGAATAGTGAGTAAATAGGTGGGGTTGGAGTAAGGGAGAAAGTAATAGAGTCTAAATCAGGATTACTGTGCATGTTTGTGAATGCACAGAGTGTGTTAAATAAGATTGGTCAGTTACAGGTGCAGATTGCCATGTGGAATTACAATGTTGTGGCGATAACAGAGACCTGGCTCAAAGAAGGACAGGACTGGGTGTTAAATATCCCTGGATACAAGATGTTCAGGTTGGCTATGGAAAAAGACAAAGAACAGTCCAGAGTAAGAATAATTAACTGGGGGAAAGCGCAACTTCTATGGGGTAAGAACGGATCTGGGCTGAATAAGTTGGAGTGAAAGGTCGGCAGGAAGAATGGTAGCTGGTCAATGGGCTACCTTCAAAGAAGAGATGGTTCAGGCACAGTCAAGGTATATTCCCTCAAAAGGGAAAGGTAGGGCAAACAAATCCAGAGCTCCCTGAATGACAAAGGAGATAGGAATTAAGATAAAGAAGAAAAAGTATGCTTACGATAGGTGTCAGATAGAAAATACAGTTGAGAACAAAGTTGAATATAGAAGATTCAGAGGGAGTATGAAGAGAGACTGGCAGCTAACATGAAAGGAAAACCCAAAGTCTTCTATAGGCACATCAATAGTAAAAGGAGGAGTAGGGTCGATTAGGGACCGAAAAGGGGATTTACACATGGGGGCAGAGGGCATAGCTGAGGCATCTGTCTTTACCAAGGAAGAAGATGCTGCCCAGGTCATGGTGAAAGATGAGGTAATTCAGACACCAGATGGGTTTAAAATTGATAAGGTGGTGATATTGGATAGGTTATCTGCACTTAAAGTTGATAAGGCACCGGGACCAGATGAGATGCATCCAAGAATACTGAGAGTGGAAATTGCAGAGGCACTGGTCATAATTTTTCAGTCTTCCTTAAACTCAGGAGTGGTCCCAGAGGACTGGAGAATCACAAATGTTACACTCTTATTCAAAAAAGGGTGTAAGGATAAGACCAGCAACTACAGGCCAGTCAGTTTAACTTTGTTGGTGGGGAAACTTCTAGAAACAATAATTTGGAACAAAATTAATAGTCACATGGACAAATGCAGGTTAATTAAGGAAAGCCAGCATGGATTTCTTAAGGGAAAATCATGTTTAACTAGCTTGCTGGAGTTTTTGGAAGAGCTAACAGAGAGGGTTGATGAGGCTAATGCTGTTGATGTGGTGTACATGAACTTCCAAAGGCATTTGATACAGTGCTGCACAACAGACTTGTGAGCAAAGTTATTGCTCATGGAATCTCGTGGAATAAAAGGGATAGTAGCAACATGGATACGCAATTGGCTGAGTGGCAAGAAACAGAGAGTAGTGGCTAATGGATGTTTTTCAGATTGGAGGAAGGTTTGTAGTGGAGTTTCCCAGGGGTCAGTTTTGGAACCCTTGCTTTTCCTGATATATATTAATGACCTTTCACAGGGTACAATTTCAAAGTTTGCAAATGATACAAAACTTGGAAGTATTGTGAACAGTGAGGAGGATAGTGTCGAACTTCAAAGGGACGTAGACAAGTTGGCGAAGTGAATGAACAGGTGGCAGATGAAGTTCAATGCAGAGAATTGTGAAGTGATTCATTTTGGTAGGAAGAACATGGAGAGACAATATAAAATAAAGGGTACAACTCTAAAGGGGCTGCAAGAGCAGAGGGACCTGGGTGTATATGTGCATTAGTCATTGAAGGACAGGTTGAGAGAGCAGTTAATAAAAGCATACAGTATCCTGGGCTTTATTAATTAGGGCATGGAGTATAAGAGCAAGGAGGTAATGTTGAACTTATATAAGACACTAGTTCAGCCTCAGAAGGAGTATTGTGCTCAGTTCTGGGCGCCACACTTTAGGAAAGAAGTGAAGGCATTAGAGAGAGTGCAGAACAGATTCATGAGAATGGTTCCAGGGATGAGGAATAGACTGGAGAAGTTATAACTGTTTTCCTTGGAGAAGCAAGATTAAGAGGAGATTTGAAAGAGGTGTTCAAAATCATGATGGGTCTGGACATAGTAGATAGGGAGAAACTATTCCCATTCATGAAAGGATCGAGAACGAGAGGACACAGATTTAAAGTAATTAGTAAAAGAAGCAAAAGTGATATGAGGAGAAATATTTTTACGCAGCAAGTGGTTAGGGCCTGGAATGCACTACCTGAGAGTGTGGAAGAGGCAGGCTCAATTGAAACATTTAAAAGAGAATTAGACTGTTATCTGAAAAGGAAGAACGTGCAGGGTTACTGGGAGAAGGTGGGGAAATGGCACTAGGTGAGTTGATCATTCGGAGAGCTGGTGCAGACACGATGGGCCAAATGGCCTCCTTCCGCATTGTAACAATTCTGTGATTCTGTGATCTACTGAAAGTCTAGTTGATCTCCACACATCCAACCCACAGGCCAATCCTGATAAAAACACTGCTACCTTTCAAAGAATAACAAAATGTGGGGTCTGACACCATCCCTTTATCCTTCATGAATTATTCTTAATCTCAACTAAATTAAATTAATAAAATTCACTTAAAGCAGAATTCCTTCAGAAGCAATCTGATTTCTCAAATTTGCTGTTAAAATGAAAGCTGGTTTGCTGTATTGGAGTGATGGTGAAAGTTGTGTGGGGACAATCACTGAGAAATGATTGGCTGCAACATGCTGCTTGAATCTGTTCTTTGTTCATTTGGAGTCAGCTCCTGATTTACTTTGCTCCTCCATGGTCACCATTTTCCCTCTGAAATCCCTTTTTCAGATACTTATATTTTAAAAGGAAATGGCTTAAAGCATATGTATTACAGTTCATCAAAATGATTTCAAGCAGGTATAATTAAATTGTATCAGCAACAATCTAGATCTCTACACATAAAGATTGCTGCCATAACTGAGTGTGCGAGTGTGTGCAGTTTAAACTGAAGCTCTGCAAATTACTCTTACAGAACGCTAATGGGAGCTTTGCAGCTGAATCTGGGTGGGGCTCCAGAAGGGCCCGCAGGAACTGGGAAAACAGAAACCTGCAAAGATCTGGCCAAAGCTGTGGCTAAACAGGTATAAGGAATCTGGCATAGAGTGCTGGAGGAGGTCGGGGGGTGGGAAATTGTCACATACCCAAAGTTAACTGTTCATTTTATTTCATTTTTTAGAGCTATTTGCAAAAGTAGTGCATTCTTTTCTAACTATTTTGTATAAGTATTTGCTTGCAATGTGGAAGTTCACAACAGCATGAAGGAAATCTGACAGCTTCCTCAGGCAGGGAACACTGCTCAGAGCAGGAGTTGTAGGAATTTGCCTTGTTGGTAAATCGAGCTCTCCAGCTGCAGACAGGGAATGAGAAGGTACAGTGATTCCAGATCCACATCCAGCCTGTCTCTCACTTACAACTTAGCTACTCAAAAAAAAAACTGCACACACAGGATTCTAATTCTGTTCACAAAATATTTACTTGGAACAGTTTTTATTCTTTGTTCTGGGAGCTACAGATATCCCCTAGACAGATATCACAAGCAGACCTACTGGTATTAATCCCTCAGCCTCCAATGTGATGTGCCCTGTTTGATTTTATTCTTCATTCTCTCATACAACATTTACATTTTCCTGTTCGTTTGAAGTTTTCATTCTCCGCACTGTTAGAAATCATTTGTTCCATTATCATGAGAGAACAAATATATTTGTTATCATTTCTAGCTGTTGGCTGTTGAAACCTTGTTTTTCCAACTTTGCATAAATCAGGGTTTCTCCAATATGATGCTGAATTGTATGAATAGAATTATATTAATATAAGAATCGACCATATTAATCTGCATTTTTAATGCTGACCCCATTATTTAGAACCATAGGCCATTCAGCCCAGCAGCACCATGCTGGTGTTTGTACTCCACATGAATATCCTGTCACCTTTCTTCATCTAATCCTAACAACACATAATTGCTTTCATTTCTCCCTCGTGTTTCTCTAACTTCCCTTAATTGTATCTATATTATTCACCTCAACCATTCCTTGTGGGTGCAAATTCCACATTCTCACCAGTCTCTGGGTAAAGAGGTTTCTCCTGAATTCCCTATTGGATTTATTTAGTGACTATCTTATGTGTCTGGCCCCTAGTTCTGTTCTCGTCCACAAGTGGAAACATCTTTTCTACATCTACCCTCTCTACCTCTGTCAGAATTTTAAAGATCTCTATCAGTCACCCTTCAGTCTTCGCTTTTCTAGAGAAAAGAGCCCCAGTCTGTTCAATCTTTCTCGACAGGTATTACCACTCAGTTCTGTTATCATGCAATTAAATCTTTTTTGAATCTTCTCTATATCCTTTTTATAATGTGGAGACTCGAACTGTTTTTAGCACTCTACATATGGTCTAATCAAGGTTTTATACAAATTTAACACAATTTCTTGACTTTTCTCTCAGGCATGAACTGCAGTGCTGTGTTTGGTTTTTTTATATATATTGGCCTGTAACTTCCGCGCTCCCCAGTGTCGGATTTGGGGGGACCCCAAAGATGCGCAGGGGAATCCCTCTGGGAAGGTCCCAGGTAAGAGTTTGCATGGCAATTGCCCAGAAGGCCACACTTCCTCTGGACAATTACCCTGCGCTGCGAACCACCCGAAAATGCGATTTAAATCGCAAACTTCAATATTTCCGCCAGGGTTACACCAATAGTTACCCAGAGAAAGCTAGAAGAATTAAAACCTCTTCTAACTTCTGAGTAACTATTGGAAAGACCCCGACCGACCCCACAGGATGCCCCCACATCCCTGAAATCCCCCCCACATGACTCCCCCCACCCGGCCCCCTGACCTCAGACCTTCCAACCACCCCACACCAACCACGGACCACCCCCTCACACCAACCCCTCAGACCACCCCTCCCCAACCCCTGGACTAACCCTCAACCCCCAGACCACCCCTCCAACCCCTGGACCAACCCTCAACCCCCAGACCACCCCTCCCCAACCCCTGGACCAACCCTCAACCTCTCAGACCACCCCTCCCCAACCCCTGGACCAACCCTCAACCCCCAGACCACCCCTTCAGCCCCTGGATACCCCCAACCCCCAAATCCTATCTACTTACCTTAGACACTTACCTTCCTCTGGGCCTGTCAATTTCCCTGGCCCTTTAAGCTTTACTAGCTTTACAGCAGCAAGTGCCATAAAAAAGGGGGCGTGGCCTTTTGAATCCGCTGGATCTATGCTTTGCTGGAGCCTGTGAGGAGTCTTTTGATGCAGGCCTCAAGCAGCTCCAGCAAATGGAAGTGTCAACGCCATTTTCAAGACCAGCTAAGTAGGTATTTATTTCTTCTAATTTCTGTGGCCAGCACTTTCCAACACTAGTCGGAGGCTACAGCCCAATATCGATTGCTGGATATTTCTCTATTACATCTTTTAGTAAAGATTCCATTATTTTTCCTATCACCCATATTAAGCTAATATTTTATATTTCCCTGGATTTGTCCCAACTCCATTTTTAAATTTCCAAATAGCATTAGGTATCCACTGTTCCCTTATTGAATGAACTTTGATACAATGCAGTATAATTGATACAATAGTGCTTTTGCTATCTCTTTCCTAACTACTTTTAATAACCAAAGATGCAATCCATATGTAGTGATTGTAGCTTTAAGACTTATTGTGTTGCATAGTATCATGTGACAGTGTGAACAAATCAGCTCTAAGCGCGGGGAACCTTAGAGTTGGAGTTCTTCTGGTTGTGGAGCTTGATGGAAGCGTGTAACTGCTGCTGCAACCTGTAAATAAGGTTCAATATTTCTAATGAGAAGCCTATCTGGAAAATCAAGTCCATAACACCATCCGTATCCGAGGTTTTATCCTCTCTAAGTTTGATTACTTTATCAATTATCCCCGCCTCTCTATCTGAAATATCTTTATATCTTTTCTGATTTCTTTTTATAATGCTGTCTCTGCCATGTCAGTCTCCCTGGTGAATACTGAGGCAAAGTAATTATTTAATATTTCTGCCGTTTTGTTGTCATTACCTGTGAGTTTCTCTTGTGTATCCACTAGTAACTCTGTCCCCATCCTTTCATTATTGATGGTCTGTAGAATACTTCACTCATCCTAATCCTTGATCATTTAATTCTGCAGTTTCTTTTTGCCTTCCTTTTGGGTCTATATTCTCTGGAGTTTAGAAGAATGAGAGGTGATCTCATTGGAACATGCAAAATTCTGAAGGGGCTTGATAGGGTAGATGCCGAGAGATTCTTTCTGCTGGTCAGGGAGTCTAAAACCCAGGGGCAGTGTCTCAGGATAAGGGGCCGATCATTCAGGACTGAGATGAGGAGAAATTTCTTCACTCAAAGGGTTGTGAATCTTTGGAATTCTCTACACCAGAGGGTTGAGGATGCCCATTGAATATATTTAAAGCTGGGATAGACAGATTTTTGGTCTCTCAGGGATTTAACATGGGGAGCAGGTGGGAAAATGGAGTTGAAGCCCAAGATCGGCCATGATCGTGTTTAATGGTGGTGCAGGTTCGATGGGCTGTGTGGTCTACTCCTACTCCTATTTCTTATGTTCCTCAATGGGGGCAGGGCCTGATAAAGGGTGCAGGCATTGCAATGTGGAACTACCCCCTTTTACTGCCTGCTAACTAATATGATTGCAGTGTGTAGCCTGTGCTGAAAGCTCTGCTCCTGACAGCTGCATACCTGAGCAGGAGATCCAAAATCGTAACAGTCTGGCATGAGTTAAAGCAGCCTTCATCTCTTAAAAGGGAGGTGCATTGTGGCTGCAGCAGGGGCTGGAAGTCATTCCAAAAGTGATTTTGACCTGGGGATACTCAATAATGGCCCCTCAGAGCAGAGATCAGGCTGCAAGATTATCCACAGTACTCTGAAGGGCTTGGTGTAGGAGGTAGAGTACCATTGACACCGCTGTGTTTGACCTCACCGCAATGTGCTTGTCAACACCAATGGAAAACTCATCTGTGTGTCTAGTCCAGGGTCATGGTCTAAACTATCAAACTTTTATTAGTATTTTCAACCATGGAGAAGACTCACAGATTGCGCCCCCACCCTACCACCCATAGTAACCTCCCCTGGAGGAAGCAGTCCTGACCCTCTGAAGGTCAGTGGGGTCAGCAGTAGAGTCCCTTGGTAATTTTGGTGTCTGGTATCCCGTGTCTTTCCTGGACCTAGAACAGTTATGGTCGCCATAGAGACTGATCTCTTTTAAAAACAATTGAATTTCCCAGCGATCAACAGAAAGAACTGAAGGACAAGATTCACTTTTTAAAACCTATTCTGTAACAAACTAAAATCAACATAGATCAAACATTAATTACCAGGCAACTAATACATCAAACTAAAGAAAAAGTTAAGCTTTGCATTCACTAACAAACACAACCGAAATATATCTTATGAAACACTTTAATGCAATGCCACACTCCTGGTAAATAGGTAACATTATAGGAACAGTCCCAAAACGTTCCCAGCTCTCAAGCAGCTTCACTTCTCCCCGTCACACCAAGTTGAAACTTCCAGTGTCCTTGACAATCATCCCACTCACCCCAAGTTTTCCTGGATATGATTACTACACCTTGCCAACTCTCTGCTCCTTAAAAAATTTATTGCCTTTCTTTTGATTAGAAACCAAAATCTCGCCAGCATCCTGCTTGGTCGTTAACAAAAAAGCAATTCTGCTTCTCCCCTGCTTTCCCACAGCAGTAGCTTCTTCGTCTCTATGGTTGGGATTTTCTGACCCCGTCTTGGCGGGACCCACTGCGGGAGATTCGGCGGTCCAGTCAAAAGTCTATTGACTTTCAGCAGGACCGGATGATCCTGATGGTGGGCAGGGCCAGAAAATCCCAACCAATGTCTCAACAAGCAGCCGTCTGCTCTCTGTGAGATACTGTGAAAAGGTGCTAAACTTCCACCCCGCCTAAGTTTCTCTCTCCATGACAACAGGATCATATGGGCATGTCTCCAAGCTGAGATGTTTACCTGGAATTCTCTGTTTTACTTTGAGTAATAAGTACATTTCAAACAGATAACTGTCTTGTAAACCTTAACATTCATGACACAGTCTATTGTGCTGCTGATTTGCTTCTTCCAGTATATATGTTTACAATATGATGTCAGTCCTATATATTTTACAAGATCTATTCAATAATCTTCTATTTTACAGTGTGTTGTGTTTAACTGTTCCGATGGACTAGACTATAAAGCAATGGGGAAGTTTTTCAAAGGTCTGGTGCAGACTGGAGCTTGGGCTTGCTTTGATGAATTTAATCGTATAGAGCTAGAGGTAATTTAAACAATTTTACAATTAACCTTTAAACAAAGTCTTTATTATGATTTTGATATTAATGAACAAACAGCAACAATTACAGTTGTTAACATTTTACACTTACCCTCTGAAGTGCAGAGCTTGCAAATTAAATGTAATTTTTTTCCATTGCAATTTGCATTTTTTCTAATGATCTTGGATACAAATTGTTGTGAAACCCAAACTTACTTTATTGAGTTCGGAGGTTGGGAACTTTGGTTCCCAATGGGCCTCAGACTTTCTGTACATACACAGGCTGAGAGCGGGCTGCACAGGTACAGTTCAACATCTTTACATTCTTCAGGCCTGGGGCAGGCACTAAGCCCTAAGAAGAAGGGCACGAAAACCCAGGTTAGGTGACCAGGTGCAGAGTGCCATAGCCAGCAAGTGTCCCAGAGAGAGGGACAAGGGAGAGGGAACAAGGGAGAGGTCCCAAAAGGAAATCTCAGGTAAGGGACAAAGACAGGGGACAGAAACAGGTCCCAGTTAAGCTCAGTTAAAGTCAGGAGCAGTGAAATAGGCTCCAAGTTAAAGAACAGGCTTTGGGGAGCAGACTTTAAGTAAAGGGGGCTCAGATAAAGCACTGGTAATTGAAGAAAGACATTGGGGCAATGGTACCCCTTTGGAGCAGTGGTATTCTGCTGGGCATGGACGAAGATCTGAAGTTGTGCTTGTGAGTCGGTGCTTGAGAGTACTCAGGAATCCAGGGGAACGGAATCTCGGAAGGCAAGATTAAAACCCTGCGAGGTGGACCATCATTGAAGCCATCTGAGTTGGAGTGACTTTTGGAGAGAATTCCAAGGTGAGATCTTCAAAGTGAAGATTGGAAACCCTCATGAAAAAGACAAAGTTTAAGTGAGATTGGTTGACTCACAGTGTTGACTGACATCTGGGTGGGTTGTTGAGACATCCGTGGAATCTGTTTTGGTCGCATCTGTCATTTATTGTGCAGTGCAGTGTGTTTGACCACAGTTTGCCTGTTAATTCACATTTACCTCCTGTTAACCCTGACTGTTAGAGTATAAGATAGATATTGTAAATTGTTATATCTTTCTGACTTTTTGTAGTAAGGTTTATCTTTGATTGTTCAAAAGTTATGGAATCTTGGGGTTTTATTCACTGAGCAAGTGTCTTGAATCTCAAACTTTGTCTACCTTAAACAAAAAGTTATTGGTCCCTAACTACATCCTACCAACTACTTGGGGGTGTGGTCAAGTATCATAACAAAATGAAAAATACATTTAAATGATTTATTAATTCACTACCACTATATTTTACTTTTATTTCTTTTCAATCACCACCATTTTCCAGCATTTCTATTTGTCTATTTCTTATCAAAAGTCCTACACATGGGCACAAACAGAAAACAGGGAGTAGGGTGGGAGGGACCATTGCGTTGCACTGGTCAGGCACTGCCCAGCTCAAATCGGGCAGCACCCGACTAGTAAAGTGCTGACCTGCCACCGTCCACCTGCTTCAATGGGTGCTTGCAGCTTGGAGTCTCTGTTCAACAAGTGGACAGAATCCACCACACCAGGCAAACAATCAAACAAAACAAAAAGAAAGAAGATGCCAACTCTTTTATTGTCAAGCTGGAACATCAGAGACTGACAGACGACTTGCAGCTGGCCGATAACACGTGCAATACAGCTGTGATCGACATGGAACTTGATAGGCTGAACATTGACATAGAGTCCCTCCAAGAGATGAAGCTCGCTGAGAGTGGATCACTGAAAGAAAAACATTACACATTTGTCTGGCAGGGGAAGAATTAGAGGAAACACGTGAGCAAAGTTTAGGCTTCGTTGTAAGGAGCTTACTTCCAATGATAGAGCTCCCCACAAATGGTTCAGAAAGTGTACTCTCCATTCGCCTCTCAATTCAAACAGGGCCACTTAACCATGTGAGTATCCATGCTCCAAACGCTGTGCCCCACTTGAGAGGTAAAAGATCAGTTCTATGAGGATGTTGGTACTGTTTCAGCAGAATCCCCAAGTCTTTACCTACTGGGGATTTCAACACAAGAGTGGGCACGGACCAAGAGGCATGGCTCTCCAGCCTTGGACATCATGGTCTGCTAAAGGTAAATAAGAATGGACAGAGACGACCTGAGTTTTGCTGCTACCATGAGCTTTCTATAACTAACAACTTTCAGAATAAACTATGCCACAAGATGTCCTGGAGACATCCATAATCAGGACATTGGCACAAGCTGGATTCAGATCATTACCAGATGTGACACTCTGAACAGTATTCTCGACACATGCTACCACAGCACTGACTGATATAGATCGCTCCCTGGTATACACCAGGGTTAGGATGGAACTGTTTTCATTCAAAGCAGAAATGGCATCCTTGTATCATCGTCCACCATTCTGTCTATCCAGATTAAAAACAACAGTTCCTGGAGTCAATTGAACAGGCGCTTTCCAGCATTCCCACACAGAGTGCAGAAGCAAAAAGGAACATACTTTGAGACACCATCTACAACACCGCACACTCAACATTTGGGAAGCCAGAGCTGAATAATGCTGACTGATTTGAAGCTAACCCACAGTGGAGTCTGCCTTTGAAGCCAAGAGGTCACTGTCATCAATTACAAGAAAGTTCAAACAAGAAGACTCTGCATTCTGAGCTGCTCAAAGTAAAGTCCAATAGACTGCTAGGCAGTGTGCCAATTACTATTGGTTACAGGTTGCCAGAATATCCAGATGTCCTTCAACACCAGGAATGCTAGGAGCATGTATGATGCAATCAAAAAGGCAAAAGGTCCATCAACAAAGAAAACAGCTCCGTTGAAAATAAAGTTGGAGGAGGTCATCAAGGACTACAATAAACAGTTGTAGGTAGGGCACTACTTTGAGTTGTACTCTGGGGAGAACACTGTCACCGAGGAAGCTCTAGACACTAGAAAGTCTGCCTGTCATGGATATTGAACTCTTAGTGGAGGAGCTTAGTAAAGCTATTGATTCGCCATGGGCAACACTCCAGGTGTTGATGCCATGCTGCTTGAACTCAAGTATGGGAAACTGACACTCCTACAGCATCTACTCAAACTTCTCTACCTCTGCTGGTGGGGGTAGTGCCCCAGGCTATGCGTGATGCAAACATTGTGCCCCTGTGCAAGAACAAGGGGTATGGTAGCGATTACTGATTGCAACTACCGAGGCATCTTTTTCCATGGCACTCAGTAGGGAGAATTTGCCTGTGTTGCCCTTGTTAGACGGGCTGAATACATCCACCCCGAATCCCAATGTGGTTTCAGGACTGGGAAAATCCACAACTGACATGATCTTCCCAGTCGAGCAGCTGCAAGAAAAAGGCCGTGAACAAAGACCACAGTAAATATTCCTTCAACAATCTCACCAAGGCATTTGACCACGTGACCAGAGCAGTCTATTTAAACAGCTGAAGAAAATTGGCTGTGTGTTAAAGCTGCTCAATGTGATCACCCCTTTCCATGGCAACATGATGGGTAAGGTCAGCAATGATGGGACAACATCTGCAGTCGGGTCAAACAGGGTTGTGTTCTGGCACCAACAATATTTGGCATATTCTTCTCTTTGCTGCTGTCATATGCCTTCAGTTCATCTACAGAGGGTGTCTATTTACACACCAGAACTGACAGGAAGCTGTTAGGAACAGGAGTGGACCATTCGGCCCATCAAGCCTGCCCCACCATTCAATTGGATCATGGCTGATCATCTACCTCAACACCACTTTCCCACGCTATCCCTATATCCCTTAATATCATTAGTCTCCAGGAATCTATCGATTTCTATCTTGAACATGCTCAATGATTGAGCTTCCACAGCCTCTGGGGTGGAGAATTACAAAGATTCACCACCCTCTGAGTGAAGAAATTCCTCCTCATCAGTCTTAACTGGCCTACCCCTTATCCTGAGGTTATGTCCCCTGGTTTTAGACTCACCAGCCAGGGGAAACATCCTATCTACATCCATCCTGTCACGCCCTGTGAGAACTTTGTAAGTTTCAATGAGGTCACCCCTCATCCTGCAAAACTCTGGGGAATACAGACCCAGTCTCCCCAATCTCTCCTCATAAAACAATCCCACCTGAGATGCAAGACAAAGGCGCACCAAGTCCTCATCGGAGAGTTGCTCAATGCTGGCAATAATCGCACTAACATTCCATACTGAGGAACACCTGCAGCAGCAAATGGACAGACTCTCTCACACCTGTAAAGAGTTTGGTTTGACCATCAGCATCAGGAAGACAAATGTCATGGTCCAGGATGTTGTCATATCGCCAGCTATCAGCATTGACAATGTGACACTGGAGGTGGTTGATTGCTTCACATATCTAGGTTCCACAATCACCAGCAATCTGTCACTTGATGCTGAAATCAACACACACACATCACTAAAGCTGCAGCTGTTATATCCAAGCTGAGTGAGAGAGTGTGGAACAACAGCAACCTGACTGAGAACAACAAACTGTGAGTCTACCAAGCCTGTGTCCTCAGTGCACTCCTCTACAGTGGTGAGACCTGGACAACATACGCCAGGCAGGAAAAAGCGGAACAGTTTCCACCTTCACTGCCTCAGACGTATCCTAGGCACCTCTTGGCAGGACAAGGTCACCAACTCAGAAGCCCTAGAGCATGTTAATTCCATCAGCAAACGCTCATTGCTAAGGCAGCAACATCTGCGCTGGCTCAGCCACATTCATCATATGGAACACAGAAGCACAGGACTCAGGATCAGGAGTCGGCTATCCGAATGGCTGACGCCCATAAACCCAAAGACCTTCTGCACGGTGAACTGGCCACTGGGTCACGACCTCCTGGGCGTCCATACTTCCGCTACAAGGACACCTGCAAGTGAGATATGAAGATGGCCGACACTGACACTGACAACTGGGAGACACTCACTGACGGCCGTGACCTCTGGAGGCTGACTGCTTGGAAGGGCATTGGAAGAAATGAGCAGAATGAAAAAGCTCAGCTAGTCGAAGAGAGTGCAGAGAAAACAGAGGCCAGTGAATCATGCACCTTCTCAGCCCATGGTCTTCCTCTGTAGAAAATACAGCAGAGACTGTCATGCCAGAGTGGGGATCCTGAGCCACACCAGACGGTGTTTAACACAGAGTTAACCACCACTGCGCAAACCATCCTCTCATGAGATGGAAGGCTGCCACCAGTAAACAAATCAGTTTCTTTCAATACAAACATGTACAGATGTCTCACTACACTTACAGTTTATAGTTGGTGATGAGACATTCTGCCAAATGACAGCCTGCTCAGGGAACCATCTGTCAGGATCCATTCTCTCCTTTTCCCACAAGGCCTTGAGGGCATTACGTGCAGTCCACTACCTGATAGAGGTTTGTATGCCCCTGTGAGCACAGTCCATTTTCAATCTCCAGATGATGGGAAAGATGGCTCAGGCAATCGCCAAGAAGCAGGAGTGAGGAATGAGCCAGACCTGCAACAGCAACAGCGAGAGTGCCTCACACCTGATGACCAGGTTCTTACCCGCAATGGAGAGGGAGCATTACTCCCACATGCCCAGATATGGCTACACGCGTCTTCCAGTTTTTAACACACACACCAACCTTTCTGAACCATATCCCCAGCACCTCCAGGCAGTCTGACAAGACAGTGAGGGGGACAAAGGATTGGTCAGTCCCATTCCCAAGGAAGCATGCCTTGCTTTTTCCATGACTTACTTTGGCACCCAAAGCCAGTTCGAATTGGTCGCAGATGTGGATCAGTCTGCGCACCGACAGTGGATCTGAGCAGAAGACGGCGACATCGTCCATGTACAGGGAGGCTTTGACCTGAGTGCCTCCACTGCCTGGGATTGTCACTCCTCTTATGCCTAGATCTTTCCTGATGGACTCAGCAAAGGGTTCTATGCAACACACAAACAGGACAGGGGAGAGAGGGCAGCCCTGCCTGACTCCAGATTTAATAGGAAAGCTATCTGTTTCCCACCCATTGATTGAGACTGCGCTACTGATGTTAGTGTAGAGCAGTTGGATCCAGTTGTGGATTCTCTCCCCAAACCCCATTTTGGAGAGCACATCCACCATGTAGGTGTGCGATATTCTGTCAAAGGCCTTCTCCTGACCCAGGCTGATGAGGCAGGTGTCCCCTGTCCTGCACATAGGCAATCGTATCCCCGAGCAGCGCGAGGCTGTCAGAGTTCTTCCTGCCCGGCACAGTGCAGGTCTGGTCAGGGTGGATCACCAACTCCAGAGCGGACTTGACTCGATTGGCGATGACAAGAACAGAATCTTATAGTCCACATTCAACAGTGAAATGGGTCGCCAATTTCTAATTTCCTCCCTTTCCCCCTTGTGCTTGTAGATGAGGGTGATGATGCCTTTCCTCATGGATTCTGACATACTGCTGGCCAGAATCATACTCTCGTACACTTCTAGCAGGTCTGGGCCCATCCAGTCCCACAGAGCCGAATACAACTGCGCCGCCAAGCCGTTGCTTCCAGGAGTCTTACTCTTCTCGAGGACTTGATCTTTTGAGCTCATTCGGAGTTAGCGGTTTGTCCAGACTCTCCCACGTACTGTCGTCTAAGACCTCCGTGATAGTGGACAGGAAGGACTGGGAGGCCGTGCTGTCTGTGGGCTTCACGTCATACAATCCGGCATAAAAGGATTTGCTGATCCTCAAAATGTCGGACTGCGATGACTTTACTGAGCTGTCTTCTTCCTTCAAGCTTCTGATCACAGAGCTCCCTCTGTGTACCTTTTGGAAGAAGAAACGTGAGCACGTCTCATCCTGCTCCACAGAGCGGACTCTGGAACGGAAGATGATCTTGGAGGCCTCCAAGGCAAAAAGCGAGGCTTGCTGGATCTTCACCTCTTGGAGTTCCTCCTTGACATTATCACCCATCAACTGCAGCCGGAGCAGATTCTGCATGTTTTTCTGGAGTCGGGACATTTCCCTCTGTTCCTTTCTAGCTTTCTGGGCACCTTTGAGGATGAAAAACCTCCTGATGCTTTCCTTGATCACTTCCCACACGCGTGTCAGGGACTCAAAGAGGGTTTCTCCAACCTATGTAACCCCTCTTGAGTTCCTCAATGTTCTATGGGGTCAGCAGTTTCACATTCAGCTTCCAATCCCCCCTGCCAACCCTCTGGTCTTCCTATAAATGACAGTCAGCCAGTAGGAGGCAGTGGTCAGAGAAGAACACCGGCTTGACATTGGTGGATCTGACTGCGAACGCATGGAACACAAACAGGAAGTCTATCCTGGAATGGATGGACCCGTCAGGTGTATCTATGCTGCGCTCCGTCTGCAGGGTTGCTGAAGATGTCGTGCAGCTTGGCATCCTTCATTGTTTCCATCAGGGATCTGGATGTAGCGTTCAATCTGCTGTCAGCCCTGCCAGATGGTCCAGCCGCATCGATGATGCAGTTGAAGTCACTGCCCAGAATGACCGGCCTGGAGGTCACCAGCAGCAGTGGGAGCTGCTGAAAGACCACCAGCCGCTCGCTGCTTAGAGCTGGGGCCTACACGTTAATTAACCGGAGTGGAGTATTACCTGCTACAAAGAGACACCTGCCCACCTCCTCCTTAACTTCGGTGATGATGAAGTTACCACCCTACAGGAGAATACAGAGGCCGGAGGAATGGCAATCGTTTCCTCCCGACCAGATCGATGGCCCACGGGTCAACCATCATGACTGTTGCCTAGAGCAGCTGAGGTAGAGTATTCCACACTCCTGCAGAAACAGAAGGTCAGCTTTAACCTTGACAAGGTGCCCAACATTGAAACACATTGTGTAGTCGACTTAACGCTATGCACATTAATGGCATCTATAGACACATGCTGCTTCCCAATCCAGTCTTCCCTGATAGGCAGGAATATAGCTAAGGACTGGGACTATCCATAGTGTTCATAAATAATTTCACTGTTATTGGGCTGAGAAAGGTGTTCTGGTCCACCCCAGTGGGGTAGTTGCACCTATTATAATCAGGGGTGGGGGCGGTGTGGGGGGAAGTGTTGTTCAAGCAGGGAGGTTTGTGCTGTACCTTGGTTGGTGCAGTCTTTCCACTCAGTTCCTCCTCGAGGATGTGGTTGCTTTTAGCTTCCTGGAGCTGGGGTGCACTGGGCATCTCACTGCACTCGGTGCTTTGGTGTTGATGTTTGCAGGGCCCTTTGCTGTTTCCAGTATTTTGGGGCTCAGGGGCCTTCTCTTCCAGCTCCTTAACATTTTCCCACTTCTTCTGTTGGTGTCATCTTTCCTGTCACTCCTCATTCAAAAAAGAGCAGTCTCTGTGGTCCATTTCCACCGACAGCCTCCTCTTGTCATTGGTTTGCCTGGTAGCCTAGATTCTTTCTTGGGTCATCTTGGTTCTGACTTCCCAGTTGCCACTCATCTGAACGTCCCTCTGCCGGTTCCTCTTCCATTGAATCTGTCTGCAGAGGAGGAAGCTCAGGAATGGTGGGAGGGTTTTACAGATTGTTGCAGCACCCTTTTCCTTCTCCTCCTTCTTGTCCCTCTTTCTGACCTGGTTTGAGCTGTTGTTCTCACTTGGAGACTTGGTGGCGAGAGAGTTGCTGGTCTCCCTTGCATGAGCCACTCCATCCTCATGTCCCTCCTTGGTCCTTGCCGCCTGTACGTAGCTGAGGCAGGTCGTATAGAGGTGGCCAACACCGCCACACAGGTTGCAGCACTTACTCTGTTGATAATCAGTTGTCTGGTGGCCTTGCTGCTGGCAGCCCATTGCAGGCGACCATGCTGCAGGTACCCAGCTCATTGCAGGCGACCATGCTGCAGGTACCCAGCCCATTGCAGGCGACCATGCTGCAGGTACCCAGCCCATTGCAGGCGACCATGCTGCAGGTACCCAGCCCATTGCAGGCGACCATGCTGCAGGTACCCAGCACGTGACCAGATTTGCCATTTGTGCGACAGGCTGACCCGTGTAGAGGTGACGTGAGGTGAGAGTGACTGCCCTCGGCATCAAGGCTGCATTTGACCGAGTGTGGCATCAGGGTGCCCTAGCAAAATTGGAGTCAATGGGAATCAGGGGGAAAATTCTCCACTGGTTGGAGTCATACCTAGCACAAAGGAAGATGGCTGAAGTTGTTGGAGGTCAATCATCTCAGCTCCAGGATATCATTGCAGGAGTTCCTCATGGTCGTGCCCTATGCCCAACCATCTTCAGCTGCTTCATCAATGACCTTCCTTCCATCATCAGGTCAGAAGTGGGGATGTTCACTGATGATCGCACAATGTTCAGCACCATTCGCGACTCCTCAGATACTGAAGCAGTCCATGTCCAAATGCAGCAAGACGTGGACAATATCCAGGCTTGGGCTGACAAGTGGCAAATAATATTCATGCCACACACACGCCAGACAATGACCACCTCCAACAAGAGAGAATCTAACAATCACCCCTTGACATTCAATGGCATTACCATCGCTGAATCCTCCAATATCAACATTCTAGGGGTTAACATTGACCAGAAACTGAACTGGCCGTGTAAATACTGTGGCTACAAGGGCAGGACAGAGGCTGGGAATCCTGCGATGAGTAACTTACCTCCTGACTGCCTGAAGCCTGTCCACCATCTACAAGGCACAAGTCAGGAGTGTGATGGAATACTGTCCACTTGCCTGGATGAGTGCAGCTCCCACAACACTCAAGAACCTTGACACCATCCAGGACAAAGCAGCCTGCTTGATTGGTTCCCTGTCCACAAATATTCACTCCCTCCACCACCAACGCACAGTAGCAGCAGTGTGTAGCACCTACAGGATGCACTGCAAGAATTCACCAAGGTTCCTTAGACAGCACCTTCCAAACCCACGACTACTACCATCTAGAAGGTCAAGGGCGGCAGACACATGGGAACACCACCACCTGGAAGTTCCCCTCCAAACCACACACCATCCTGACTTGGAAATATATCGCCATTCCTTCATTGTAGCTGGATCAAAATCCTGGAACTCCTTCCCTAACAGCACTGTGGGTGTACGTACACCACATGGGCTGCAGCGGTTCAAGAAGGTAACTCACCACCACTTTCTCAAAGGTAATTAGGGATGGGCAATAAATACTGGCCCAGCCAGCAAAGCCCAGGTCCCATGAAATGAATGAAAACAAAAATCCCCAACTTTCCCTAATGGCAAAGCTGGTAGAGGCTGGCTCCCTTAACACCCACCTTCAAGGTGGCCTTGACCTGCTGTTTGCTGGTCCAAATCCTGATCGGGTTCTTGACCTCAGTGCTTTTCCCAGCCACCACGGAAAGTCAGCACATCCGTTAGGAATTTTCCACATGCCGCGATATTTTTGAAGATCACGTCAAAGTATCCAGCGCTGGGGAAGACCTGCGGGCTGTAGAGATCCACAGCTTCAAGACCACAGCATTCAAAATGGACTTACTTAATGAAGGAGGCACCGTTGATGGGTGCACCTCCTTCCCTAATTTTTACTACCACCCTGATGCAATTACGCATCCCCAGGTTTGGGGCTCAGTTGTTGGTTGTTGCCATCACTTAATCTTTTCACAGGGCAGGCACCAAAGCCCAAACCAGAAAGAAAATAACAAACCCAGGAGAGCCCCATCGCCACAGGGTGAAAGGTCAAAGCCACCGCTAAACCCCATCACCCCACCCCCCCCACCAAAAAAACAAAACCCAAAGAACTGCAACTCACATTTGTCCTGGGAGAAGTGCTGTGCTGAGCATGGTCAAGTTGGTAGGAAGGGTAAGAAAGCTACATGCTCCTTGGCAAATAAATGTCCAAATAGGGTAGGGAAGCAGAGGGATCGAGGATACAAATCACTAAATGTCATGATGCAAGTCAATAAAGAAGGCAAACAAAGCACAGGAGTTCATCTTACAGAAAGATAGAATCGGAAATTAGACAAGTTCTGTTGAACTTGTATAGTACCCATATTAGCATAATAAATAAAATTCTCATTTTAATCCCATGTCTCTAAAAAGATCAGTGATATATTTTTGTGCCAAACAGACACACAAAGCCACATGATACTACTACAAAATATCTTTAAAACTCTTTGAAGTTTCTGGAAAGAAATTGTCCCCTCTTTTCAAGGGTAAGTTTTGTTTAATAAAATATTAAGCTGATGATGATGGCATGTTGAACATGAAAAGTGAAGGGAAATCTCAGATAAGAATCAGCTATCACATGCGAAGAGTGAATTCCCAGAGGGATAAGCTTTCCATTTGAAGCTGGCTTTTCATCAAAAGACAACATTCCCACTGATCTTTACTACGATAATGTCGGAAGAGGGATTGTCGGTTTTACAGTCTGTTGATAACAGATGCTGGGCAGATCAAACTGTAACATGGTTTGCATTTTCCATCTCTTGCATGTTGTCACCAGGGATCTGGCACAATTATGTAGGTGATGAATTGCTTTGGGTTGCTGGTTGTTTGATACAGATTCTCTGTCTGCACCACAGGTACTATCTGTTGTTGCACAGCAGATCCAGACCATTCAACGAGCAGTTTCGGAACAAGTAAAGACTTTTGTCTTTGAAGGGACAGAGATCCCCCTGGACCCATCATGCACCGTGTTTATCACGATGAATCCTGGTTATGCTGGCCGAGCTCAGTTACCCGACAACCTGAAGGTAAGAGCAGCAACCTGGAAGCTGGATTAAACTCATTAATTATCATTAAGATAAAGCATAATTAATGAGTGAAACATACCGACAGCACTGCACTCTGATCTTGTAAAAGGAATCGGTTCATAACAGTAGCGCATTATTAAAACAAGTTTTCTCTTTAATAATTAATATCTACACATGGTGCATGGCAACTGATTGTTGAAGTTATTAAATTGACAACACTGTCTTGAAACAGCTATTGCAGTTCAGTTGGTTAAAGAATGGGAAACCAACCAGACAGCAGGAGAGTTTGATGATAGGTTGGCATGGAATGTCATGACATAGCTTGGCACCATGTAGGAGGGCATGGCACATAAAGCTACAACATAGTATGCTGCAGCAAGGCACGGCACAGCACAGCATAGCACAATATGAAAAAGCACAGTGTTACAATCCCCATGGGGGAGTCCTAAACCAAAATAACCATGTTTACCAAATGACCCCCCCCAAAATGAAGGAACTACCAATAAGATTTCACTGTTTATAATGTTTAGTTTAAAACAAATCAGAACCAACACAAATTACACATGAATTAAAACAGGCAAATGATTTTTCAAATAAAAAGGTAAATTCCACTTTAAATAATCAGGACAACAAAGATACGTCTTACACAACTACAAGCACTTGTATCACATCCCGCACAACTGTGGCACCATGTGCAATCCTACAGTCTTTCCATTTGGCCTCTCTGGTACATAGAATCTCTCACTTTTTCACTCAATTGATTCAGCCCTCGAGTTGCGTTCACCAACAGCTGTATTCTATCCGAGGTCCCTGGATACAGTTAATACAGACAGGGTATGGCGTAGGTCATGGCAGTCCTGATGGCGTAGCTTTCCAGAGTTCCTTTACAACCAACCAAACTCGGTCTATGATCTGGTCTTCTGACACAAACTCGCAGCTCTTTCGCATGCCTGAACTATTTGCACTGCTTTTAGGATTCAGTGCCTTTTAGTGCACTCGTATATCACTGCCCCAAAAGCTTCTGGAATTCTATTTTTCTTCTTACAGCCAAACAGAAAACTGACCTTTTTGTAGAGAGCTCAGCTTGCTCCTAAACATGCCAGGAGTTACATAACTGTGTCCTACTGCAGCACTTCTTTGTGTCGGCATCTGTGTGCTGATCACCTTCTGCCTCCAGTTGTCCTTTGAGTCTGCATATCTCCTTTGTGTCTGCCAGCTACACAGCTTCTGGTCTTAACTGCCTTCCTGTTGGTATTGCTTCCAGGTCAAGGGTCACCAGGTCACATAGACCATTATTTTTTGTTATCCAATAAAATTATATTCTTAAAAACAATCACAGACTCCACAGACATGTTAAAGGAATTACAAGTTTTTGTTATTTTACTATTTCTGAGACAAAGGTCAATATAACACCACAGCAAAGAAAGGCACTGCCTGGCTCAGCATCATACAACTGAGCGTGGCATAGCACAGCAGGGCACAGCAGTCTGTACTAGGCCTCAGCACAACTTTCAGATGTGTTTATGCCAATTTAAAGAAGCAAATATTAAACCTAATTTTCTTGCATCTGACAACTGTCTATGATATATTATGGTGCAATTCAATATGTTCTATCCTTTGTGTAGGGTCTTAAAATGTGGTTAACTCTTAGCTACCCTCTGAAATGGCCTAGCAAGCCACTCAGTTCAAAGGAAATTCAAGATAGGCAACAAATGCCCAGCGACACCCACATCCCATTAAAGGATAACGAACAAAAAACATTTGGCTGCAGAGATAATGGATACATTGGTTGTAATCATCCAAAATTCCCTAGATTCTGGAAAGTGCCCAGTGGATTGGAAAACTGTGAATGTAACTCCTCTATTCAAAAGAGGAGGGAGATACAAAGTAGGAAATGATAGGCCAGTTAGCCGAACATCCATCATTGGAAAAATGCTAGAATCTAATATTAAGGAGGCAGTAGCAGGATATTAAGAAAATCATAATACAATCAGGCAGAGTCAACACGGTTTTTATGAAAGGGAAAGCGTATTAAAGTTCTTTGAGGATGAAACAAGCAGGATGGCTAAAAACGTACCAGAGATGTAGTGTAGTTGGATTTCCAGAAGGCATTTGATAAGGTGCCACATAAAAGGTTACTACACTTGTAAAGAGTTTATGGTGCTGGGGTGATATATTAGCATGGATAGAGGACTGGCTAATGAAAAGAAATGGAATTGAGATAAATGGGTTATTTTCTAATTTGGCAAACAAAGCCAAGCTGTTCCAGTACAGTTACAACACTGGTATCTACCCAGCTATGTAGAAAATTGCCCAGGTATGTCCTGTCCACGAAAAGCAGGACAAAACCAACCCAGTCTACTCTCAATCATCAGTAAAGTGATGGAAGGGGTCGTCAAAAGTACCATCAAATGGCGCTTACTCAACAATAACCTGTTCACTGACATTCAGTTTGGGTTCCACCAGGGCCACTCAGTTCCTGGCCTCATTACATCCTTGGTCCAAACATGGACAAAAGAGCTGAACTCAACAGGTGAGGTGAGAGTGACTGTCCTTGTTATCAAGGCAGCATTTGACCGAGTGTAACAGACAAGTGCCAGGCAATGACCAAGGAGAGAATCTAACCATCACCCTTTGACATTCAATGGCATTGCCATCACTGAATTGCCCACTGTCAACATCCTGGGGGTTACCGTTGACCAGAAACTGAACTGGACTAGACATATAAATATTGTGGCTACAAGAGCAGGTCAGAGGCTAGGAATCCTGCAGCGAATAATCACCTCCTGACTCGCCAAAGCCTGTCCACCATCTACAAGGCACTGGTCAGGAGTGTGATGGAATACTCCTGATTTGCCTGGATAAGTGCAGCTCCCACAACACTCAAGAAGCTCACCGCCATCCAGGACACAACAGCCCACTTGACTGGCACCCCATCCACCACTTTAAACATTCACTCCCTCCACCACCGACGCACAGTAGCAGCAGTGTGGACCATCTATCAGATGCACTGCAGGAACTCGCCAAGACTCCTTAGACAGCACCTTCCAAACACGTGACCTCTGCCTTCTAGAAGGACAAGAGCAGCAGATAGATGGGAACACCACCACCTGGAAGTTCCCCTCCAAGTCATTCACCATCCTGACTTGGAAATATATTGCCGTTCCTTCACTGTCGCTGGGTCAAAATCCTGGAACTCCCTCCCTAACAGCACTGTGGGTGTACCTACACCACATGATCTTCAGAGGTTCTCCAGACCTTCTCAAGGGCAACCAGGGATGGGCAATAAATGCTGGCCCAGCCAGCGAAGCCCACATCCCATTAATGAATTTAAAAAGCTAGTGAAGTGCCACAGGGATCACTGCTTTGACCTCGACAATTAATGATCTATATTAATGACATGGATGAAGGGATCGACTGTATTGTAGCCAAACTTGCTTACAATACAAATATAGGTAGGAAAACAAGTTGTGAGGAGGGCACAAAGAGTCTGCAAAATGATATAGACAAGTGGGCGAAATTTGGAAGTATAATGTGGGAAAGTGTGAGGTTGTCCACTTTGGCAGGAAGAATAGAAAAGCAGGATATTATTTAAAGTGGAGAAAGACTACAGAATGCTGTGATACAGAGGGATCTGGGTGTCCTTGTAAATGAATCACAAAAAGTCAGGTACAGCAAGTAATTAGGACAGCAAATGTTTGGCCAACAATGGCCTCTATTTCAAGGGGGTGGAATGTAAAAGTAGGGAAGTCTTGCTACAACTGTACAGGGCATTGGTGAGGTCACAGCTAGAGTACTGTGAACAGTTTAGGTCTCCTTACTTAAGGACAAATGTATTTGCATTGGTAGCAATTCAGAGAAGGTTCATGGGATGAAGGGGGTTTGTCTTATGGGGAAAGATTGAGCAGGTTGGGCCTATAGTCATTGGAGTTTAGAACAACGAGAGGAAATCTTATTGAAACATATAAAATTCTGAAGGGACTCGCCAGGGTGGATGCTTCCCCTTCTGGGGGAATCTAGATATAAGGGGCACAGTTTAAAAATAATGAGTCTCCCATTTAAGATGGAGATGGGGAGAAATTTCTTCTCTCAGAGGGTCATTAGTGTTCAGAATTCTCTTCCCCACTGAGCAGTGAAGGCTAAGTTAGACAGATTTTTGATCGACAGGGTTATGGGGACAGGCAGGAAATTGGAGTTTAGGTCACAATCAGATCAGCCATGATCTTATTGACTGGAAGAGCAGCTTGAGGGGCTGAATGGCCTACTCCTGCTCTGAATTTTTACGATCTTATGATCTTCATTCCGTAAAAATTCACTAACACTAAGTATTGGGTAACATTTCCCGAATCTACCTTCATTTCAGGCACACACACAATATAATAGTGCTGGAATAATTTGAACTTCAGAACGCTGTAACTAAAAGAATGAAAGAGTTTTATATCAGTGAACAGTGTATTTCTTTTCTTTCATGGGATGTGGGCATCACTGGCTGGGCCAGTTTTTATTACCAAGTCAGGATGGTGTGTGGTTTGGAGGGGAACTTCCAGGTGGTGGTGTTACCATGTGCCTGCTGATTTTGTCCTTCTAGATGGTAAAAGTTTGGAAGGTACTGTCAAACTTCTGAAGCTGAGATGATTGGCCTCCAGCAACACAACCATTTTACGTTATGCTCAGTATGACTACAACCAGTGGAGAGTTTTTGCACTGATAGCCATTGGCATCATTTTTGCCAGAGCTCCTTGATGTCACACTCGAGTAAATGCTGCCTGGAAACCTTAAACAGTGTGCACAATAGTTTGATATCAGTGAACCGCATGGACAGTTTGATATCAGTGAACAGAGTGTACAGTGTGATATCAGTGAACAGAGTGTACAGTTTGATATCAATGAATATTGTGTACAGTTTGATATCAGTTAGTATTGTGTACAGTTTGATATCAGTGAATTGTGTACAGTTTGATATCAGTGAACAGTGTGTACAGTTTGATATCAGTGAACAGAGTGTACAGTTTGATATCTGTGAACATCGTGTACAGTTTGATATCAGTGAACAGAGTGTACAGTTTGATATCAGTGAGTATTGTGTACAGTTTGAAATCAGTGAACATTGTGTACAGTTTGATATCAGTGAACAGTGTGTACAGTTTGATATCAGTGAGCAGAGTGTACAGTTTGATATCAGTTAGTATTGTGTACAGTTTGATATCAGTGAATTGTGTACAGTTTGATATCAGTGAGCATTGTGTACAGTTTGATATCAGTGAACATTGTGTACAGTTTGATATCAGTGAACAGAGTGTACAGTTTGATATCAATGAATATTGTGTACAGTTTGATATCAGTGAGTATTGTGTATAGTTTGATATCAGTGAACAGTGTATACAGTTTGATATCAGTGAACAGAGTGTACAGTTTGATATCAGTGAACATTGTGTACAGTTTGATATCAGTGAACATTGTGTACAGTTTGATATCAGTGAGCATTGTGTACAGTTTGATATCAGTGAACATTGTGTACAGTTTGATATCAGTGAACATTGTGTACAGTTTGATATCAGTGAGCATTGTGTACAGTTTGATATAAGTGAACAGAGTGTACAGTTTGATATCAGTGAATATTGTGTACAGTTTGATATCAATGAGCATTGTGTACAGTTTGATATCAGTGAACATTGTGTACAGTTTGATATCAGTTAGTATTGTGTACAGTTTGATATCAGTGAACATTGTGTACAGTTTGATATCAATGAATATTGTGTACAGTTTGATATCAGTTAGTATTGTGTACAGTTTGATATCAGTGAACAGTGTGTACAGTTTGATATCAGTGAACATTGTGTACAGTTTGATATCAGTGAACATTGTGTACAGTTTGATATCAGTGAGCATTGTGTACAGTTTGATATCAGTGAACAGTGTGTACAGTTTGATATCAGTGAGCATTGTGTACAGTTTGATATCAGTGAACAGAGTGTACAGTTTGATATCAATGAATATTGTGTACAGTTTGACATCAGTGAATATTGTGTACAGTTTGATATCAGTGAGCATTGTGTACAGTTTGATATCAGTGAACATTGTGTACAGTTTGATATCAGTGAGCATTGTGTACAGTTTGATATCAGTGAGCATTGTGTACAATTTGATATCAGTGAACAGTGTGTACAGTGTGATATCAGTGAACAGTGTGTACAGTTTGATATCAGTGAGCATTGTGTACAGTTTGATATCAGTGAACAGAGTGTACAGTTTGATATCGGTGAACATTGTGTACAGTTTGATATCAGTGAGCATTGTGTACAGTTTGATATAAGTGAACAGAGTGTACAGTTTGATATCAGTGAATATTGTGTACAGTTTGATATCAATGAGCATTGTGTACAGTTTGATATCAGTGAACATTGTGTACAGTTTGATATCAGTTAGTATTGTGTACAGTTTGATATCAGTGAACAGTGTGTACAGTTTGATATCAGTGAACATTGTGTACAGTTTGATATCAATGAATATTGTGTACAGTTTGATATCAGTTAGTATTGTGTACAGTTTGATATCAGTGAACAGTGTGTACAGTTTGATATCAGTGAACATTGTGTACAGTTTGATATCAGTGAGCATTGTGTACAGTTTGATATCAGTGAACAGTGTGTACAGTTTGATATCAGTGAGCATTGTGTACAGTTTGATATCAGTGAACAGAGTGTACAGTTTGATATTAATGAATATTGTGTACAGTTTGACATCAGTGAATATTGTGTACAGTTTGATATCAGTGAGCATTGTGTACAGTTTGATATCAGTGAACATTGTGTACAGTTTGATATCAGTGAGCATTGTGTACAATTTGATATCAGTGAACAGTGTGTACAGTGTGATATCAGTGAACAGTGTGTATAGTTTGATATCAGTGAGCATAGTGTACAGTTTGATATCAGTGAACAGTGTGTACAGTTTGATATCAGTGAATTGTGTACAGTTTGATGTCAGTGAACAGTGTGTACAGTGTGATATCAGTGAACAGAATGCACAATTTGATATCAGTGAACTGTGTACCATTTGATGTCAGTAAGCTGAGTGTACAGTATGATATCAGTGAACCTTGTGTACAGTTTAATATCTGTGAACCGTGTGTACAGTTTGACATCAGCAAACAGTGTGTACAGTTTAATATAAGTGAACTCTGTGTACAGTTTGATAGCAGTGAACAGCGTGTACAGTTTGACATCAGTAAACAGTGTGTGTTGTTTGATATCAGTGAACTGTGTGAACCATTTGACATCAGTGAACAGTGTGTACAGTTTGATATCAGTGAACAATGTGTACAGTTTGATATCAGTGAACAGTGTGTACAGTTTGATATCAGTGAGCATTGTGTACAGTTTTATATTAGTGAACAGTGTGTACAGTGTGATATCAGTGAGCATTGTGTACAGTTTAATATCAGTGAACAGTGTGTACAGTGTGATATCAGTGAGCATTGTGTACAGTTTGATATCAGTGAGCATTGTGTACAGTTTGATATCAGTGAGCATTGTGTACAGTTTGACATCAGTGAACATTGTGTACAGTTTTATATCAGTGAACAGTGTGTACAGTGTGATATCAGTGAGCATTGTGTACAGTTTGACATCAGTGAACAGTGTGTACAGTGTGATATCAGTGAGCATTGTGTACAGTTTGATACCAGTGAGCATTGTGTACAGTTTGACATCAGTGAACATTGTGTACAGTTTTATATCAGTGAACAGTGTGTACAGTGTGATATCAGTGAGCATTGTGTACAGTTTGACATCAGTGAACATTGTGTACAGTTTTATATCAGTGAGCAGTGTGTACAGTGTGATATCAGTGAGCATTGTGTACAGTTTGATATCAGTGAGCATTGTGTACAGTTTGATATCAGTGAACAGTGTGTACAGTGTGATATCAGTGAACAGTGTGTACAGTTTGATATCAGTGAACATTGTGTACAGTTTGATATCAGTGAGCATTGTGTACAGTTTTATATCAGTGAACAGTGTGTACAGTTTGATATCAGTGAGCATTGTGTACAGTTTTATATTAGTGAACAGTGTGTACAGTGTGATATCAGTGAGCATTGTGTACAGTTTAATATCAGTGAACAGTGTGTACAGTGTGATATCAGTGAGCATTGTGTACAGTTTGATATCAGTGAGCATTGTGTACAGTTTGATATCAGTGAGCATTGTGTACAGTTTGACATCAGTGAACATTGTGTACAGTTTTATATCAGTGAACAGTGTGTACAGTGTGATATCAGTGAGCATTGTGTACAGTTTGACATCAGTGAACAGTGTGTACAGTGTGATATCAGTGAGCATTGTGTACAGTTTGATACCAGTGAGCATTGTGTACAGTTTGACATCAGTGAACATTGTGTACAGTTTTATATCAGTGAACAGTGTGTACAGTGTGATATCAGTGAGCATTGTGTACAGTTTGACATCAGTGAACATTGTGTACAGTTTTATATCAGTGAGCAGTGTGTACAGTGTGATATCAGTGAGCATTGTGTACAGTTTGATATCAGTGAGCATTGTGTACAGTTTGATATCAGTGAACAGTGTGTACAGTGTGATATCAGTGAACAGTGTGTACAGTTTGATATCAGTGAACATTGTGTACAGTTTGATATCAGTGAGCATTGTGTACAGTTTTATATCAGTGAACAGTGTGTACAGTGTGATATCAGTGAGCATTGTGTACAGTTTGATATCAGTGAACAGTGTGTACAGTGTGATATCAGTGAGCATTGTGTACAGTTTGATATCAGTGAGCATTGTGTACAGTTTGATATCAGTGAGCATTGTGTACAGTTTGACATCAGTGAACATTGTGTACAGTTTTATATCAGTGAACAGTGTGTACAGTGTGATATCAGTGAGCATTGTGTACAGTTTGACATCAGTGAACAGTGTGTACAGTGTGATATCAGTGAGCATTGTGTACAGTTTGATATCAGTGAGCATTGTGTACAGTTTGACATCAGTGAACATTGTGTACAGTTTTATATCAGTGAACAGTGTGTACAGTGTGATATCAGTGAGCATTGTGTACAGTTTGACATCAGTGAACATTGTGTACAGTTTTATATCAGTGAGCAGTGTGTACAGTGTGATATCAGTGAGCATTGTGTACAGTTTGATATAAGTAAACAGAGCGTACAGTTTGATATCAGTGAATATTGTGTACAGTTTGATATCAATGAGCATTGTGTACAGTTTGATATCAATGAATATTGTGTACAGTTTGATATCACTTAGTATTGTGTACAGTTTGATATCAGTGAACAGTGTGTACAGTTTGATATCAGTGAACATTGTGTACAGTTTGATATCAGTGAGCATTGTATACAGTTTGATATCAGTGAACATTGTGTACAGTTTGATATCAGTGAACATTGTGTACAGTTTGATATCAATGAATATTGTGTACAGTTTGATATCAGTTAGTATTGTGTACAGTTTGATATCAGTGAACAGTGTGTACAGTTTGATATCAGTGAACATTTTGTACAGTTTGATATCAGGGAACATTGTGTACAGTTTGATATCAGTGAGCATTGTGTACAGTTTGATATCAGTGAACAGTGTGTACAGTTTGATATCAGTGAGCATTGTGTACAGTTTGATATCAGTGAACATTGTGTACAGTTTGATATCAGTGAGCATTGTGTACAGTTTGATATCAGTGAGCATTGTGTACAATTTGATATCAGTGAACAGTGTGTACAGTGTGATATCAGTGAACAGTGTGTATAGTTTGATATCAGTGAGCATAGTGTACAGTTTGATATCAGTGAACAGTGTGTACAGTTTGATATCAGGGAATTGTGTACAGTTTGATGTCAGTGAACAGTGTGTACAGTGTGATATCAGTGAACAGAATGCACAATTTGATATCAGTGAACTGTGTACCATTTGATGTCAGTAAGCTGAGTGTACAGTATGATATCAGTGAACCTTGTGTACAGTTTAATATCTGTGAACCGTGTGTACAGTTTGACATCAGCAAACAGTGTGTACAGTTTAATATAAGTGAACTCTGTGTACAGTTTGATAGCAGTGAACAGCGTGTACAGTTTGACATCAGTAAACAGTGTGTGTTGTTTGATATCAGTGAACTGTGTGAACCATTTGACATCAGTGAACAGTGTGTACAGTTTGATATCAGTGAACAATGTGTACAGTTTGATATCAGTGAACAGTGTGTACAGTTTGTTATCAGTGAACAATGTGTACAGTTTGATATCAGTGAACATTGTGTACAGTTTGATATCAGTGAGCATTGTGTACAGTTTGATATCAGTGAACATTGTGTACAGTTTGATATCAGTGAGTATTGTGTACAGTTTGATATCAGTGAGCATTGTGTACAGTTTGATATCAGTGAACATTGTGTACAGTTTGATATCAGTGAGCATTGTGTACAGTTTGATATCAGTGAACATTGTGTACAGTTTGATATCAGTGAGCATTGTGTACAGTTTGATATCAGTGAACATTGTGTACAGTTTGATATCAGTGAGCATTGTGTACAGTTTGATATCAGTGAACATTGTGTACAGTTTGATATCAGTGAGCATTGTGTACAGTTTGATATCAGAGAGCATTGTGTACAGTTTGATATCAGTGAGAATTGTGTGCAGTTTGATATCAGTGAACAGTGTGTACAGTGTGATATCAGTGAACAGTGTGTACAGTTTGATATCAGTGAGCATTGTGTAGAGTTTGATATGAGTGAGCATTGTGTACAGTTTGATATCAGTGAACATTGTGTACAGTTTGATATCAGTGAACAGTGTGTACAGTGTGATATCAGTGAACAGTGTGTACAGTTTGATATCAGTGAACAGTGTGTACAGTTTGATATCAGTGAACATTGTGTACAGTTTTATATTAGTGAACAGTGTGTACAGTGTGATATCAGTGAGCATTGTGTACAGTTTGATATCAGTGAACAGTGTGTACAGTGTGATATCAGTGAGCATTGTGTACAGTTTGATATCAGTGAACAATGTGTACAGTTTGATATCAGTGAACAGTGTGTACAGTTTGTTATCAGTGAACAATGTGTACAGTTTGATATCAGTGAACATTGTGTACAGTTTGATATCAGTGAGCATTGTGTACGGTTTGATATCAGTGAACATTGTGTACAGTTTGATATCAGTGAGTATTGTGTACAGTTTGATATCAGTGAGCATTGTGTACAGTTTGATATCAGTGAACATTGTGTACAGTTTGATATCAGTGAGCATTGTGTACAGTTTGATATCAGTGAACATTGTGTACAGTTTGATATCAGTGAGCATTGTGTACAGTTTGATATCAGTGAACATTGTGTACAGTTTGATATCAGTGAGCATTGTGTACAGTTTGATATCAGTGAACATTGTGTACAGTTTGATATCAGTGAGCATTGTGTACAGTTTGATATCAGTGAACATTGTGTACAGTTTGATATCAGTGAGCATTGTGTACAGTTTGATATCAGAGAGCATTGTGTACAGTTTGATATCAGTGAGAATTGTGTGCAGTTTGATATCAGTGAACAGTGTGTACAGTGTGATATCAGTGAACAGTGTGTACAGTTTGATATCAGTGAGCATTGTGTAGAGTTTGATATCAGTGAGCATTGTGTACAGTTTGATATCAGTGAACATTGTGTACAGTTTGATATCAGTGAACAGTGTGTACAGTGTGATATCAGTGAACAGTGTGTACAGTTTGATATCAGTGAACAGTGTGTACAGTTTGATATCAGTGAACATTGTGTACAGTTTTATATTAGTGAACAGTGTGTACAGTGTGATATCAGTGAGCATTGTGTACAGTTTGATATCAGTGAACAGTGTGTACAGTGTGATATCAGTGAGCATTGTGTACAGTTTGATATCAGTGAACAATGTGTACAGTTTGATATCAGTGAACAGTGTGTACAGTTTGTTATCAATGAACAATGTGTACAGTTTGATATCAGTGAACATTGTGTACAGTTTGATATCAGTGAGCATTGTGTACGGTTTGATATCAGTGAACATTGTGTACAGTTTGATATCAGTGAGTATTGTGTACAGTTTGATATCAGTGAGCATTGTGTACAGTTTGATATCAGTGAACATTGTGTACAGTTTGATATCAGTGAGCATTGTGTACAGTTTGATATCAGTGAACATTGTGTACAGTTTGATATCAATGAATATTGTGTACAGTTTGATATCACTTAGTATTGTGTACAGTTTGATATCAGTGAACAGTGTGTACAGTTTGATATCAGTGAACATTGTGTACAGTTTGATATCAGTGAACATTGTGTACAGTTTGATATCAGTGAACATTGTGTACAGTTTGATATCAATGAATATTGTGTACAGTTTGATATCAGTTAGTATTGTGTACAGTTTGATATCAGTGAACAGTGTGTACAGTTTGATATCAGTGAACATTTTGTACAGTTTGATATCAGTGAACATTGTGTACAGTTTGATATCAGTGAGCATTGTGTACAGTTTGATATCAGTGAACAGTGTGTACAGTTTGATATCAGTGAGCATTGTGTACAGTTTGATATCAGTGAACAGAGTGTACAGTTTGATATCAATGAATATTGTGTACAGTTTGACATCAGTGAATATTGTGTACAGTTTGATATCAATGAGCATTGTGTACAGTTTGATATCAATGAATATTGTGTACAGTTTGATATCACTTAGTATTGTGTACAGTTTGATATCAGTGAACAGTGTGTACAGTTTGATATCAGTGAACATTGTGTACAGTTTGATATCAGTGAGCATTGTATACAGTTTGATATCAGTGAACATTGTGTACAGTTTGATATCAGTGAACATTGTGTACAGTTTGATATCAATGAATATTGTGTACAGTTTGATATCAGTTAGTATTGTGTACAGTTTGATATCAGTGAACAGTGTGTACAGTTTGATATCAGTGAACATTTTGTACAGTTTGATATCAGGGAACATTGTGTACAGTTTGATATCAGTGAGCATTGTGTACAGTTTGATATCAGTGAACAGTGTGTACAGTTTGATATCAGTGAGCATTGTGTACAGTTTGATATCAGTGAACATTGTGTACAGTTTGATATCAGTGAGCATTGTGTACAGTTTGATATCAGTGAGCATTGTGTACAATTTGATATCAGTGAACAGTGTGTACAGTGTGATATCAGTGAACAGTGTGTATAGTTTGATATCAGTGAGCATAGTGTACAGTTTGATATCAGTGAACAGTGTGTACAGTTTGATATCAGGGAATTGTGTACAGTTTGATGTCAGTGAACAGTGTGTACAGTGTGATATCAGTGAACAGAATGCACAATTTGATATCAGTGAACTGTGTACCATTTGATGTCAGTAAGCTGAGTGTACAGTATGATATCAGTGAACCTTGTGTACAGTTTAATATCTGTGAACCGTGTGTACAGTTTGACATCAGCAAACAGTGTGTACAGTTTAATATAAGTGAACTCTGTGTACAGTTTGATAGCAGTGAACAGCGTGTACAGTTTGACATCAGTAAACAGTGTGTGTTGTTTGATATCAGTGAACTGTGTGAACCATTTGACATCAGTGAACAGTGTGTACAGTTTGATATCAGTGAACAATGTGTACAGTTTGATATCAGTGAACAGTGTGTACAGTTTGTTATCAGTGAACAATGTGTACAGTTTGATATCAGTGAACATTGTGTACAGTTTGATATCAGTGAGCATTGTGTACAGTTTGATATCAGTGAACATTGTGTACAGTTTGATATCAGTGAGTATTGTGTACAGTTTGATATCAGTGAGCATTGTGTACAGTTTGATATCAGTGAACATTGTGTACAGTTTGATATCAGTGAGCATTGTGTACAGTTTGATATCAGTGAACATTGTGTACAGTTTGATATCAGTGAGCATTGTGTACAGTTTGATATCAGTGAACATTGTGTACAGTTTGATATCAGTGAGCATTGTGTACAGTTTGATATCAGTGAACATTGTGTACAGTTTGATATCAGTGAGCATTGTGTACAGTTTGATATCAGAGAGCATTGTGTACAGTTTGATATCAGTGAGAATTGTGTGCAGTTTGATATCAGTGAACAGTGTGTACAGTGTGATATCAGTGAACAGTGTGTACAGTTTGATATCAGTGAGCATTGTGTAGAGTTTGATATCAGTGAGCATTGTGTACAGTTTGATATCAGTGAACATTGTGTACAGTTTGATATCAGTGAACAGTGTGTACAGTGTGATATCAGTGAACAGTGTGTACAGTTTGATATCAGTGAACAGTGTGTACAGTTTGATATCAGTGAACATTGTGTACAGTTTTATATTAGTGAACAGTGTGTACAGTGTGATATCAGTGAGCATTGTGTACAGTTTGATATCAGTGAACAGTGTGTACAGTGTGATATCAGTGAGCATTGTGTACAGTTTGATATCAGTGAACAATGTGTACAGTTTGATATCAGTGAACAGTGTGTACAGTTTGTTATCAGTGAACAATGTGTACAGTTTGATATCAGTGAACATTGTGTACAGTTTGATATCAGTGAGCATTGTGTACGGTTTGATATCAGTGAACATTGTGTACAGTTTGATATCAGTGAGTATTGTGTACAGTTTGATATCAGTGAGCATTGTGTACAGTTTGATATCAGTGAACATTGTGTACAGTTTGATATCAGTGAGCATTGTGTACAGTTTGATATCAGTGAACATTGTGTACAGTTTGATATCAGTGAGCATTGTGTACAGTTTGATATCAGTGAACATTGTGTACAGTTTGATATCAGTGAGCATTGTGTACAGTTTGATATCAGTGAACATTGTGTACAGTTTGATATCAGTGAGCATTGTGTACAGTTTGATATCAGTGAACATTGTGTACAGTTTGATATCAGTGAGCATTGTGTACAGTTTGATATCAGAGAGCATTGTGTACAGTTTGATATCAGTGAGAATTGTGTGCAGTTTGATATCAGTGAACAGTGTGTACAGTGTGATATCAGTGAACAGTGTGTACAGTTTGATATCAGTGAGCATTGTGTAGAGTTTGATATCAGTGAGCATTGTGTACAGTTTGATATCAGTGAACATTGTGTACAGTTTGATATCAGTGAACAGTGTGTACAGTGTGATATCAGTGAACAGTGTGTACAGTTTGATATCAGTGAACAGTGTGTACAGTTTGATATCAGTGAACATTGTGTACAGTTTTATATTAGTGAACAGTGTGTACAGTGTGATATCAGTGAGCATTGTGTACAGTTTGATATCAGTGAACAGTGTGTACAGTGTGATATCAGTGAGCATTGTGTACAGTTTGATATCAGTGAACAATGTGTACAGTTTGATATCAGTGAACAGTGTGTACAGTTTGTTATCAGTGAACAATGTGTACAGTTTGATATCAGTGAACATTGTGTACAGTTTGATATCAGTGAGCATTGTGTACGGTTTGATATCAGTGAACATTGTGTACAGTTTGATATCAGTGAGCATAGTGTACAGTTTGATATCAGTGAACAGTGTGTACAGTTTGATATCAGGGAATTGTGTACAGTTTGATGTCAGTGAACAGTGTGTACAGTGTGATATCAGTGAACAGAATGCACAATTTGATATCAGTGAACTGTGTACCATTTGATGTCAGTAAGCTGAGTGTACAGTATGATATCAGTGAACCTTGTGTACAGTTTAATATCTGTGAACCGTGTGTACAGTTTGACATCAGCAAACAGTGTGTACAGTTTAATATAAGTGAACTCTGTGTACAGTTTGATAGCAGTGAACAGCGTGTACAGTTTGACATCAGTAAACAGTGTGTGTTGTTTGATATCAGTGAACTGTGTGAACCATTTGACATCAGTGAACAGTGTGTACAGTTTGATATCAGTGAACAATGTGTACAGTTTGATATCAGTGAACAGTGTGTACAGTTTGTTATCAGTGAACAATGTGTACAGTTTGATATCAGTGAACATTGTGTACAGTTTGATATCAGTGAGCATTGTGTACAGTTTGATATCAGTGAACATTGTGTACAGTTTGATATCAGTGAGTATTGTGTACAGTTTGATATCAGTGAGCATTGTGTACAGTTTGATATCAGTGAACATTGTGTACAGTTTGATATCAGTGAGCATTGTGTACAGTTTGATATCAGTGAACATTGTGTACAGTTTGATATCAGTGAGCATTGTGTACAGTTTGATATCAGTGAACATTGTGTACAGTTTGATATCAGTGAGCATTGTGTACAGTTTGATATCAGTGAACATTGTGTACAGTTTGATATCAGTGAGCATTGTGTACAGTTTGATATCAGAGAGCATTGTGTACAGTTTGATATCAGTGAGAATTGTGTGCAGTTTGATATCAGTGAACAGTGTGTACAGTGTGATATCAGTGAACAGTGTGTACAGTTTGATATCAGTGAGCATTGTGTAGAGTTTGATATCAGTGAGCATTGTGTACAGTTTGATATCAGTGAACATTGTGTACAGTTTGATATCAGTGAACAGTGTGTACAGTGTGATATCAGTGAACAGTGTGTACAGTTTGATATCAGTGAACAGTGTGTACAGTTTGATATCAGTGAACATTGTGTACAGTTTTATATTAGTGAACAGTGTGTACAGTGTGATATCAGTGAGCATTGTGTACAGTTTGATATCAGTGAACAGTGTGTACAGTGTGATATCAGTGAGCATTGTGTACAGTTTGATATCAGTGAACAATGTGTACAGTTTGATATCAGTGAACAGTGTGTACAGTTTGTTATCAGTGAACAATGTGTACAGTTTGATATCAGTGAACATTGTGTACAGTTTGATATCAGTGAGCATTGTGTACGGTTTGATATCAGTGAACATTGTGTACAGTTTGATATCAGTGAGTATTGTGTACAGTTTGATATCAGTGAGCATTGTGTACAGTTTGATATCAGTGAACATTGTGTACAGTTTGATATCAGTGAGCATTGTGTACAGTTTGATATCAGTGAACATTGTGTACAGTTTGATATCAGTGAGCATTGTGTACAGTTTGATATCAGTGAACATTGTGTACAGTTTGATATCAGTGAGCATTGTGTACAGTTTGATATCAGTGAACATTGTGTACAGTTTGATATCAGTGAGCATTGTGTACAGTTTGATATCAGTGAACATTGTGTACAGTTTGATATCAGTGAGCATTGTGTACAGTTTGATATCAGAGAGCATTGTGTACAGTTTGATATCAGTGAGAATTGTGTGCAGTTTGATATCAGTGAACAGTGTGTACAGTGTGATATCAGTGAACAGTGTGTACAGTTTGATATCAGTGAGCATTGTGTAGAGTTTGATATCAGTGAGCATTGTGTACAGTTTGATATCAGTGAACATTGTGTACAGTTTGATATCAGTGAACAGTGTGTACAGTGTGATATCAGTGAACAGTGTGTACAGTTTGATATCAGTGAACAGTGTGTACAGTTTGATATCAGTGAACATTGTGTACAGTTTTATATTAGTGAACAGTGTGTACAGTGTGATATCAGTGAGCATTGTGTACAGTTTGATATCAGTGAACAGTGTGTACAGTGTGATATCAGTGAGCATTGTGTACAGTTTGATATCAGTGAACAATGTGTACAGTTTGATATCAGTGAACAGTGTGTACAGTTTGTTATCAGTGAACAATGTGTACAGTTTGATATCAGTGAACATTGTGTACAGTTTGATATCAGTGAGCATTGTGTACGGTTTGATATCAGTGAACATTGTGTACAGTTTGATATCAGTGAGTATTGTGTACAGTTTGATATCAGTGAGCATTGTGTACAGTTTGATATCAGTGAACATTGTGTACAGTTTGATATCAGTGAGCATTGTGTACAGTTTGATATCAGTGAACATTGTGTACAGTTTGATATCAATGAATATTGTGTACAGTTTGATATCACTTAGTATTGTGTACAGTTTGATATCAGTGAACAGTGTGTACAGTTTGATATCAGTGAACATTGTGTACAGTTTGATATCAGTGAGCATTGTGTACAGTTTGATATCAGTGAACATTGTGTACAGTTTGATATCAGTGAACATTGTGTACAGTTTGATATCAATGAATATTGTGTACAGTTTGATATCAGTTAGTATTGTGTACAGTTTGATATCAGTGAACAGTGTGTACAGTTTGATATCAGTGAACATTTTGTACAGTTTGATATCAGTGAACATTGTGTACAGTTTGATATCAGTGAGCATTGTGTACAGTTTGATATCAGTGAACAGTGTGTACAGTTTGATATCAGTGAGCATTGTGTACAGTTTGATATCAGTGAACAGAGTGTACAGTTTGATATCAATGAATATTGTGTACAGTTTGACATCAGTGAATATTGTGTACAGTTTGATATCAGTGAGCATTGTGTACAGTTTGATATCAGTGAACATTGTGTACAGTTTGATATCAGTGAGCATTGTGTACAGTTTGATATCAGTGAGCATTGTGTACAATTTGATATCAGTGAACAGTGTGTACAGTGTGATATCAGTGAACAGTGTGTATAGTTTGATATCAGTGAGCATAGTGTACAGTTTGATATCAGTGAACAGTGTGTACAGTTTGATATCAGTGAATTGTGTACAATTTGATGTCAGTGAACAGTGTGTACAGTGTGATATCAGTGAACAGAATGCACAATTTGATATCAGTGAACTGTGTACCATTTGATGTCAGTAAGCTGAGTGTACAGTATGATATCAGTGAACCTTGTGTACAGTTTAATATCTGTGAACCGTGTGTACAGTTTGACATCAGCAAACAGTGTGTACAGTTTAATATAAGTGAACTCTGTGTACAGTTTGATAGCAGTGAACAGCGTGTACAGTTTGACATCAGTAAACAGTGTGTGTTGTTTGATATCAGTGAACTGTGTGAACCATTTGACATCAGTGAACAGTGTGTACAGTTTGATATCAGTGAACAATGTGTACAGTTTGATATCAGTGAACAGTGTGTACAGTTTGTTATCAGTGAACAATGTGTACAGTTTGATATCAGTGAACATTGTGTACAGTTTGATATCAGTGAGCATTGTGTACAGTTTGATATCAGTGAACATTGTGTACAGTTTGATATCAGTGAGTATTGTGTACAGTTTGATATCAGTGAGCATTGTGTACAGTTTGATATCAGTGAACATTGTGTACAGTTTGATATCAGTGAGCATTGTGTACAGTTTGATATCAGTGAACATTGTGTACAGTTTGATATCAGTGAGCATTGTGTACAGTTTGATATCAGTGAACATTGTGTACAGTTTGATATCAGTGAGCATTGTGTACAGTTTGATATCAGTGAACATTGTGTACAGTTTGATATCAGTGAGCATTGTGTACAGTTTGATATCAGAGAGCATTGTGTACAGTTTGATATCAGTGAGAATTGTGTGCAGTTTGATATCAGTGAACAGTGTGTACAGTGTGATATCAGTGAGCAGTGTGTACAGTTTGATATCAGTGAGCATTGTGTAGAGTTTGATATCAGTGAGCATTGTGTACAGTTTGATATCAGTGAACATTGTGTACAGTTTGATATCAGTGAACAGTGTGTACAGTGTGATATCAGTGAACAGTGTGTACAGTTTGATATCAGTGAACAGTGTGTACAGTTTGATATCAGTGAACATTGTGTACAGTTTTATATTAGTGAACAGTGTGTACAGTGTGATATCAGTGAGCATTGTGTACAGTTTGATATCAGTGAACAGTGTGTACAGTGTGATATCAGTGAACAGTGTGTACAGTTTGATATCAGTGAGCATTGTGTAGAGTTTGATATCAGTGAGCATTGTGTACAGTTTGATATCAGTGAACATTGTGTACAGTTTGATATCAGTGAACAGTGTGTACAGTGTGATATCAGTGAACAGTGTGTACAGTTTGATATCAGTGAACAGTGTGTACAGTTTGATATCAGTGAACATTGTGTACAGTTTTATATTAGTGAACAGTGTGTACAGTGTGATATCAGTGAGCATTGTGTACAGTTTGATATCAGTGAACAGTGTGTACAGTGTGATATCAGTGAGCATTGTGTACAGTTTGATATCAGTGAACAATGTGTACAGTTTGATATCAGTGAACAGTGTGTACAGTTTGTTATCAGTGAACAATGTGTACAGTTTGATATCAGTGAACATTGTGTACAGTTTGATATCAGTGAGCATTGTGTACGGTTTGATATCAGTGAACATTGTGTACAGTTTGATATCAGTGAGTATTGTGTACAGTTTGATATCAGTGAGCATTGTGTACAGTTTGATATCAGTGAACATTGTGTACAGTTTGATATCAGTGAGCATTGTGTACAGTTTGATATCAGTGAACATTGTGTACAGTTTGATATCAATGAATATTGTGTACAGTTTGATATCACTTAGTATTGTGTACAGTTTGATATCAGTGAACAGTGTGTACAGTTTGATATCAGTGAACATTGTGTACAGTTTGATATCAGTGAGCATTGTGTACAGTTTGATATCAGTGAACATTGTGTACAGTTTGATATCAGTGAACATTGTGTACAGTTTGATATCAATGAATATTGTGTACAGTTTGATATCAGTTAGTATTGTGTACAGTTTGATATCAGTGAACAGTGTGTACAGTTTGATATCAGTGAACATTTTGTACAGTTTGATATCAGTGAACATTGTGTACAGTTTGATATCAGTGAGCATTGTGTACAGTTTGATATGAGTGAACAGTGTGTACAGTTTGATATCAGTGAGCATTGTGTACAGTTTGATATCAGTGAACAGAGTGTACAGTTTGATATCAATGAATATTATGTACAGTTTGACATCAGTGAATATTGTGTACAGTTTGATATCAGTGAGCATTGTGTACAGTTTGATATCAGTGAACATTGTGTACAGTTTGATATCAGTGAGCATTGTGTACAGTTTGATATCAGTGAGCATTGTGTACAATTTGATATCAGTGAACAGTGTGTACAGTGTGATATCAGTGAACAGTGTGTATAGTTTGATATCAGTGAGCATAGTGTACAGTTTGATATCAGTGAACAGTGTGTACAGTTTGATATCAGGGAATTGTGTACAGTTTGATGTCAGTGAACAGTGTGTACAGTGTGATATCAGTGAACAGAATGCACAATTTGATATCAGTGAACTGTGTACCATTTGATGTCAGTAAGCTGAGTGTACAGTATGATATCAGTGAACCTTGTGTACAGTTTAATATCTGTGAACCGTGTGTACAGTTTGACATCAGCAAACAGTGTGTACAGTTTAATATAAGTGAACTCTGTGTACAGTTTGATAGCAGTGAACAGCGTGTACAGTTTGACATCAGTAAACAGTGTGTGTTGTTTGATATCAGTGAACTGTGTGAACCATTTGACATCAGTGAACAGTGTGTACAGTTTGATATCAGTGAACAATGTGTACAGTTTGATATCAGTGAACAGTGTGTACAGTTTGTTATCAGTGAACAATGTGTACAGTTTGATATCAGTGAACATTGTGTACAGTTTGATATCAGTGAGCATTGTGTACAGTTTGATATCAGTGAACATTGTGTACAGTTTGATATCAGTGAGTATTGTGTACAGTTTGATATCAGTGAGCATTGTGTACAGTTTGATATCAGTGAACATTGTGTACAGTTTGATATCAGTGAGCATTGTGTACAGTTTGATATCAGTGAACATTGTGTACAGTTTGATATCAGTGAGCATTGTGTACAGTTTGATATCAGTGAACATTGTGTACAGTTTGATATCAGTGAGCATTGTGTACAGTTTGATATCAGTGAACATTGTGTACAGTTTGATATCAGTGAGCATTGTGTACAGTTTGATATCAGAGAGCATTGTGTACAGTTTGATATCAGTGAGAATTGTGTGCAGTTTGATATCAGTGAACAGTGTGTACAGTGTGATATCAGTGAACAGTGTGTACAGTTTGATATCAGTGAGCATTGTGTAGAGTTTGATATCAGTGAGCATTGTGTACAGTTTGATATCAGTGAACATTGTGTACAGTTTGATATCAGTGAACAGTGTGTACAGTGTGATATCAGTGAACAGTGTGTACAGTTTGATATCAGTGAACAGTGTGTACAGTTTGATATCAGTGAACATTGTGTACAGTTTTATATTAGTGAACAGTGTGTACAGTGTGATATCAGTGAGCATTGTGTACAGTTTGATATCAGTGAACAGTGTGTACAGTGTGATATCAGTGAGCATTGTGTACAGTTTGATATCAGTGAACAATGTGTACAGTTTGATATCAGTGAACAGTGTGTACAGTTTGATATCAGTGAGCATTGTGTACAGTTTTATATCAGTGAACATTGTGTACAGTTTGATATCAGTGAGCATTGTGTACAGTTTGATATCAGAGAGCATTGTGTACAGTTTGATATCAGTGAGAATTGTGTGCAGTTTGATATCAGTGAACAGTGTGTACAGTGTGATATCAGTGAACAGTGTGTACAGTTTGATATCAGTGAGCATTGTGTACAGTTTGATATCAGTGAGCATTGTGTACAGTTTGATATCAGTGAGCATTGTGTACAGTTTGATATCAGTGAACAGTGTGTACAGTGTGATATCAGTGAACTGTGTGTACAGTTTGATATCAGTGAACAGTGTGTACAGTTTTATATTAGTGAACAGTGTGTACAGTGTGTTATCAGTGAGCATTGTGTACAGTTTGATATCAGTGAACAGTGTGTACAGTGTGATATCAGTGAGCATTGTGTACAGTTTGATATCAGTGAGCATTGTGTACAGTTTGATATCAGTGAACATTGTGTACAGTTTTATATCAGTGAACAGTGTGTACAGTGTGATATCAGTGAGCATTGTGTACAGTTTGACATCAGTGAACAGTGTGTACAGTGTGATATCAGTGAGCATTGTGTACAGTTTGATACCAGTGAGCATTGTGTACAGTTTGATATCAGTGAGCATTGTGTACAGTTTGATATCAGTGAACAGTGTGTACAGTGTGATATCAGTGAACAGTGTGTACAGTTTGATATCAGTGAACATTGTGTACAGTTTGATATCAGTGAGCATTGTGTACAGTTTTATATCAGTGAACAGTGTGTACAGTGTGATATCAGTGAGCATTGTGTGCAGTTTGATATCAGTGAACAGTGTGTACAGTGTGATATCAGTGAGCATTGTGTACAGTTTGATATCAGTGAGCATTGTGTACAGTTTGACATCAGTGAACATTGTGTACAGTTTTATATCAGTGAACAGTGTGTACAGTGTGATATCAGTGAGCATTGTGTACAGTTTGACATCAGTGAACAGTGTGTACAGTGTGATATCAGTGAGCATTGTGTACAGTTTGATATCAGTGAGCATTGTGTACAGTTTGACATCAGTGAACATTGTGTACAGTTTTATATCAGTGAACAGTGTTTACAGTGTGATATCAGTGATCATTGTGTACAGTTTGACAACAGTGAACATTGTGTACAGTTTTATATCAGTGAGCAGTGTGTACAGTGTGATATCAGTGAGCATTGTGTACAGTTTGATATCAGTGAGCATTGTGTACAGTTTGATATCAGTGAGCATTGTGTACAGTTTGATATCAGTGAGCATTGTATACAGTTTGATATCAGTGAACAGTGTGTACAGTTTGATATCAGTGAACAGTGTGTACAGTGTGATATCAGTGAACAGTGTGTATAGTTTGATATCAGTGAACAGTGTGTACAGTTTGATATCAGTGAGCATTGTGTACAGTTTGATATCAGTGAGCATTGTGTACAGTTTGATATCAGTGAGCATTGTGTACAGTTTGATATCAGTGAACATTGTGTACAGTTTTATATCAGTGAACAGTGTGTACAGTGTGATATCAGTGAGCATTTTGTACAGTTTGATATCAGTGAGCAGTGTGTACAGTGTGTTATCAGTGAGCATTGTGTACAGTTTGATATCAGTGAGCATTGTGTACAGTTTTATATCAGTGAACAGTGTGTACAGTTTGATATCAGTGAACAGTGTGTACAGTTTAATATCAGTGAACAGTGTGTATAGTTTGATATCAGTGAACAGTGTGTACAGTGTGATATCAGTGAACATTGTGTACAGTTTGATATCAGTGAACAGTGTGTACAGTTTGATATCAGTGAGCAGAGTGCACAATTTGATATAGTTGAACAGAATGTACGTTTTGATATTGGTGAGCAGAGTGCACAGTTTGATACACCTGTCTTACCTGTTCTCCTGCAGGTTCTGTTCCGGCCCGTGGCCATGATGGTCCCAGATTATACTCTGATTGCTGAAATCTCTCTCTACTCCATGGGATTTGTCAGTGCTCGAATCCTTGCTGCAAAAATCGTAGCAGTGTACCGACTCTGCTCAGAGCAGGTAAATATTACTTTGCAACGAAATGTAATACAATTGCCAATGATCACCTACTTAATGCATTTAATTTTCCTTTTATAGTGATTTTTATTAACGCTACTTGGCCTGGGACATGAATCTCAGGCATAGTCCCCCATGTCAGTTCAGGACTCGCTACCCTCATCCATGGCCCCTTATAGCCCCTATGGCCAACTTAGTGCCAACCAATGCACCCCATCATCACCCTTTTCCCATACACCCACCATGCCAACTCCCCCACTATCCACCGTAGACAGACCTCAGGAGCTGTCAATAGTACCAACCACTAGATCCAACAAGATTAGACTTGTCTCCACTGGAGTTTAGAGGAGTAAGAGGCGACTTGATTGAAACCTTTAAGATCCTGAGGGGTCTTGACAGGGCGGATGTGGAGAGGATGTTTCCTCTTGTGGGAGAATCTAGAACTAGGGGTCACTGTTTAAAAATAAGGGGTCGCTTATTTAAGACAGATGAGGAGAATTTTTTTCTCTCAGAGGGCTGTGAGATTTTGGTACTCTCTTCCTCAAAAGGCGGTGGAGGCAGAGTCTTTGAATATTTTTAAGGCAGAGCTAGATAGATTCTTGATTAACAAGGGGTTGAAAGGTTGTTGGGGGCAGGCAGGTAGGTGGGGTTGAGGTTACAATCAGATCAGCCATGATCTTATTGTGTGGCAGAGCAGGCTCGAGGGGCTGAGTGGCCTACTCCTGCTCAAAATCATATGATCGTCTGTTCAGAATTTCCTGCCAATCTCATTAGCTTATGTCAAAACATGAAGAATCGAAGCAGTGGAGAATGCCAAATCCACACCATGGTCTCCTTGGGCGGAATTCTCCGTTTATGGGACTAAGTGCGGGAGTGGGCAGTTTCAGTGGTGTCCACTCCGCGGGCCGGAATGTCAGGAACTCGCACCTGATTCCGCACTTGGAGGGTCATTAATTATGCAACGGCACGTATCGGGCCCAGTCACCTGGTGAGTTGAAGACCCAGGCTCTATGTTCAAAGGCCAGTCGAACACACAATCTCACTCTCTCCAGCCCACCAAAGACGTATGGCAGCCAGAAGAGGGCTGAGAGCATCATGAAGAAGGCAGCATCCCGCTTCAGACACCAGGCCCTTCAGGCCATGGTCAGAGAGGTGCAGGTGCACAGGCAAGTCCTGTATCCCAGGGATGGCTGCGGGAAGTGCAGCAGCCTCACCTCTCCAGCCTGGGAGGTCATTGCGGAGAGGGTCGGCGTGTCTGGCAAATACGCACGAAATACCAACCAGTGCAGAGAGAGGGTGAATAATCTCATCCGCTCCGCCAGGGTAAGTCACCCTTCAACGCCCTCAAATATCAAACTCTCATCATGGCATCATGCACTCAAACAGCTACTCTCTTCAGGGGTCCCACACAACCATTAGCGAGGGCACATATCAACACTCATTCTCTCACCGAGACTTTCACATCACCACCATCCCATCTATCACGTTGCTCACACTCCATCCTCTGGCCCTCCTGGGGAGGACTCACCACACACAGGGAACATGCATCTCACCCAACCTCTGCTACATCCCTTCTCATCACATGCCGTTCTTACTTCTTCATACAGGCCAAGCTGGCGCACAACAGGCGCGAGACAGCACAGACCAGAGGAGCGGCGGCCGACATCATCGCCCTCAGTGAGTGTGAAGAGGCTGCTGCCGAGTTGTCTGGGGAGGACAGGGATCGCTCCCGTGGGGAAGGGGAGATCAGCATCTCCCACCAACCCAGTATGGATCACAGCTCCATCACTCCATCAAATCCTGGCATTCACAGTGAGTCACGTGCAGTCTTATCCAGCTCATGCTCATTAACTGAAACCCTATTTTCTAGGCACCAGCAGATCGAGGCCCCCAAGCCAGTCCAGCACCAGTACGAGCCCCCAGACCGTGTCCAAAGAGGAAGCCCTGCAAGAACCGTCCCGGCGCTCACACACACCCTCCACCAGTTCAGAGACACACACCTCGGTGGGGCACAGTTGTAGATTAGGCTCGGGCTCACTCTCTGGAGAACACTTCACTGACACGTCCCTGCAGCAGTCAGAGGCAGGGACAGCCCAGGCCTCCAGCCCAGGTGGGGCTGCTGGAGACCAGCCACTCGCTCAGTCCAAGTCAGGTGATAAGCCTCTGAAAGCGGCCATCAACTCAATGCTGGAGATACAATGACAGGCAGCGGAACATCAGGCAGTCACTTATCAGGCTAGAGAAAGCAATGGAGGAGCCCGTTCGTGTTCTGTCTCATGTCGTGGCTCCGACATGTGAGCTCCTGGAGGTCACCATGGGAAAGCTGGCAACCACCATGGAGACCTTGGTCCAGCAGGTCTTGCTGGATTTGCACTCAGCCCTGCACTCCATGGCCACACACCCTGGTGGGCACCATCAGGATGTAGACAACATGGAGATGAGGCACCTTGACCCCCCTCCAAGTGCACCATCTCCTGCAGGAGTCCGGATGGGGCCCTCGGGCACCCACAGGGGAGATGATCATCAGCCGGACACCCCGAGGGCCTCCTCTCAGGACACTCTAAGGGTGTGCAGACGCTCACAGCCCCCTCTGCCTGTGACCCTGGACACTCCAGCTTATCAGGGCCGTTGAGGGTCCTTTTGCCCCTGAGCAGGTGACCCTTATCAGGCCGGTGCCCTCCAGGCCTCGGGCCACCAGAGGACATCCACCAAGGTCATCACAGACATCAGGACGTAGCAGTCAGCAGCTGCCTCTACCTCTGCTGCGGAAGTTGGGGCTGCACCCAGGCGTAGCAGCAGAGTTAGAAAAGTTAAGGAAAATTGATGTTACTTTTGGGTCACGAATTTGCTAGATATGTAAATAAATTGCACTTTTGTTCATACATTTGATAGTAATGTGAATGTTTTGGGCAACTGAAGTAACAGCCCTTCATTGATGAATGCCATATATGATACACTGTGTCTCCCTCACTATTGCCTCACTCCCAAATTCCACATTCCTATGTGTTACTCTTGAGATGCAGCAACTGTGATGTGTAACCACTGAGTTCTGAGTCGCCTTTTAACAGTGCTAATGAAGCCATTGGCTTTCAGTGATTTTCATCATAAGGAGGTCTTCAAGGAGGTGGTGGGCGGGCGACTCCTCGTAGCAGACGTAATGTACAAGAACGCTCCACTCCGGTTAATTAACGTGTATGGCCCGGCACAAGGGGCTGAGCGGCTGGAGGTTTTTCAGCAGCTCCCACTGCTGCTGGCGACCTCCAGGCCGGTCATTCTGGGCGGGGACTTCAACTGCATCATCGATGCGGCTGGACGATCCGGCAGGGCCGGAAGCAGATTGGACGCTACGTCCAGATCCCTGATGGAAACAGTTAAGGATGCCAAGCTGCACGACGTCTTCAGCAACCCTGCAGACGGAGCGCAGCGTAGATACACCTGGTCGCGGCCAGACGGGTCCATTCGTTCCAGGATAGACTTCCTGTTTGTGTCCCGTGCATTCACAGTCAGATCCACCGACGTCAAGCCGGTGTTCTTCTCTGACCACTGCCTCCTACTGGCGGACTGCCACTTGGAGGAAGACCTGAGGGTGGGCAGGGGGGCATGGAAGCTAAATGTGCAACTGCTGACCCCAGAGAACATTGAGGAGCTCAAGAGGGATTACAAAGGTTGGAGAACCGTGAAACCCCTCTTTGAGTCCCTGACACACTGGTGGGAAGTGATCAAGGGAAGCATCAAGAGGTTTTTCATCCGCAAAGGCACCCAGAAAGCTAGAAAGGAACAGAGGGAAATGTCCCGACTCCAGGAAAAGATGCAGAATCTGCTCCGGCTGCAGTCGATGGGGGTCGATGTCAAGGAGGAGCTCCAAGAGGTGAAGGGCCAGCAAGCCTCGCACTTTGCCTCGGAGGCCTCCAAGATCATCTTCCGTTCCAGAGTCCGCTCCGTGGAGCAGGATGAGACGTGCTCACGTTTCTTCTTCCAAAAGGTACACAGAGAACGCTCTGTGATCAGCAGCCTGAAGGAAGAAGACGGCTCAGTAAAGTCATCACGGTCCGACATTCTGAGGATCAGCAAATCCTTTTATGCCGGACTGTATGACGTGAAGCCCACGGACAGCACGGCCTCCCAGTCCTTCCTGTCCTCTATCACGGAGGTCTTAGACCACAGTACGCGGGAGAGCCTAGACAAACCGCTAACTCCTGACGAACTGACTAAGGCCCTCGAGTCCTTCGAGAAGAGTAAAACCCCCGGAAGCGACGGCCTGCCGGCGGAGTTGTATTCGGCTCTGTGGGACTTGATCGGCCCAGACCTGCTAGAAGTGTACGAGAGTATGCTCCTGGCCGGCAGCATGTCAGAATCCATGAGGAAAGGCATCATCACTCTCATCTACAAGCACAAGGGGGAAAGGGAGGAAATTAGAAATTGGCGACCCATTTCACTGTTGAATGTGGACTATAAGATTCTGTCCAAGGTCATCGCCAACCGGGTCAAATCCGCTCTGGAATTGGTGATTCACCCTGACCAGACCTGCTCTGTGCCAGGCAGGAAGATCTCTGACAGCCTGGCGCTGCTCAGGGATACGATTGCCTATGTACAGGACAGGGGTGTGGATACCTGCCTCATCAGCTTGGATCAGGAGAAGGCCTTTGACAGAATATCGCACACCTACATGGGGGATGTGCTCTCCAAAATGGGGTTTGGGGAGGGAATTCGAAATTGGATCCAACTGCTCTACACTAACATCAGTAGCGCAGTCTCAATCAATGGGTGGGAAACAGATAGCTTTCCGATTAAATCTGGAGTCAGGCAGGGCTGTCCTCTCTCGCCTGTCCTTTTCGTGTGCTGCATAGAACCCTTTGCCGAGTCCATCAGGAAGGATCCGGGCATAAGAGGAGTGACGATCCCAGGCAGTGGAGGCACTCAGGTAAAAGCCTCCCTGTACATGGACGACGTCGCCGTCTTCTGCTCGGATCCGCTGTCGGTGCGCAGACTGATGCACATCTGCGACCAGTTCGAACTGGCCTCGGGAGCCAAGGTAAATCGTGGGAAGAGCGAGGCCATGTTCTTTGGGAACTGGGCTGACCGATCCTTTGTCCCCTTCACTGTCAGGGCGGACGGCCTGAAGGTGCTGGGGATATGGTTCGGAGGGACCGGGGCATGCGTTAGAAACTGGAAGGAGCGAGTGGCTATGGTGAAGAGGAAACTGGGCATGTGGGAGCGACGCTCCCTCTCCATTGCGGGTAAGAACCTGGTCATCAGGTGTGAGGTACTCTCGCTGTTGCTGTACGTGGCGCAGGTCTGGCCCATTCCACACTCCTGCGCGATGGCGATCACTCGAGCCATCTTCCGCTTTATCTGGAGGTCGAAAATGGATCGTGTCTGCAGGGACGCGATGTACAAGCCTCTAGATAAAGGGGGAAAAAACGTGCCCAACATCGCCCTCATACTGATGGCCACCTTTGTGTGTGGCTGCATCAAGCGGTGCGTAGACCCTCAGTACGCAAACACCAAGTGTCACTACGTGCTGAGGTTCTACCTGTCCCCGGTGTTGCGAAGGATGGGTCTGGCCACGCTGCCGCGGAACGCTCCAAGTAGTTGGACCGTGCCGTACCACCTGTCCCTGGTGGAAAAATTTATGCAGAAAAACACCTTTGACCACAAGTCCATCAGGCAGTGGTCAGCACGTAACGTCCTAGAGGCCCTGAGGGAAAAGGAGAGGGTGGACCCTGTGGGATGGTTCCCCGAGCAGACTGTCAAAGTCATTTGGCAGAATGCCTCATCGCCAGAACTTTCCAACAAGCACCAAGACGTAGCTTGGCTGGTGGTGAGAAAGGCCCTCCCCGTCAGATCCTTCCTACACGCCAGGAGTCTCACCCCCTCTGCACGTTGCCCTCGAGGTGGCTGTGGTGGGGAAGAGACCGTTGTTCACCTCCTTGTGGATTGTGCCTTTGCAAAGAAAGTCTGGAGAGAGATGCAGTGGTTGCTGTCGAGGTTCATCCCGAGCAGTTCTGTGACACAGGACTCTGTGCTCTACGGGCTGTTCCCAGGGACACACACCGAGACAAACATCGACTGCAGCTGGAGGATCATCAACTCGGTGAAAGACGCGCTTTGGTCTGCCCGAAACTTGTTGGTCTTCCAGCACAAAGAGTTGTCCCCGACCGATTGTTGCGGACTGGCACAATCCAAAGTCCAGGACTACGTGCTGAGGGACGCACTAAAGCTTGGGGCAGCTGCCGCAAAGGCGCAATGGGGAAGGGTCGCTGTCTAAGACCTTTCTACCACAGCGCACCGAGAGACTGGGAACTGTTTAGAGCCCCTCGGGCTGTACAGATCAAAATGAAAGGCTGTAAATGATTGTAATATTGTTTGTACTGATGCACCTGGTGATACATTTTGTAAAAGTTTAACCTGGATTGTACCCTTGTAATGTTGTTTTTGAAATGGTTTTGAATGTGATTGAAGATTTTTTATGAATAAAGTATATTTTTACAAAAAAAAAAGTCTTCCTCCTTTCTTTCTAAGCAGATTCCTGTTCACTCCTGTGGTAACAAGAGGTTAGAGGGCGCCCCTCATGTTCGCCCTTCCCCCTCACTGCCATTCCGCAGCCTTCCCTCCCCATTGCCCCCTTTGTGTTCATCAACCCCACCCTCGCTTCACAGCCCACCCCCGGTTGAAATGCTAGTTTCTGAAAGTGGAGACCTGCATGAGTACCACACACAGCGGTGTTCCCCGGGACATTGTAGGCAAAGAGCAGGAGCAGACCAACCCTACAGCCCCTCCAGAGTGGCATTCATCGCAACAAGACTGGTGCAGCGCTATGGCAGGTAGGCTATGTATGTCCCACTCACCTCGAAGTTACCAGCCAACTGAGGTCCAACTTGTGCACGCCGCCCCTTTTCAAATGGGTTTGAGGCTGATGTAAATTCCAGCTGGAGTAACGCAAGATTGGAAGGCCTGGAAAGATTCTGGTGAGCAGCTGTTTTAATGAGCATTCATAAGATGTTAATGAATGTAAATAGCGTTTGTGCCACTAGTCGGTGAGATAACCGACCCACTACGAACACGCCTTCAAGGGAATTGTGGCCTGTTTTTACACCGACGGGTTTGCGACTTTTTGCCTGCCACTGGATTCTCCACTCCCACCCTCTGCGGGTGCCCCTTATCTCTGAAAATTAAATTTTAAAACTTTCAAACCAGCATTTCCACTTCTGGCACTGGGTGTTTATCAAATGACATTGTGGAAGCTGTTGAATTTCTAATGAACCTCCAAAGCCATCGAGAAACATAGTTCCAGGAATTCCTGTGCATGTCCCAGCAAGAGAAACAGTGGGCTAAAGAATTCCTGTAAAATCCCATAAATATTGATTGCGTCCCCTTCTGCGCCTGAGTGCTTCACCGTGAATCCATTCCCGCAGAAACTTGACTATAGGAAATTTGTGTGAGCTTCTCTTTGCAATGAGGGTGGAGTTATAGTAATGAACGAGCGAGGACTTTGGACAGAAATGTTGAGGAATCAGTGCAAAAATTAAAGGGAACTTGACCATAACGTTAGTCACCTTTGCCTGAATTTTATTGTCGATCTCTGATGCTGAAAATTGACATTAGGCCAGAGGCTCGATCTGCCTTGTTGTTTTGCTACGTTTCCAAGACATTCCAAGAGGTAAGTTATAGGCAGAACACAGTTATGTTGATCCCTTTTGTCTCTTTTCATTCTTAGGTCTGTTACAGGTTGGTTTTGAACCAATGAAATTCATTCTGTGAAAGGCAAACATGATAAACAGGAGTATTTAACCCCTTAACCTGTGAGATTGGAGCCAGTGCCAGCATGTGGGCTGGACAAATACTTTATTTAGAGAGAGACAGACAGAGATTGAAAGAGACAGAGAGAGAAACAGTAAGAGAGATAGAGTGGAGATGTAGAGGCAAAAAGAGACAAAGGGAGGAATTTTCCGTGCCCACCAGCGTTGGGCGTGATCAGTGGTGTGAGCGGACAATGTGGCACGATTGGTTTTATGACGGTGGGAAACCAGTTCGCAATCGTCTGCTCAGCCCACCGAAGGCAGGCCACGTTTCCCGCCATCGGTAATACATCATATCATTATCAGGCCAGCCCGCCAGAATCATCTCACCCACACTGGATTGTCCGTCCACATCAGCGGGAAAGCATGCTGACGTGTTTCACAACAGCACATAAAAGGTATACACTTGGTGGCCTGCACTTTGAGGGGAGCTCGGAGGTGAGTGCACAGTAATGTTGTGCAGCATTTGCCCGGGTCGCCTGTTGAACTTCAAGCTTCAGGGGCGTTGGGGGAGGTCAGGGTAAAGGGCAGTTCTGCTGTTGAATATCGCACACAAGCATTCGGGGCTGAGGGTAGTGTGGGTGAGGGAAGTGGCCATGCATTAGGGACACTTGTATAAAGTGACTATTCCTCTGCAGCTGAGACAGTTCAAGTGCAGCCATTGATATGATTGGAGTTGGGCTTCTAGCTTATCTGCCCACTGAAGGAATGCAGAGACATCAAAGCGTCAGCAAGTGCTCCAGAGCTTCTCCCCGTGACCCCCCTGCACCCCGGCACAGGCTGCAACGTCTTGAGTGTTTTAGTGGACTGCAGAACAGTTGGACGACTGCACACATTGTGCAATCTCCTCGCTAAAGCTGGCCATGGAGCAGTCACTGGCGGAGGCTTGGAGGGTTTGGACCAGTGTCCCCCAAGCTAATAGGGCAGCCATGCAGTGCACTAATCTCTGGCTATCCAACTGGTGGCCATAACTCCCCGGGAAGTGTTAAGGGGCCGTCACACGTAACCAAGAGAGGTTTTTAGTATACCCATGCTAACCACGTGTCTCTCTCTTTCATCCTGCAGGAGTACATCAGGAGTATGGAGCCTGGTGAATTAGTTGTATGCCTGATGGCCTACAGAGAGCGAAGAGGATGGAGGAAAGAGTGACTGAGGCTCCTGGCTGCGCAGAGGGAGGAGCAACAACCTCTGGATGAAGTGGCAGCTGGGGCTCCCGCACACGCCGTTAAAGAGCCACAGTGAGCCATCGCTGGCCAGCGCCTAGTGACACCCAGGGTCTATAGACACTGCCTTTCATTCCTGCAGACGACTGAGAACCAGTGTCGCCGAAGACTGTGCATGTTCAGGGAACTGGTCGGTCACATCTGCCACCTGCTGCAGGATTTGGCACCACAGGGACATGAAGGGCATCCACTGCCAGTGGCCGTGAAAGTGACCACGGCGCTCAATTTCTATGCCAGTGGCTCCTTCCAGGACTCCACAGGTGACCTCTGTGGGATTTCACAATCCATCACCCACAAATGCATCCATGAGGCCATGGATGCTATTGTTGCAAGGGCACACAACTTTGTGCATTTCACCCAGGACCAGGACAGCCAGGATGCAAGGTCGATTGGATTTGCCCAGATCTCGGGTTTCCCACAGGTGCAGGGTGTGATCGATTGCACTCACATGACACTCAGATCTCCGTCGAAACGAACTACATCAATCGCAAGGGTTTCCATTCACTGAATGTGCAGCTGGTATGAGACCATCAGAAACGCATCCTGCAGGTGTGCGCATGGTTTCCAGGGAGTGTCCATGACGCCTACATCCTCAGTCGGTCACAGATCTCTGGAGTCTTCCAGGGTCCTCAGAGGCTGCAGGGTTGGCTCCTCGGGGACAAGGGCTACCCGCAGAGGACGTGGCTGATGACTCCTGTGTGGCGGCCTCAGACTGTAGCAGAGTGACGCTATAATGAGGCTCATGCAGAAGATCGCAACTTGGTGGCGCTGAAGATGAGGTTCCAGTGCCTGGACCGGTCTGGTGGAGCCCTGCAATACAGTCCACACAGGGTGTCACACATCGTCATCATCTGCTGCGCCCTTTACAACCTGCCTGGTGCTGCAACGGGGAGAGGAGCTGGCTGAGGAGGAGTTGGAGGAGCTGCACGTCTCCTCCGATGAAGAGGACACCGATGGGAATAATGATGAGGAGGTCCTCGGAGGCGACCGTGATGGAAATGAGGCCCTCGCACTGGCCAGATGAGGTAGGCGCACTTGGGAGACCCTCATAGCTACGATTTGTGGAGGATGATGACAACATGCAGTGAGGTGTCCCATAGATCCTCACATCGCATCTGTGAACGTTTGACTCCAGTCTGGCTTATGGCAGTGCGAATACCCTCTGTGAGAATGCTCCTGTCATGGAGACACAGTGGGAGCCCTATTAGTTGCTCAATTGTGGGAGGATGATGATGACATGCAGTGAGGACACTCCATAGATCTTCACATAGCCTATGAGAATGTCTGACTCCTGTCTGGCCAAGGGCAGCTCACTTGCGCTGTGATCAGGGTCATCTCAGAGTCGCAGCCATGAAACTTTAAAAGCCTCTGATCCTTTGTCCGCCTTCAGCACCTGAGCCCTTCAGGAGCACAGCGTCGCTGGACATAGATGCTGAAGAGATGGGGGCCAGCCCCACCTTAAAGGTGCTGAGAGCACACAGAGAGAATGATGGAACTCTGTGACGCCTGCCCACTACATTCTGGCAGCAATGACCAGCACCATCGAGGTACAGGCATCAGTGATGTGTCCAGGGAGTGTGAGGCTGGACCATCACTTTGGTCTGAAGGCTGCTCAGAGCACAGGGAAGAGGCCCTGGACTGAGATACCCGCCTTTATCTTGTACAGAAAGGTTTCACATCTGAGTGACAAAAACACTGCTCATCAGAACAAGGAGCCACAGGCAGGGAGACATTCTTGAGAGTTTATTTACAATAGTGAACAGTATGTACAAGTGATTAACACCCGTACCCAGGTATGCAACTACATTTTCTTAACCTTCCTAACCCTGCTGCTACGTCTTGGTGCTCCCCTGACATCCACAGTGGAGGTGGAGGCAGCCTGCTGACTGACGCCCTGTCTGTGATGTCCTTGGCAGGCATCCTGTGGAGGATTGAGACCTGGAGGGCCCCGGCCCGCTTTCGAGGTCCTGCTGTGTGGCAGTGGCACCCTCCTCGGCCTGTGAAGCTAGAACTGCTGAGGTCACAGGAAGAGGGGAGTCAGATGGGCTGGTCACTCCCGAAGTCACCTGGGTGGATGGCCCCGGGGTGTGCACCTGCTGATCCTCCTCCCTATGGGTGCTCGAGGGCCCCAGGCTGACTCCTTGAGGAGCAGGGGTAGCTGGAGTGAGATCGAGATGCCCCACACCCCTCTCACATTGACACTATTGGAGGCCAACTATGGCATCAGTGATGGAGTTGAGCCCGCGCAGCAGTGCAGGAGTGACATCCTGGACCAAGGTCTCCATGGCGGCCGCCATCCTATCAGTGTTGACCTCGATGCATTGCAATGCTGGCGCTATCACCTCAGCCTGAAGACGGACAGACTCCTCCATCGTTCCTTGCAATCTGAGGAGTGCAGTGGACATCCCTTCCTGATGTTCCCGAGCTTGTCTTTGCAGCTCCAGCAACTGTGACAGAGGCTCATCATCTGACTCGGACTCAGCAAAGTTCTGGCCTCCAGCAGTCCTCCGAATGCCGGGGACCTGGGAAGTCCCTGCCTCCGTCTGCTGTGGATCAGACAGTGCAATGTGCTCACCAGATTGTGACCCTGAGGCTATTCTAAAGCTAGGTCCCGCCGAGGTGTGTGTCTCTGCACTGGTGGAGGGTGTGGGTGAGCGCTGTGACAGGAATTCAGGGAGGATGCCTTCAGATTCCTCTTCAAAGGTTTCTTTGGAGCTTGATTGGAGGCCCTGGGTCATGGACTCTGTTGGCTGTTTCCCAGATGTGGCTGCAAAAGCAAGGAGAGATAATTAGTGCATGGCAGTGGCCTGTGAAACAGGACACATCACTCACAGCATAGTTGTCCGATGGATGTTGCACTGCTGGATCCTCACTTGGTAGAGCAGCACCGACCTCACCATCAGCACAGGACCGGTCCAGATCCTCAATGGCCAACTGGATGGCTCTGTTTTTGAAAGTCCATGAGAACCTTGATTTCAGGCATTCCTCCACCGGTCTGCGACCTCTCCCTCTTGTTGTATGCCAGCTTGTCCTATATGAATAGAGATAGAGACAGTGTAAGCAGGACACCTGCCGGGCCAGATGATAAGTATGCCTGGCCTGTGTGGGTGGTGAGTGGTCCCATGGATGGGATGAGGACAATGATGACGTGTGTGAGGGAGTGAATGGTGATGTCCCTTGAACTGGCAGTGAGTGAGGGCTCTGTGGATGTGTGATGGGTTTGTGAGTATGTGAGTTGTGAGTGAAGGGAAGAATGACTTACCCTGGCGGAATGGAAGAGATCATTGATCCTCTTGCGGCACTGGGTGGCTGTCCCCTTTTGCAGGGTATTGGCACTGACCACCGCTGCCACTGCCTCCCATGCTGGGCTAGTGACCTTGCTGCCCACCCTGCGGCCAGAACGGGGGTAGAGCACATCCCGCAACCCTCCATGGCATCCAAAAGTCCATGCCTTTGTTAGCTCGACATTTGACTATTCCAGTGCACTCCTGGCTGCTTCTCCTGTATTCTACCATCTGTAAACTTGAGGTCATCCAAAACTCTGCAGCCCGTGTCTTAACTCACAGCAAAATCCCATTTCCCAATTACCACTGTGTCCACTGACCTTCATAGGCTCCTGGAAAATGTGAGGTTATGCACTTTGGCAGGAAGAATAGAGGAGCTGAATATTATTTAAATGGAGAAAGACTGCAGAAAGCTGCAGCACAAAGAGATTTGGGAGTCCTCATGCATGAATCCCAAAAAGCTAACATACAAGTTCAACAGGTAGTAGGGAAGGCAAATGATTTTATTTCAAAGGGAATGGAGTATAAAAATAGGGAAGCCTTGCTAAAACTATACAAGGCATTAGTTAGACTGCACCTAGAATATTGTGAACAGTTTTGGTCCCCTTATCTAAGGAAAGATGTACTGGCATTAGAGGCAGTCCAGAGAAGGTTCACGAGGTTGATCCTGGGGATGGAGAGATTTTCTTATGAGGAGAAGTTGAGTAGGCCGGTCCTGTACTCATTGGAGTTTAGAAGAATAAGAGGCGACCTTATTGAAACCTATAACATTCTTAGGGGGCTTGACAGGGTAGATGCTGAGAGGTTGTTTCCCGCTGTGGGAGAGTCTAGGACCAGAGGACATAATCTCAGAGTAAGGAGGTGCCCATTTAAAACAGAGATGAGGAGGAATTTCTTCTCTCCATGGGTAGTCAATCTATGGAATTCTTTACTGCAGAGGGCTGTACAGGTTGGGTCGTTAAGTATATTCAAGGCTGAGTTAAACAGATTTTTAATTAGTAAGGGAATCAAGGGTTATGGTGAAAAGGCAGGAAAGTAGAGTTGAGGATTATCAGATCAGCCATGATCTTGTTGAATGGTGGAGCAGATTCAGTGGGCCGAATGGCCTGCTTCTGCTCCTACACCTTATGGTCTTATGCTCAAGCAATGTCTTGACTTTAAACTTCTCATCCTTGTTTTCAAATCCCTTCATAGCCTTGCCCCCTCCCTATCTCTGTAATCTCCAACCCCATAATTTTCAAAGTATCTGAACTCCTCTGCCTCCTGTGCATTCCCAATCATTGCTCCACCATTGCTGACCATGCCTTTCGTCCCCTGGGTCATAAAGCTTGCTTTCTATTGTAAGGTTGTTTGGTGTCTTATCAGAGTTTTGGAGGCTTGTATGGTTGAACATTAAGTGTCTATTAACAACTCATAACAATATACATCTCCAAGGTATACTCTACATGGTGCTGGCTCCAGACTCGTCTACACACAGTTTACTATCATGTGACTCTACATCACTATGTGGGCAGTACTGTTTCCCCAGTCCCATATTAACCCTTGCTCTGCCAAACATCCTTATACTACACTCCCCCCTTTAAGCCAATTCTACCTCTTTGACTAAACTTTTGGTCATTAGACTGAATGCCTCCTCATGTGGTTCGTTGTCATTACTTTGTTTTATAATGTTCCTGTGAAGATTCTTTGGTCATTTCATTATGTTAAAGGCACAGTACAAATACGTTGTTGAGAGGGTGAGACAGAGAGAAGTAGAGAGACAAAGGAAGAGATAGAGTGAGAGAAAGAGGGTGAGTGAGAGAGTGATGGAGAGACAGAGGCAGGGCTAGAGAGGTACAGAGAGAGGAAGAGAGTGGGGGAGAGTGCAGAGTATTGGATGTGGGTTATGGGAATACATTAGAAGCTTTAGACAATGAACTGTAGAAGTGAAATTCTGGGTATGTTTGTTTAAAGCTAGGAAGAAACAGATTTTTTTTTAAAAAGGGCTTATTATCAGGAGACACTGAAGGGACCAGCTCAAACTCCAGGAATACTGGAGCTCATCATTCCATTTTCTGTGACATTATTCAGTGAAATAACACAGAACAAAGGCATTGATAATGAACAGCATCAGTTTGGTGGGAAATTTGACCTGTGGCTGAGTTTACTAATAGGATATTATAACTTCCAGCTTTCCTCTCAGCATCACTACGATTATGGAATGCGAGCAGTCAAATCCGTCTTAACAGCAGCTGGAAATCTGAAAGTCAAATACCCTGAGGAGAAGGAAGAGGTTCTCACCCTTCGCTCCATCACTGATGTTAACCTGCCAAAGGTACTCCAACTGCCCATTTCATCACTGTGTTTAATTCTGTTAAGAACCTGCCCCAGGTAGAGACAGTAACAATAAATAATAATAAATATTAAATGATAGTGTGAAACAAGTATCTCACTCACATACACACACAGACACACACGCACTCATACACAGACACACCTACACACACACACTCACACACACATTCACACTCACACACACAGATACACCTACACACACACACACACACACACACATGCCTTTCTTTTGTTGACACACCCAACTCTTTTAAGTGTCTATCACTTTGTCCTTTCTCTTAATTTTACCACATATAAAGTGTAGTCTGGCAACTACCTGAAATGATATGACTACACAGTTTTTCCTCGTTCTATCTAAAACCCATTGATCAATAACTGCCTGATTGTATTTCTGTAAAAAGAAAGACGTGTATTTATATAGCGCCTGTTATGATCTCAGGACCTCCCAAAGTGCTTTCCAGCCAATGAAGCATTTTTGAAGAGTAGCCACTGTTAGAATGTAGGAAACACAGCATCCATTTTATCACAACAAGCTCCCACAAACAGCAATGTGTTAAGGACCAAATGATCTGTTTTAGGGATATTGCTTGTTGGATAAATATTGGCCAGGGCATTGGAGCGGACTCTCCTCTTCTTTTTCCAATAGCATCATGGGACCTTTTACTGCCACCTGAGAGGGCAACAGGGGCCTCAGTTTAAAGTTGCATCCAAAAGATGGCACCTCTGACATTGCAGCACTCCCTCAGTACAATACTGAGACCTGTTCCTCACAACATGTCTGGGAGTTATTACATGTGACAAGGAAGCATGACATTACTAGTCATGAAAATTCTAATACAGAATTAGCAGGATTTCTTATAAAACCCTCTCAGCACCAGTTTTCCTGATATTCTAATTTCTGAATAATTTTAGAAGAAGATTTCATAATGTTTCATCGATTACTTCTTCATTCCATGCTTCTAACCATACCAATTTCTCTATTTTTATTTCCAATTTCAGTTCCTGTCCCATGACATCCCACTTTTTGACAGCATAATTTCCGACCTCTTCCCTGGGGTTGTTTTGCCAACTCGTCATCATGGTAACCTGGATATTTCTATCCGAGAAATCATTCATGGATTTAATCTTCAGCCATCACCCTGGTTTATTGAAAAGATCATTCAGGTAAGAATGTGGTGCCATTTAATGCATCATCTCAGTATTGGGGTGAATAAAGCCTGAGATTCCTGAGACTGAGAGGGCCCCGTTTATATTCGGGCTGTTGGAGGGAAGCGTTATGGGTGAAATTCCAGCTCTCTCAGGATTTGGATCAGAACTGTGAATTCCAATCAGGAGGGCCAAGTGTGGACATCCTGTCTGCCTCCTGTGTGAAGGTATTGTGTCAGGTGGAGATGTTCCCAGGACTTCTGAGGGAATTTGGCCCATTTACAACTTTGAAAACAAAACTTGTATCAGTTAAAACCAATGAGTTTCTTTTGCAACCTTCAGGTGGAGGTGTTTACTCTGTTTAGCAGGCTAATCGGTCTGCTCATGGTGGAACAGCCCAGGGATCCATTCCAACTACCCAAATGAACTCCAACCATACCCAGTATCCAAGCCATTTAAATTTATCAAAAAGAGCAATAGTCCTGTCGCTGACCCTTGGGACACATCACTGTCCACCATCCTCATAGTCCCCTCTCCATGTGGCCCCTTAATCTCTGGATTACTCTCTGATCCAATGGTGAATTGGCACAGGGTAAATAACATTAGCGACTTGAATGTGTGGCTCAAAGGCTGGTGCGAGAGAAATGGGTTTTGATTCATGGGGTACCGACACCAGCACTGGGGAAAGTGGGATCTGTACCATTGGGATGGTCTTCGCCTGAACCACGCTGGGACCAGTGTTCTGGTGAGTCGTATAACTAGGGTGGTAGAGAGGCCTTTAAATTAAATAGTGGGAGGGGGAGGGGGGAGGAGGGATCATGTGAGAGGAGATGTGGTAAAATTAAGAGAAAGAACAGGATAGCAACATGGATAATGATGGAGGTGATGGAGTATTGTTGCTGGACTCGTAATCCAGAGACCCATCCAACAGAGGGTGGTAGTGAGAAGTGACTGAGAAGCATTCTGGGAGAAGTTAGCGCAGTCACTGAAACTCAGAAGGGGATCGAGGAGAAGGACTCTTTCACTCAAAAGGAGGAATAGCATCCAACAGAGGACGGTAGTGAGAAGTGACTGAGAAGTATTCTAGGAGAAGTCAGCGCAGTCACCGCAACTCAGAAGGGGATCGAGGACGAGCCACAGTCAAAGAACGGAACAGCCCCAAAAGTTACATTGCTGTAGAGTTTCCATCCCTCCCTCCTCCTCAAACCAAAAAAAAATGAGAGATAGAGGGAGAGGCAGTACCTTCAGGAGCGCACCAGACCTGCAAGGGACACTCTTCTGAAAGTGGATTTTTAAAAAAAGCAGCTGATTGGTGAGTAAATCCTGGTGAGTTTTTTTTCAATCTATTAAAGTAGTTCATTGCTTAATACTGAGGTAGGAGCTAAAGAAAAAGTATAGAGTAGTACTTTACAAGTATAATTAGTCAAGAAACAGGGTTCCAAGCTAACATAAATAAGGCCCCAAGCTAGGGTATTTTTTAAGGGAGTAACTAGCTTAATCGAGAGGGATGTCGTGGCAGGAGAGCTCAGACCTGTGATATGCTTCTCCTGCAGGATGTGGGAAATTAGGGACACTTCCAGTATCCCTGGTGACCATGTGTGTGGAAGGTTTGTCCAAATGTAGCTTCTAGCTAACCGGATTTCAGAGCTGGAGCTGCATGTGGACTCATTGTGGAGCATCCGCGATGCTGAGCAAGTCGTCAATAGCACGTTTAGCGAGGTGGTCACACCGCAGGTGAAGATTACACAGGCAGAAAGGGAATGGGTGACCATCAGGAACAGTAAAAGACTCAGGGAGGTAGTGTAGGAGTCCCCTGTGGTCATCCCCCTCTCTAACAGATATACCGCTTTGGATACTGTTGGGGGGCATGGCCTCTCAGGGGAAAGCAGCAACAGCCAAGTTCACGGCACCGTGAGTGGCTCTGCTGCTCAGAGGGGCAGAAGGAAAACAAGTGGCAGGGCTATAGTGATAGGGGATTCAATAGTTAGGGGCACAGACACATGCCTCTGTGGCCACAAACGTGAATCAAGGATGGTATGTTGCCTCCCTGGTGCCAGGGTCCAGGATGTCACGGAGCGGCTGCAGGACATTCTGGGGAGGGAAGGTAAACAGTCAGTGGTCGTGGTACACATTGGTACCAATGACATAGGTAAACTAAGGGATGAGGACCTGCAAACTCAGTACAGGAAGTTAGGAGATAAATTAAAATGCAGGACCTCAAATGTAGTCATCTCAGGATTACTCCCAGTTCCACGTTCTAGCAAGAGCAGGAATAAGAGGATAGGCCAAATGAACGCAGGGCTGGAGAGATGGTGTAGCCGGGAGGGATTCAGATTCTTGAGGCACTGGGACCGGTTCTGGGGAAGGTGGGACCTGTACAAACCGGACGGGCTGCACCCAGGCAGAGCTGGGACCAGTGTCCTTGCGGGGGCTTTTGCTAGTTCAGTTGGGGAGTATTTAAACTAGTGTGGCAGGGGGATGGGATCCCAGGAGTAGGATCAGATAGGTCAGATTCACATCAGAAAAATGGAGGTAGAACATTAGTTAGGGACGCTGTGATTGACATGGAGTTACAGGAGAAGCAAAGTTTACAAAGTGTCCAGCAAGGGAAATTGATGGCGTTAAACTGCTTATACCTCAGTGCAAGGAGTATTACAAACAAGGTAGATGAGTTAAGGACACAGGTAGACACATGGCAGCAGGATGTCATTGCTATAACGGAGACCTAGTTAAAGGAGGGACAAAACTGTCAGCTTAATATCCCTGGTTATAGTCTTCAGACACGATAGAGTAGGAGATAAAAAAGGAGGGGGGGTAGCACTAATGGTTAAAGAATCAATTCCAGCTGTGAGAAGGGTTGATATACTAAATGGGTCAACAAACGAGACTTTATGGATTGAGCTTAGAAATAAAAAAAGGGGCAGTCACACTACTGGGAGTACACTACAGACCCCCAAATAGTGAAAGGGAGATAGAAGAACAAATATGTCGGTAAATTTCTGCTTGTAAGAACAAGAGGGCAATAATAGTAGGAGACTTCAACTATCCTAATATCAACTGGGATTGAAACAATATAAGGGGTACTGAGGGAGAAAAATTCATGCAGTGTGTCCAGGAAATTTTTCCAACCAATTAGTGACAAACCCAATGAGAGGGGATGCAATTCTAGACCTAGTCTTGGGGAACGAAGAAGGGCAAGTGGGTGAAGTGACAGTTGGCGACCATATCGGGGACAGTGATCACAATTCAGTTAGATTTAGCATTACCATGGAAAAGGACAGAGATAAGGCAGGAGTAAAAGTCTTGAACTGGGGGAAGGCAAATTTTGCAGAAATGAGAAGGGACTTAGCTGAGGTGGACTGGACAGCACTGCTGGTGGATAAAACAGTGGAAAACCAGTGGGAAGCACTAAAAAGCAAGATCCTAATTGTACAAAGTAGACATGTCCCCTACAAAAATAAGAGTGGTACTGCCAAATCTGGACCCCCCTGGTTGTCTAGAGGAATACAAGGGAAGATCAAACAGAAAAAGAAAGCGTACGATAGGCACAAAGAACTAAGCACTAGACGAATATAGGAAGTGCAGGGACGAAGCAAAAAAGGAAATAAGGAAATCAAAGAGAGGGCATGAAAAAAGATTAGCAAGTAAAGTTAAAGATAGCCCAAAGATGTTTTACCAATACATTAATGCTAAAAGGTTAGTTAAGGAAAAAATGGGACCCATCAGAGACGAAGATGGAAACTTGTGTGTAGATGCAGAGGCTGTGGGAAGGGTTTTGAATGAATATTTTGTCTCCGTGTTTACAAAGGAAAGGGAGGATGGAGATATAGTAGTCCAGGATCAACACTGCGAGATATTGGACGGGATAGTCATAAAGAGAGAGGAAGTACTCAAAGGGTTGAAATCCTTGGAAGTTGATAAGTCACCAGGGCCAGATGGATTGTTTCCGAGGATGCTGAAGGAAGTCAGGGAGGAGATAGCAGATGTTCTGAGGATGATTTTCCAATCTTCACTAGATACAGGGGAGGTACCGGAGGACTGGAGAAATACAAGCGTATTCCATTGTTTAAAAAGGGATCAAAGGAAATGCCAAACAATTATAGGCCAGTTAGTCTTACAACGGTGGTGAGCAAATTAGTAGAATCAATCCTGAGAGATAGGATTAACTGTCATGTGGAAAGGCATGGACTAGTTAGGGATGGTCAGCATGGATTTGTTAAAGGAAGGTCTTGCCTTACAAATTTGATTGAATTCTTTGAGAAAGTGACAAGAAGGGTTGTTGAAGGTAGTGCAGTGGATGTTGTGTACATGGATTTTAGCAAGGCATTTGACAAGGTCCCACATGGCAGATTGGTCAGGAAAGTAAAAGCCCATGGGATTCAGGGTAATGTGGCAAACTGGATAAAAGGTTGGCTTTGTAACAGGAAACAAAGGGTAATGGTCGATGGATGCCCTTGCGAATGGAAAGTTGTCTCAAGTGGTGTTCCACAGGGCTCGGTGTTGGGACCCTTGCTGTTTGTGTTATATATTAACAATTTGGACGTGAATGTGGGGGGCACGATTGGGAAATTTGCAGATGACACAAAGATTGGCCGAGTAGTGGATAGTGTTGAGGATAGCCATAATCTCCAAAATGATATAGATGGGTTAGTGGAGTGGGCGGTAAAGTGTCAGATGGATTTTAACATAGAGAAGTCTGAGGTCATACATTTAGGGAGGTCAAACAGTTACAGGGATTACAAAATAAATGGGAATATACTAAGAGGGGTAGATGAAGTGAGAGATCAAGTACACAGGTCCCTGAAGGCAGCAGTTCAAGTAGACAAGGTTGTAAAGAAGGCAGATGGAATGCTCTCCTTCACTGGCAGAGGTGTAGAATATAAAAGTAAGGATATAATGTTGGAATTGTATAAAACACTGGTGAGGCCACAACTGGAGTATTGTGTGCAATCCTAGTCACCACATTACAGGAAGGATGTAATAGCTCTGGAGAGAGTGCAGAGGAGGTTTACAAGAATGTTGATAGGGTTAGAAAAGTGTAGCTACAAGGAGAGATTGGATAGGTTGGGGTTATTTTCCTTAGAACAAAGAAGGCTGAGAGGTGACTTGATTGAGGTGTACAAAATTATGAGGGGAATAGATAGAGTGGACAGGATAAAATTGCTTCCCTTGGTGGAGAATTCTAGAACCAGGCGACATAGATTCAAGATAAGTGGCAGAAGGTGTAGGGGGGACATAAGGAAGAACTTTTTTACACAGAGGGTAGTGGGTATCTGGAATTCGCTGCCCAAGTTGGTGTTAGAGGCAGAAACTCTAAACTCTTTTAAAAAGTACCTGGATCTGCACCTTAAGTGCTGTAAGCTGCAGGGCTATGGGCCGGGTGCAGGAAGGTGGGATTAGAAAGGGCACCTGGGTGTCCTCGGGCTGACATGGAGAAGATGGGCTGAATGGCCTCCTTCTGTGCTGTAACTTTTCTATGGTTCTATGGGAATGCTCTGGGGACCCGGGTTTGAATCCCACCATGGCAGACAGTGGAATTTGAATTCAATAAACACCTGGAATTAAAAATCTGATGGTGACCATGAAACCATTGTGGATTGTTGTAAACAATCTGGTTCACTAATGATTTACGGAAGGAAATCTGCCATCCTTACCTGATCTGGCCTACACGTGACTCCAGACCCACAGCAATGTGGTTGACTCTTAAATGCCCTCTGAAATGGCCTAGCAAGCCACTCAGTTGTATCAAACTGCTACGAAGTCTACAAGGAATGAAACCAGTTGGGCCTACACCACATGGACTGCAGTGGTTCAAGAAGGCAGTTCACCACCACCTTCTCAAGGATAATTAGGGATGGGCAATAAATGCTGGCCCAGCCCAGCAACACCCACATCCCATGAATGAATTTTTAAAAAACTGAGTGTGTCAGGAAGGGACAGAGAGTATAAACTTCAGGATGCACCAGCAGATAAAGCCAACATTTTTAAAAATGGCAAAAAAATCAAAATTAAAAGCTCTGGATCTGAATCCATAACAAAACAGGAGAACTGATAACACAAATAGAGGTAAATATGTATAACCTGATAGCCATTCCAGAGACATGGCTGTAAGGTGGCCAAGCCTGAGACCTAAATATATAAGGGTATTTGACATTTCAGAAGGACAGGAAACTAGGAAAAGGTGATGGGGTAGCTCTGTTAATTAACAATGACATTGGTACAGTAGCAAGAAATGACCTTAGTACAAAAAATTGAAATGTAGAATCAGTTTGGGTAGAGGTAAGAAATAGAAAAGGTAAGAAGTCACTTGTGGGAGTAGATTGCAGGCCCCTAACAGTAGCTACGTTACAGGACAGAGTTTACAGGAAGAAATTCAGGGGCTTGTAAGAAGGATACTATAATAGCCATGGGTGATTTTAATATTCATATAGATTGTTGAGGATAACCTGGTAGATGAGTTCATAGTGTGTATTCAGGACAATTTCTTAAAACAATACATTCAAGGGTCAACAAGGGAGCTGGCTATTTTAGACCTGGCAATGAAACATGAGACAGGATTAATTAATTACCTCAAAGTAAAGGAGCCTTTAGCCAATAGTGATCATAACATGAAACAATTTCACATGTGGGTGTGGGTCTAAGACTAGTGACTTAAACTTAAAGGCAATTACAAGGGTATGAAAACAGAGTTGGCTCAAGGTAACTGGGAAAATAAGTTAAAAAATGGGACAGTAGAGAAAGATTAACAGACATTTAAGACATTTAAGGTGATATTTCATAACTTTCGGCAAAGATATATTCCATTGAGAAAGAAAGACACATTCTATGAGAAGGATGAACCATCCATGGCTAACTGAGGAAGTTAAGGATAGTTTCAAATTGAAAGAAACAGTGTACAATGTAGCAAAGATTAGTGGTAGGTCAGGAGATTGGACACATTTTAGAAACCAGCAAAGATGACTAGAAAATAATGAGGGAGAAATAAAAGTATGAGAGAAAGTTAGTTGGTAATATAAAACATATAGTAAGAGTTTCTACAAGTATTTAAAAAGTGAGTGTTGCTCCCCTTGAGCATGAGACTGGGGAATTAATAATGGGAAACAAGGAAATGGCGGAAGTGTTAAACAGATATTTTGTGTCGGTCTTCACTGTGGAAGACACAAAGGAAAACAAGAATACTTGAAAATCAAGAGGTAAAAGGGAGGGAGGAACTTAAAACAATCATAATCATGAGGGAAAAGCTATTGGGAAAACTATTAGAACTTAAGACTGACTAGTCCCCTAGACCAGATGACCTGCATTTTAGGGTCTTAAAAGAAGTGGCTGTGGAGATAGTAGATGCATTGGTTGTAATTTTCCAAAATTCCCTAGATTTGGTAATGTCTAATGATTTGAAAACCACTAATGTGACACCTCTTTCAAGAAAGGAGGGAGACAGAAAGCAGGAAACTACAGGCCATTTAGTCTAATGTCTGTCATAGGGAAAATGCTAGAGTCCATTATTAAGGAGGTAATAGCAGGGCATTTAGAAAATCATAATATAATCAGGCAGACATGGTTTTATGAAAAGGAAATCATGTGTAACTAATTTATTAAAGTTCTTTGAGGAAGTAAAAAGCAACGTGGATAAAGGGGAACCTGTAGATGTTGTGTACTTGGATTTCCCAAAAGCAGTTAACAAAGTGCCACATTAGAGGTTACTGCACAAAATAAGAGTTCATGGTGTAGGGGGTAACACATTAGCATGGATAGAGGATTGGTTAGCTAACAGGAAGCAGAGAGTACGGTAAATGTGGCAATTTGGGTTGGTAAACTTTAACCAGTGGAATGCAACAGGGATCAGTGCTGTGGTCTCAACTATTCACAATCTATATCAATGACTTGGATGACGAGACCGAATGTATGGTCGTTAAATTTGCTGATGGCACAAAGATAAGTAGGAGAGTAAGTTGTCAAAAGGACATGAAGAATCTATAAAGGGATTAGGAGTGGACAAAAATTTGGCAGATGGAGTACAATGTAGAAAAATGTGAACTTGCCCACTTTGGCAGGAAGAAGATAAAAGCAACATATTATTTAAATGGAGAGAGATTGCAGCACTCAGTGGGACAGAAGGATTGGGGTATCCAGGTACATGAATCACAAAGTTAGTATGCAGGTTCAGCGAGTGATTAGGAAGGCAAATGGAATGTTGGTGTTTATTGCAAGGGGGATGGAATATAAAAGTAGGGAAATGTTGCTGCTCTTATACAGGGCTTTGGTGAGACCACATCTGGAGTACTGTGTACAGTTTTGGTCTCCTTATTTAAAAAAGGATATAATTGTATTAGAAGCAGTTCAGAGAAGGTTCATTCATCTGATTCCTAGGATGAAGGGCTTGTCTTATGAGGAAAGGTTGAACAGACTGCGTTTGTATCCATTGGGGTTTAGAAGAATGAGAGGTGGTCTTATTGAAACATATAAGATCCTGAGGGGACTTGACAGGGTGGATGCTGAAAGGATGTTTCCCCTTGTGGGTGAGTCTAGAACCAGGGAACACAGTTTAAAAATTAGGAATCCCCCATTTAAGAATTAGATAAGGAGAATTTTTTTTCTCTCAGAGGCTCATTAGTCTATGGAATTCTTCTCCCCAGAAAGCAGTGGAGGCCGGGTCTTTGGATTTAATCATGGTTGAGTTAGATTTTTCATCGACAAGAATCAAGGTTTATGCGGGGGCAGACAGGAAAGTGGAGTTGTGGCCACAATCAGATTTTATCGAATGACGGAGTAGGCACAAGGGACCGAAAGACCTACTGCTGCTCCTAATCCTTATGGTCCTGCCTGAAAAGACCCACTTACCACAACTCGCTGTTTTCTGTCCTTAAGCCAAATCTTTATCTAAGCTGACAGTGACTCTCCTATTCCATGCGCATCAATTTTGTTAACCAACCCTTTTATGTGGTACTCTATTAAGCGCTTTCTTAAAATCCATACAAACATCCACCACATTCCCCTCATCAACCTGCTCTGTTACTTCATCAAAAAATTCAGTTAAATTAGTCGAGTCCAAACTGCTCTTTACGAATCCGTGCTGGCTCTCCTTAATTAACTCGAACCTCCCTAATTCCTGTTGATTTTTTTCCTGATAATTACTTCTAAAACCTTACCCACCACTGCCATCAAACTCATCAGCCTGTAATTCCTAGGAATGTCCTCACATCCTTTCTTGGATAAGGGTGTCACATTTCCCACTCTCCAATCCTCTGAAACTTCTCCCATATCTAGGGAAGATTGGAAAATTCTGACAAACCCTTCTGTTATCTCAACCCCCACTTCCTTTAACAACCTGCGATGTATCTGAACCAGGTGACTTATCCACTCTAAACATAGGAAGCCTTTCCAGTATGTTGGAGCCTGAGCTTCGGACACTGTGACACATCAGGGAGGGGGAGAGTTACCTGGACGCTGTGTTTCAGGAGACAGTCACATCCCTTAGATTAACTACCTTAAATTCGGCCAGTGGTCAGGGACAGGAGGGTGATACTATGAGTGAGACAGGTAGAGGGATCCAGGAAGTAGCACTGCAAGAGCCTCAGCCCTCGTCCTTATCCAACAGGTTCGAGATTCTTGCTCCCTGTGTGGACGAGAGCAGGGACTGTAGGGAAGATGAGCAAACTGACCACAGCACCGTGGTACAGGGAGCCATTCAAGTGGGAGGAGAAAAGAGAAACGTAGTTGTAATCGGGGATAGTATAGTTAGGGGAATAGATACTGTTCTCTGTAGCCAGGATCGAGAGTCCCGAAGGCTGTGTTGCCTACCTGGTGCCAGGGTTAAAGATATCTCATCTGGGCTGCAGAGGAACTTGGAGTTGGAGGGGAAAGATCCAGTTGTTGTGGTCCACGTAGGTACCAACGATATAGGTAGAACGAGGAAAGAGGTTCTGCTGAGGGAATATGAGCAGCTAGGGGCTAAATTAAAAAAGCAGAGCCAAAGAGGTAATAATCTCCGGATTACTACCTGAGCCACGAGCTAATTGGCACAGGGTCAATAAGATTAAAGAGGTAAGTGCGTGGCTCAAAGATTGGTGTGGGAGAAGTGGGTTCAAATTCATGGGACATTGGCACCAGTAATGGGGAAAGAGGGAAGCTATTCCGTTCGGACGGGCTCCACTTGAATCTTGCTGGGACCAGTGTCCTGGCGAATCACATAACTAGGGTCATAGATAGGGCTTTAAACTAAATAGTAGGGGGAGGGTTCAGTTGCATGGAAATATAAAAAAATCAAAGCTTAAGGAGAGGGTAAGAGTGCAGGTTAGTGACAAGGCTGATTGTTACCAAAAAGTGAAAGGAAGGAACGGAGTGTGTGAAGCTATATTGCACCAAAGAATCATATAAGAGTAGGGAAAATTGACCATAGGGCAAACTTAAAGGCTTTGTATCTGAATGCACTTAGCATTCGGAATAAAACTAATGAGTTAACAGCGCAAATAGAGACAAATAGGAATAATTTAGTGGCGATTACTGAGACGTGGTTACAGGAAGGACAGGTTTGGGAGTTGAATATCCAAGGGTACCCAGTGTTTTGGAAGGATAGGCAGGAGGAAAAGGAGGTGGTGTGGCTTTGTTAGTAAAGGAAGAGATCAGTGCAATAGTGAGGAATGATATAGGCACTGGAGAGCAAGACGTAGAGTCAGTCTGGGTAGAGATAAGAAATAGTAAGGGAACAAAGTCCCTGGTGGGAGTAATCTATAAGTCCCCAAACAGTAGTTCAGCAATAGGGCACAGTATAAACCAGGAAATACTGGGAGTATGTGAGAAAGGCACGGCAATAATCATGGGTGATTTTAATATGCATAATCGACTAGACTAATCAAATTGGCAAGGGTAGCCTCGAGGGAGCTAATAGTGGGGAACGCAGAAATGGCAGAGACGCTTAATCAATATTTTGGCTCAGTTTTCACAGTAGAGGACACTAGTACCACCCCAATAGTAACAGGTAGTGCAGAGGGTATAGAGAAGGAGGAACTTAGAACAATCACCATCACGAGAGAAAAAGTACTGAGCAAATTATTGGGATTAAAGGGTGACAAGTCCCCAGGACCTGATGGCCTACATCCCAGGGTCTTAAAGGAAGTAGCAGCAGAGATAGTGGATGCATTGGCTATAATAATCCAAAATTCCCTGGATTCTGGAAAGGTTCCAGCGGATTGGAAAAATGCAAATATTATTCAAAAAGGGAGGGAGGCAGATAGCAGGAAACTATATACCAGTTAGTTTAATGTCTGTTGTTGGGGAATTGTTGGAATCCATTATTAAGAAAGTAGTAATGGGGCATTTGGAAAGTCAAAATGCAATTCACCAGAGTCAGCATGGTTTTATGAAGAATAAATCATGTTTGAGTAATTTGCTAAAGTTCTTTGAAGATGTGACAAGCAAAATGGATAATGGGGATCCTGTCGATGTAGTATATCTGGACTTCAAGAAGACCTTTGATAAGGTGTTGCACAAAAGATTAATACACAAGATAAGATCACACGGAGTTGGGGTAATATATTAGCTTAGATAGAGGATTGGCTAACCAACAGAAAGCAGAGAGTCAGGATAAATGGGTCTTTTTCTGGATGGCAAGCTGTAACTACTGGAGTGCCACAGGGTTCGGTCCTTGGGCCCCAACTATTTACAATCTATATTAATGAATTGGATTCAGGGATAGAAGGTACTATAGCTAAATTTGCAGAGGACACCAAAATAGGTGGGAAAGTAAAAACAAAAATACCTGGAAAAACTCAGCAGGTCTGGCAGCATCTGCGGAGAGGAACACAGTTAACGTTTCGAGTCCGAATGACCCTTCAACAGAACTAAGTTAAAATAGAAGAGAGGTGAAATATCAGTTGGTTTAAGGGGGGTGGGTGGGACAAGTAGAGCTGGAAAGAGGGCCAGTGATAGGTGAAGATAACCAAAAGATGTCACAGACAAAAGGACAAAGAGGTGTTGAAGGTGGTGATATTATCTAAGGAATGTGTTAATTAAGGGTAGAAAGCAGGACAAGCAAGGTACAGATAGCCCTAGTGGGGATGGGATGGGGTGAAGGAATCAAAAAAGGATAAAAGGTAGAGATAAAACAATGGATGGAAATACATTTAAAAATAATGGAAATAGGTGGGAAAAGAAAAATCTATATAAATTATTGGGAAAAAAAGGGGGGGATCGGAAAGGGGGTGGGGATGGAGGAGAGAGTTCATGATCTAAAATTGTTGAACTCAATATTCAGTCCGGAAGGCTGTAAAGTGCCTAGTTGGAAGATGAGGTGCTGTTCCTCCAGTTTGCGTTGAGCTTCACTGGAACAATGCAGCAAACCAAGGACGGACATGTGGGCATGAGAGCAGGGTGGAGTGTTGAAATGGCAAGCGACAGGGAGGTCTGGGTAATGCTTGCGGACAGACCGAAGGTGTTCTGCAAAGCAGTCACCCAGTCTGTGTTTGGTCTCTCCAATGTAGAGGAAACCGCATTGGGAGCAACGAATGCAGTAGACTAAATTGAGGGAAGTGCAAGTGAAATGCTGCTTCACTTGAAAGGAGTGTTTGGGCCCTTGGATGGTGAGGAGAGGGGAAGTAAAGGGGCAGGTGTTGCACCTTCTGTAGTTGCATGGCAAGGTGCCGTGGGAGGGGGTTGAGGTGTAGGCGGTGATGGAGGAGTGGACCAGGGTGTCCCGGAGGGAACAATCCCTGTGGAATGCCGCCGGGGGGGTGAAGGGAAGATGTGTTTGGTGGTGGCATCATGCTGGAGTTGGCAGAAATGGCAGAAGATGATCCTTTGAATGCGGAGGCTGGTGGGGTGATAAGTGAGGATAAGGGGGACCCTATCATGTTTCTGGGAGGGAGAGGAAGGTGTGAGAGCGAATGTGCGGGAGATGGGCCGGACACGGTTGAGGGCCCAGTCAACCACCATGGATGGAAAACCTTGGTTAAGGAAGACATGTCAGAGGAACTGTTTTTGAAAGTGGAATCATCAGAACAGATGCAATGGAGGTGAAGGAACTGAGAGAATGGGATGGAGTCCTTACAGGAAGCGGGGTGTGAGGAGCTGTAGTCGAGGTAGCTGTGGGAGTCGGTAGGCTTGTAATGGATATTGGTGGACAGTCTATCACCAGAAATTGAGACAAAGAGGTCAAGGAAGGGAAGGGAAGTGTCAGAGATGGACCATGTGAAAATGATGGAGGGGTGGAAATTGGAAGCAAAATTAATAAATTTATCCAGGTCCAGACGAGAGCATGAAGCAGCACCGAAGTAATCATCAATGTACCGGAGAAAGAGTTGTGAGAGGGGGCCAGTGTAGGACTGGAACAAGGAATGTTCCACATACTTTATAAAGAGACAGGCATAGCTGGGGCCCATGCGGGTACCCATAGCCACACCTTTTATTTAGAGGAAGTGAGAGGAGTTTAAGGAGAAATTGTTCAGTGTGAGAACAAGTTCAGCCAGATGGAGGAGAGTAGTGGTGGATGGGGATTGTTCGGGCCTCTGTTCAAGGAAGAAGCGGAGACCCATGAGACCATCCTGGTGGGGGATAGAGGTGTAGAGGGATTGGACGATTTCAATTTCCAACTTCAATTTCGCCTTTTTCGATTCCTTCATCCCACCCCACCCTCACTAGGGCTATCTGTACCTTGTTTGTCCTGCTTTCTACCCTTAATTAACACATTCCTTAGATAATATCACCAACTTCAACACCTCTTTGTCCTTTTGTCTGTGACATCTTTTGGTTATCTCCACCTATCACTGGCCCTCTATCCAGCTCTACTTGTCGCACCCCCCCTTAAACCAGCTTATATTTCACCTCTCTTCTATTTTTACTTAGTTCTTTTGAAGGGTCATTCAGACTCGAAACGTTAACTGTGCTCCTCTTCACAGATACTGCCAGACCTGCTGAGTTTTTCCAGGTATTTTTGTTTTTGTTTTGGATTTCCAGCATCTGCAGTTTTTTGCTTTTATTTAGGTAGGAAAGTAAGTTGAAATGAAGAAATAAAAAATTTACAAATGGATATGGACAGATTAGGTGAATGGGCCAAAATTTGGCAGATGGAGTTTAATGTGGATAAGTGTGAGGTTATCCATTTTGGTTGGAAGAATAAAAAGGCGACTTATTATTTAAATGGAGAGAAACTTCAGAATGCTTCAGTGCAGAGGGATCTGGGTGTCCTTGTGCATGAATCACTGAAAGCCAGTATGCAGGTGCAGCAGGTAATGAGGAAAGCAAATGGAATTTTGGCATTTATTGCTAAAGGATCAGAGTATAAAAATAGGGAAGTGTTGTTGCAACTGTACAAGGCATTGGTGAGACCGCACCTGGAGTACTGTGCACAGTTTTGGTCCCCTCACTTGAAGAAGGATGTAGTTGCACTGCAGGCAGTTCAGAGGGGGTTCACTAGATTGATTTCAGAGATGTGGGGCGTGTCTTATGAGGAGAGATTGAGCAGTTTAGGCCTATACTCGCTAGAGTTTAGAAGGATGAGAGGAGATCTAATTGAGGTATATAAGATGCTAAAGGGGGTAGACAAAGTAGAGATGGAGCGGATGTTTCCCCTTGTGGGGCATTCTAGAACGAGAGACCATAGTTTTAGGCTAAGGGGTGGAAGATTTAAATCAGAGATGGGGAGGAATTACTTTTCTCAAAGAGTCATGAATCTGTGGAATTCACTACCTCAGAGTGCAGTGGATGCCGGGATGCTGAATAAATTTAAGGAGGAGATAGACAGATTTTTAATTAGTAACGGGTTAAAAGGTTATGGGGAGAGGGCGGGAAATTGGAGTTGAGGCTGAAATGAGATCAGCCATGATCGTATTGAATGGCTGGGCAGGCTCAAGGGGCTGAATTGCCTACTCCTGCTCCTAGTTCTTATGTTCTTATGTACTTGCCTCTCAATTTTCACCCCATCCATTATCTCTACCAACTCCGCTTCTACCGATATTCTGTCAGATTCCTCTTCCTTAGTAAACACTGATACATTAAGTATTCAAGCCCGGCCCTGCACCTCTAAGCATATGTCACCTTTGATCATAATAGGCTCCACAGTGCCTCTTACTATATACATGCTGGTGAAAGATTTTTGGGTTCACTTGTACATTGGCTGCATTGTGAAAATATTCTCATTTTTTCTCACCAGTCTTATTTTCCTCTTCATCTCCCTCTCAGCCTATTGTATTTGACCTGGTTCTCACTTGAAGAATTCACTGGCCGTGCATAATTTTGCTTCACCTCACTAGCTCTTCTGGTACAGTATTAATGGCAGAGGATTCTTGATGCCTGTTTTGAAATTGTCTTACTTTAACCTTCAGAGTACAGAAAGACATTGTTTTCATTGTTATAATTTCTTTATCAGTGTTTCTACTTCACGATGGATGAAAGTGAACAACTGGAATTGTTTTTGTCCTCAGATTTATGAAATGATGTTGGTCCGTCATGGCTTCATGCTGGTCGGGAGTCCCCTGGGGGGTAAGACATGTGCTCTGAAGGTGCTGGCTGGGGTATTGGAGTTGCTGGAAGTGAGGGGCCTGATGGATGAACACAGAGTGCAGTACATTATCATCAACCCAAAAGCCATCACCATGGGCCAGCTGTACGGCAGCTTTGACCCAGTCTCACATGAATGGAGTGATGGTGAGTGCAGGCCAGGAGGTAAAGCATTCACTTTGATGTATATGGCGATGAGTTCAATTCCAATCAGCAACACATTAATTACACAAACAAGTAGTTCTGGAACTAATCTCACCAATATTGCGTGTGTCTATAACTCAGTTATCAAAAGTCATTCACATTGGAAATGGTTTTTGTTAAGTACACTGTAGAAAGCTAAAATGTCATGTGGACAAATGTTAAAATTGTCCTTAGCATTTCTTGAATTGTATAACGTGACAAATAGATTTGAAAGAGTATATCAGATAACGAGTTATATTTAGTCAATGGACAGAAACTAAAACCATTATTCATTATGGGCAATCCTTTCACAACTGTTTAAAATCCCTATGTCCAGGAGCTGCATATTAATTATAGAGACTTTGTCGATAGTGAGATTTACCTGGTAATGTGTCAGAACAGGTAAGCTATCTACCTTCGAGCTGCTGTCTTTGTGCTGGCTGTTGGGGTGAGGGACTGCGTTAAGCCATCTCCTCAGCACTCTGCATTTTCTGGTTTTTTCTGGATTCTAGATACAGTGAAGAATAGCTTCACCGTTTATTGGGTGATTCAGGGAGTGTTTTCTCTGTTATGGGCTGTTTTATACTACTGGCAGCTTGGTTAATAGCCTGTGATGCCAATGTTTCCACACCCCATTTCCAGCTTCTCCCCATGAAACCTTGTTGAGAGTAAAATACTATGAAGTAGGATGCTGGTGAATCTTAGGCAAGGCCTGAAGACTGGTTCATGCATCTTTTCTGGATTTGACATGTTGGATTTGACTGAACCATAAGCCAGAATATTATATTTGGGGGTCAGGCACGCGCTTGGCCTGGCTTAACGTAAAATATTGCAAACAAAATAATGTAAAACATTGAGCATGCGCTCAGTTTTGCGGTCGGTGGGCGCGTGCACAAATTGGATCCACACCCAACAGTAGTTAAAGGGCCAATTAAGGCCATTAACAAGCCAATAGATGTTTAGCTAGTCGCAGGGGCAAAACAGGTGGGTGGAAATCACATTTTAATCACTTCCTCATCCACGGGCGTGATAAAAGGCCCCTGGAGCAGCAACATAAAAACTTGGAGTAGGAGTAGGCCATTCGGCTCTTTGAACCTGCTCTGCCATTCAATATGATCATGGCTGATCCTCCATCGCAACGCCATATTCCCGCTTTCGCTCCAAACCCCTTGTTGCCCCTAATATCCAAAAATTTATCAATTTCTTTCTTGAATATACTCAGCGACCCGGCCTCCACAGCCTTCTGTGGTAGAGAATTCCACAGGTTGACCACTCTGAGTGAAGAAATTTTTCCTCATCTCAGTCCTAAATGGCCTGCTGCATATCCTGAGACTGTGGCCCCTGGTTCTAGACTCCCCAACCAGGGGAAACATCCTCCCTGCATCCAGTCTGTCTAGCCCTGTTAGAATTTTTTACGTTTCAATCAGATCTCCTCTGATTCTACTAAACTCTAGTGAACATAGGCCCAGTCGAACCAATCTCTCCTCATACGACAGTCCTGCCATCCCCAGTATCAGTCTAATGAACCTTCGCTGCATTCCCTCTATGGCAAGTATATCCTTCAAAGAACAAAGAAAAGTACAGCACAGGAACAGGCCCTTCGGCCCTCCAAGCCTGCGCCGATCGTATTGCCCATCAACTAAAACATTTTGCACTTCCGGGGTCCGTATCCCTCTATTCCCATCCTATCCATTTATTTGTCAAGCTGCCTCTTAAACACCACTATCGTACCTGCTTCCACCACCTCCTCTGGCAGCCAATTCCAGACACTCACTACCCTCTGCATAAAAAACTTGCCCCGCACATCTCCTCTAAAGTTTTCTCCTCTCAGCTTAAACCTATGTCCCCTAGTAATTGACTCTTCCACTCTGGGAAAAAGCTTCTGACTATCTACTCTGTCCATGCCACTCACAATTTTGTAAACTTATATCAAGTCGCCCCTCAATCTCCGTCGCTCTAGTGAGAACAATCCGAGTTTCTCCAACCTCTCTCATCTTAGCTAATAACCTCCAGACCAGGCAGCATCCTGGTAAACCTCCTCTGCACCCTCTCCAACATTCCATATCCTTCTGGTAATGTGGTGACCAGAATTGCACGGAATATTCCAAGTGCGGCCTAACCAAGGTTCTATACAGCTGCAGCATGTATATATATATATATACCTTAGGTAGGGAGACCAAAACTGCATGCAATACTCCATAATTAATAATTAACACAAAAAAAGTCACCCGTGACATGTCCCTGTTGTGCTCAAAGTGCCTTTGACTTACGTCTGTGGGTGCTACATCTTGGTGCCCCTCCCACCCTCGCTGACAGTGGTGTTGGGGGCAGCTGCTGACTCTGCTGTCCTGGTGGCCCTGATGGCCTTGGCGGTCGTCCTCTGGCCACCCAAGCCTGAGGAGGCTCCGCCTGGGAAGGTGCGTCCAGCCCCATAGATGGGCACTCCTCAGTCATCGTTGGCATCATCAGATGCAGTGGCCACTGGCAGGTGGGCAGAGAAGCTGGTGCCCTCATCCAGAGTGCCCTGAGAGAAGCCCATAGAGAGAACAGGCAGCTAGTCCACCAGCGTGAGGTGCGTTTGCATCTACCTGCTAACCACTGATGGATGGGGACCCAGCAGAGAGACTAGGCGCCTCATCCATCTCTCACACTGGCAGTGACCTCCTGGGGTCAGTGCCTGTGTGAGGGTTTGCAGGTCGGAGTGAAACCCCAGGAACCCCTGAGTCTGCTCCTGGAGCTGCCTCTCCATGAGAGTCGCCACTCACTCAATGGAGGAGGCTGTGCGCTCGGTGTTAAGGGTCAACGCAGAGCTCACGCTCCACATGGACTCCTCCATGATGGAGGCCATGGAATGCAGATCCTCATGATCTCCGCCAGTTCTCCCCACACATCCCGTTGGACATCCAGCTTCAGCTGCCTGACTTACGGCTCCAGAAGCTCATCATCTGCCTCAGACGCAGCATGGTCCCGGTCTCCAGCTGTGCTCCCACTGTCGGCTCCCTGGGACCTCTCTGCCTCTGCCAGCTCCTCATGCAAGTATGATGTGTCCTCACCGCTGTGCATTACCCGTGGAGCTGAAGAACTAATGCTGACCAATGTGTGAGTATCTGCACTGGTGCCTGGTTCAGAGAGACAGTGTAACAGTGATGCGGGTGTGATATCTTCCTTAGAGCTCAATGGGGGGTCCTTGGCATCGCTGGCGTCTCCTGTGGGTGGTGCATCTGCTGGAGGAAGGCAAAAGATCAGTATATTCGACTATCATAGTCACTATGCATGGCAGGCGGGCTGAGGAGACAGTGGAGACCTGCTGCATGGTGCCATCTGCATTGGAGCTTCAGTGGGCTCTCTGGCTACGACAGTTCAGTTTATGATGAGAGGAGTCCGTTATGTTTCCAGTACCCACCACACACTGCATTCTTACTTTCATTCGAGACCCCTGCCTCACTGGAGGAGCGAGCTAGCCTGTGACATTCCAGCTCCATTGTATCGCTTTCGTGCTTATTGAGGATGCAGATTTGACACTCCTCCATCCGTTCTGTGGCACTCTGCAGCGTTATGATTCCTCTTCTCCTGACAGTGAAAAATAGCCTCATGATTGGTACATCTCCCTGAAGGTCCTTTCTTGGTTCCTACCCGCCCTCCCACCAGGGCATTAGGCAGGCTGTGTCACTGTGGCACATCTCACCCTGCAGTGCACTGAGGCCAGTCGTGCTGACATCCCAGCCCTGGCAGGGCAGGCTTCAGTGCCGGTTGGTATACACACTCTTAGACCCCTGAGCATTCCGAGCAACGGGTACCCAACTGAAGTTCTCCTCACAGCTCCCTGCCAGGTTGCTGAGATTGCAAGGGGCTGTGAGCGACTCCGCCAGTGACTGCTCCATGGCCAGCTTTAGCGAGAAGATTGTACAGCGTGTGCAGTCGTCCAACTGTTCTGCAGCCCACTAAAACACTCATGGCATTGCAGTCTGTGTGGGGGGGTGGTGAAAAGCTCTGGGGCACTTGGTGACACTTTGATGCCTCTGCGTTGCTTGAGTGGGCAGATAAGCTAGAAGCCCGACTCCAATCATATCAATGTGGCTGCACCTGACCTGTCTCAGCTGCAGAGGAAAGGTTACATTAAACAGGGTGTCCCTAATGCGTGGCCGCTTCCCTCACCCACCCTACCCCCCACCCCAAATGCTTATGCACTATATTCAACGGCACAAGTGGCCTCAATGGCAGGGCTGCCCTTGACCACCCCTCCTCCACAACACTCCTCAAGCTTGAAGTCCAACAGGCGACCCTGGCAAGTGCTGCGCATCGTTTCTGTGTACTCACCTCCGAGCTCCCCTCAAGGTGCAGCCCACCATGTGCACGCCTTTTATGTGCTGTTGTGAAACACGTCGGCATGCTTTCCCGCTGATGTGGATGGTCTATCCAGCTGGGGACACGATTCCGGCAGACTGGCCTGATAATTAATGATATGCTGGATGTGTGACAATGAGGTTCCCAACGTCCGATGGCGGGAAATGCAGTCCACCGTTAGCGGGCTGTTGCAGCAGATCGCAAACTGGCTTCACGCTGTCGTGAAACCAATTGCGCCATATTGTCCGCTCACGCCATTGAACATACCCAATGCCAGCAGGCACGGAAAATCCCAGCCAACATCTGACTGGAAGATTGTGTTCTGCTAGCTGGATCCAGAATAACCATACCCAAAACGATGCAGGAAGAACTTCTTCAGAAGATACATGAAGGCCACAGGGGAATGGAGAAATGTAAACTCAGAGCCAGATCTGCTGAGTGGATATACAAAGATATTGAAAATATGGTGTGATGTATGCCAGAAATATACAACAAAAAGAGCAGATGCTAGCTACTGAAATACCATCCAGACCATGGCACACTGTGGGAGCTGATTTATTCACGCACAATCAAGAATGGTATCTCATTGTTTTAGACTCAAAGTTCCCTTTTATTGGAAAGGTGAAACATCTGAAAACTACAACAATCAGCTCCACAGCCTGAGCTCTGTTCACTGAGCAAGGGATTCCGGAAAGAATAATATGTAACAATGCAACTAAATTCACCTCCAGAGATTCAAGAATTTGCTGCAGTTTGTGTTCAACATCATCACCACATCATCACATTACCCAGGGAGACATGGGTTTATAGAAAGACATGTCCAGATGGTCAAGAGAACAATGGTCAATGGTCACAAAATGCCAAGAGACAAAGGAAGACCCAAACCTTGCCTTATTGTCACTCCGAGCCACACCTCTCAAGGCTGACATGAAATCACCTGCAGAGCTGTTGAATGGAAGGAATTATAAGACTACTCTGCCAAGCATTCCTTGGGATTCACACAGCTCCACACACTAATAGATTAGCCTTATTGGCAATCTTGTAAGCAGGGCCCGAGCCATTTGCTCACTGCGCTAGCTTAACCCAAAATCGGACGCATCAAAGCTATCCTGGGGATAATGGCTACCTCAGTCAGGCCATTGCTCGCTATGTATCGTGTATACGCATGAATGGGCCTAAGGCTGCCATTTCAGACCTGAAAAGTGCCTACTCTACCTCAGGTTACCCTGGAAGAATGAGGTATCTAAAAACATGAGCAACAAGTGAAGCTATCAGTTTCACGCTCCACTATGCAGTAGTAACATTTTTTTCAAAATTTATTCACGGGATGTTGTCTTCGCTGGCTGGGCCAGCATTTAATGCCCATCCCTAATTGCCCTTGAGAAGGTGTTGGTAAGCTGCCTTCTTGAACCGCTGCTACCCATGTGGTATAGGTGCATCCACAGTGCTGTTAGGGAGGGAGTTCCAGGGTTTTGACCCAGCAACAGTGAAGGAACGGTGATATATTTCCAAGTCAGGATGGTGAGTGACTTGGAGGGGAACTTCCAGGTGATGATGTTCCCATCTATCTGCTGCCCTTATCCTTCTGGATGGTAGTGGTCATGGGTTTGGAAGGTGTTGTCGAAGGAGCCTTGGTGAATTCCTGCAGTGCATCTTGTAGATGCTACACACTGCTGCTACTGTGCGTCGGTGGTGGAGGGAGTGAATGTTTGTGGATGTGGTGCCAATCAAGCTGGCTGCTTTGTCCTGGATGGTGTCAAGCTTCTTGAGCGTTGTTGGAGCTGCACTCATATTCCAAGTGCGGGATTCAGCGATGGTAATGCCATTGAACATTAAGGGGCAATGGTTGGATTCTCTCTTGGAGATGGTCATTGCCTGACACGTGTGTGGCACGAACGTTACTTGCCACTTGTTAGCTCAAGCCTGGATATTGTACAGGTCTTGCTGCATTTGGACATGGATTGCTTCAGTATCTGAGGAGTTGTGAATTGTGTTGAACATTGTGCATCATCAGCGAACATCCCCACTTCTGGTCTTATGATGGAAGGAAGGTCATTGATGAAGCAGCTGAAGATGGTTGGGCTGAGGACACTACCATGAGGAACTCCTGCAGTGATGTCCTGGAGCTGAGACGACTGACATCCAACAACCACAACCATCTTCCTTTGTGCTAGGGTATGATGCCAACCAGTGGGAGTTTTCCCCTGATTCCCATTGACTCCAGTTTTGCTAGGGTTCCTTGATGCCACACTCGGTCAAATGCTGCCTTGACATCAAGGGCAGACACTCTCACCTCACCTCAGGAGTTCAGCTCTTTTGTCCATGTTTGAACCAAGGCTGTAATGAGGTAAGGAGCTGAGTGGCCCTGGCGGAACCCAAACTGGGCGTCAGAGAGCAGATTATTGCTAAGCAAGTGCCGCTTGATAGCGCTGTTGATGGCCCCTTCCATTACTTTACTGATGATCGAGAGTAGACTGATAGGATGGTAATTGGCCTGGTTGGATTTGTCCTGCATTTTGTGTACAAGACATACCTGGACAATTTTCCACATAGCTGGGTAGATGCCAGTGTTGTAGCTGTACTGGAACAGCTTGGCTAGGGGCATGGCAAGTTCTGGAGCATAAGTCTTCAGTACTATTGCCGGAATTTTGTCAGGGCCAATAGCCTTTGCAGTATCCAGTGCCTGTTTCTTTATATCATGTGGAGTGAATCGAATTGGCTGAAGACTAACATCTCTGATGCTGGGGACCTCCGGAGGAGGCCAAGATAGATCATCCACTTGGTACTTTTGGCTGAAGATTGTAGCAAATGCCTTATGTCTTATCTTTTGCACTGATGTGCTGAGATCCTCCATCATTGATTATGGGGATATTTGTAGAGCCTCCTCCTCCAGTGAGTTGATTAATTGTCCACCACCATTCACAACTGGGTATGGCAGGTCTGCAGAGCTTAGATCTGCTCCATTGGTTGTAGGATTGCCTAGCTCTGTCTATCGCTTGCTGCTAATGCTGTTTAGCACACAAGTAGCCCTGTGTTACAGCTTCACCAGGTTGACACCTCATTTTTAGGTATGCCTGGTGCTGGTGTTGCTCCTGGCATGTCCTCCTGCAATCTTCATTGGACCAGGGTTGATCCCCTGGCTTGATGGTAATGGTAGAGTGGGGGATTATGCTGGGCCATGAAGTTACAGATTGTGTTCGAGTACAATTCTGCTGCTGATATTTGCTCACAGTGTCTCATAGATGCCCAATCTTGAGTTGCTAGATCTGTTCGAAATCTATCCCATTTAGCACAGTGGTAGTGCTACACAACATGATGGAGGGTATCCTGGTGTCTCCACAAGGACTATGCTGTGGTCACTCCTACCATTACTGTGATGGACAGTTGCATCTGTAGCAGACAGATTGGTGAGGTTGAGGTCCTCTTGTTGGTTCCCTCACAATGTGCCGCAGGCCCAGTGTAGCAGCTATCTCATTTAGGACTCGGCCAGTAGTGGTGCTACTGAGCCACTCTTGCTGATGGACATGTACTCTGGGTTGGGGACTTCATTCTGTGCACTTTCCACCCTCAGTGCTTCCTCCAGATTCCAATTGAATTCAAATTGCACCATCTGCCGTGCTGGGATTCAAACCCGGGTTCCCAGAGCATTACCCTGGGTCTCTGGATTACTAGTCCAGCGACAATACCACTATACCATCACCTCCCCCTCCTGCTACATGAATAGTATTGTCCACTAATAGGCTACCACTCAAATAAATAACGTGGTATGTGAATTTCAGTGCCAGAGCAATGCTAGGTACATAGTCTGTATGTCCCAACGACTTGTAGATTGTGTCAAACAGCTCATCCCTTTGGCTGTTCGCACTAGGCAGAGTACTGACTGTACTCAACCAGACCATGACTACAAAACTCAGGAAATGAACAAAAACTGGGGAACAATAGTTCCCTGGTGCATTCGCCATGGCAATGCCTCGACCAATCAGAGCTCACTTGTCAACCAATCAGCATCTTTTTCTCATGCAGTATAAATTGTTGTTCCCTTTGAAATTTGGTATTCTTGTGTCTGTCCTGATGAATGCAAGATGAAAAGCTTTGGCAGCATGTCTCTTTTTTCAGCAACACTTACTCTCAGTGCCAAACAGTGGGCCAATTGGAACAGAGTGGATTCAATAGGTTAATACATGGCTCAGCATAGGTATAGGAGAACAACACCATCTTTAACAAAATAAGACATTCCAGGGCCCTTCACAGGAGCATTAGAAAACAAAATATGACACTGAGCCACGTAAGGAGATATTAGGAGAGGTGATCAAAAGCTTGGTCAAAGAGTTAGATTTTAAGGAGCACCTTAAAGGAGGAGAGAGAGGCAGAGAGGTTTAGGAAGGGAATTCTGGGGCTTGCGGACCAAGGGACAGCCATCAGTGATAAAATACTTAAAATCTGTGATGCTCAAGAAGCCAGAATCCGAGGACCACAGAAGTCTCCGAGGAATATGGGGCTGGACTTCAGAGATAGGGTGGGGTGTGGTCACAGGGGAACTTAAAAACAAGGATGAGAATTTTAAAATCAAGGCGTTGTTTAACTGGGAGCCAATCAGGCCAGTGCACAGTGGTGATGGCACTAGGACACAGACATTCGAGTTTTGGATGAGCTCAACTTTATGGAATATTGGAAACCAGCCAGAAGTGCCTTAGAATAACCTAGTCCTGAGATAACAAAGAGGTGAATGAGGGTTTCAGCAGAGATGAGCTGAGGCAGGGACAGAGTCAGGCGATGATACAGAGGTGGAAATAGGCAGTGCGGATATGAGGTCAGACACCACCTTAGCGTCAAATATGACAGCCAGGTTGTGAACAGTCTGGTGTAACATCAAACAATTGCTGGGGAGTGGAATGAAGACAGTGGCGAGGAGGTGGAGCTTGTGATGGGGACTAAAGACAAAGGCTTCTGTCTTTCCAATATTTAATGGGAGGAAATTTCTGCTCTTTCTGTACTGGATGTCAGACAAGCAGTTTGATAATTTAGAGACAGTGGAGGAGTCGTGAGAGGTGGTGGTGAGGTCAAGCTGGCTGTCATCAGTGTACTAGTGAAAAATGGCATTATGTTTTCAGGTGATGTTGCTAAGGGACAGAGTAAAAGGCATAGTATCCAAGAGAGGAGAAATAAAAGCTGGCATGACAACAGGAGGGATGAGTCTAGGAGGGGCAGAGAGAAAATAAGTCAAAAGAGGGAGGAAAATAATGAATTGGAAATAGAAGCATGGGCTTAGGCCTGGGTAACAGCCAAAGGGTGTAAACAAATGGACACAGGGAAAATCTCAAGTTACAGAGGATCATCAGGTAGCAAAGAAGCTGGTTCCAATTCATATCCCATTGAGACCACTGCTGGGAAGAGGGAAGGCTTCATCTCTGTGGACCTGCTGGAGCCATTGCCATTCCTATAATTCCAGTCTGATTGGGAAGCCCATCGCAGACCTGGAGGGAAAGTGTCCATTTATGGTCTTGAGTTTATGTTGGGCCAAGGCCTCTGGAACAGCCAAAGAGAGTGGAAGAGGGACGTTCGACCATTTTTAGGGCCAGAGAGTCCAATCAATCGCAGCACAATGGGCTTAACTCTCTTGGGAGAATTCAAACTTAAATCCATCCCCCCACCCCTCGACCCTCTCGACCCCGCCTGGACACATCAATCTGATAGGACAACAAAATACTACAGATGCTGGAAGTCTGAAATAAAAACAATAATGCTGGAAACAGCAGCTCTGGTAGTGTCTGTGGAGAAAGAAACAGAGTTAATGTTGCTGGTCGATATTATTTCATCAAAATTCATCGACCTGAAACATTAACCCTGCCTCTCTCTCTCCACATATTCTGCCGGAGTGGCTGAATATTCAACGTTCTGACCAATTTAGCAGTACCGTTACAATACAGCTGGGAGCTTGAGTTGTTCAGTCAATTAATACTTGAATGTGACGGGATAGTTGTTTCGACTGTGAAGTAAGCTCTGGAAACTATTTGATTTGGACAGGAATCCTGGCTAATGTCTTTCGAGAACAAGCCACCAGCCCGAGCAGAGACAGAAAGTGGTGCATTTTTGACGGCCCTGTGGATGCAGTCTGGGTAGAAAACATGAACACAGTTCTCGATGACAACAAAAAGGTAATGGGCACTAGAGAATGGCCTGCATCCTGACAGACTTCATTTGAAAAAGGTTCACCAGGATATTTCACGTTAAACTTGAATTTGTACAACTGAATGACAGCTTTAATGCTGCAGGTACTTTAATATATGGCCTTTTAATAGACAGAGCTCCACTGCCCTCAGTCAAATCAGACTCAATCGCTTCTTTTTGGTTTAGCAGTGAAAGATAATTATCCCATTTGAATGAAGATATTCACATAATCCCCTCCAGGAATAGGAAAACATTTGAATCAGTTTGAAATACACAATACAATTAGCAGGGAAATCTCCCGTTTATTCTATTATGAACTTTGTAAGATTTCTTATGGTAATCCTATAAAGTGATAAAGATTTCATTATTTATCATTGAAAAGAATGTCCAAGAGCTTTGGTATCGGAGTGGTTTATGAGTGCAGTGTCTATTGTATATTAATGTGAAGCTTATTACCATGTCCCGCAGCTCTGTTTGATGAGTGGGGAGATTATTCAGATGAGCTGTCAGCAGAATATAATCTTCGAAGTTCTGGATCTTAAGCAAGCATCACCTGCAACAGTCAGCAGGTGAGTACAGGAAAAGGTGTGTGGGATTGGCATTAATGTGTGGGTGGGGTGAGTGAGGGGGAGAGGGGGGGCATCCCTGAGCTGTGAAATGTACCAGAGCCACTCAGTGTATCAAACTTGTATTTGCTCACTGTCTGATTTGTGCCCAGAGTGTGCCCTTGGCTTGTGTGCGGTGATTCACATTATCAAGCACATTTCCAGGATTTAGATGAGATGTTAACCCGAGGTCCTGTCTACTCTCTCAGGTGTGTGCAAATGTTTGAATGACACTTTCAAAAAAGAGCAGTGGAGTTCTCCCCAGTGTCCTGGCCAATATTTATCCCTCTACCAATATCACAAAAACAGAGTCACACCTAGCACAAAGGAAGATGGTTGTGGTTGTTGGAGATCAGTCATCTCAGCTCCAGGACAACACTGCAGGAGTTTCTCAGGGTACAAAGAACAAAGAAAAGTACAGCACAGGAACAAGCCCTTCGGCCCTCCAAGCCTGATCATATTGCCTGTCAAACTAAAACATTTTGCACTTCCGGAGTCCGTATCCCTCTATTCCCATCCTATTCATGTATTTGTCAAGCTGCCTCTTAAACACCACTATCGTACCTGCTTCCACCACCTCCTCTGGCAGCAAATTCCAGACGCTCACGACACTCTGCGTAAAAAACTTACCCCGCACATCTCCTCTAAAGTTTTCTCCTCTCACCTTAAATCTATGTCCCCTAGTAATTGACTCTTCCACCCTGGGAAAAAGCTTCTGACTATCTACTCTGTCCATGCCACTCATAATTTTGTAAATTTCTATCAAGTCGCCCCTCAATCTCCGTCGCTCTAGTGAGAACAATCCGAGTTTCTCCAACCTCTCCTCATAGCTAATAACCTCCAGACCAGGCAGCATCCTGGTAAACCTCCTCTGCACCCTCTCCAGTGCCTCCATATCCTTCTGGTAATGTGGCGACCAGAGTTGCACGCAATATTCCAAGTGCGGCCTAACCAAGGTTCTATACAGCTGCAGCATGACTTCCCAGCTTTTATACTCAATACCCCTGCCGATGAAGGCAAGCATGCCATATGCCTTCCTGACTACCTTATCCACCTGCGTTGCCACTTTCAGTGACCAGTGGACCTGTACACCCAGATCCCTCTGCCCATCGATGCACTTAAGGGTTCTGCCATTTACTGTATAATTCCTACCTGTATTAGACCTTCCAAAATGCATTACCTCGCATTTGTCCGGATTAAACTCCATCTGCCATTTCACCGCCCAAGTCTCCAACCAATCTATATCCCGTTGTATCCTTTGACAATGCTCTTCACTATCTGCAACTCCTCCAACCTTAGTGTTGTCTGCAAACTTACTAATTAGCCCAGTTACAATTTCCTCCAAATCATTTACGTATACTACAAACAGCAAAGGTCCCAGCACTGATCCCTGTGGAACTCCACTAGTCACAGCTCTCCATTCAGAAAAGCACCCTTCCACTACTACCCTCTGTCATAGTGTCCTTGGCCCAACCATCTTTAGCTGCTTCATCAATGACCTTCCCCCAACTTAAGATCAGAAGTGGGGATGTTCGCTGATGATTGCACAATGTTCAGCACCATTCGTAACTCCTCAGATTCTGAAGCAGCCCATGTCCAAATGCAGTAAGACCTGGACAATATCCAGGCTTGGGCTGATAAGTGGCAAATAACATTCGTGCCACACAAGTGCCAGGCAATGACCATCTCCAACAAGAGAGAATCTAACCATCTCCCTTTGACATTCAATGGCACTACCATCGCTGAATTTCCCACTATCAACATCCTGGGGGGTTACCATTGACCAGAAACCGAACTGGGCTAGCCATATAAATACTGTGGCTACAAGAGCAGGTCAGAGACTAGGAATCCTGTGGTGAGTAACTCACCTCCTGACTCCTTAAAGCCCATCTACAATTTACAAGGAACAAGTCAGGAGTGTGATGGAATACTCTTCACTTGTCTGGATAAATGCAGCTCCTCCAATGCTCAAGAAACTGGACACCATCCAGGACAAAGCAGTCCGCTTGATTGGCACCCCATTCACAAACATTCACTCCCTCCACCACCGATGGCAGCAGTGTGTACCATCTACAAGATGCACTGCAGGAACTCACCAAGCCTCCTTAGATAGCACCTTCCAGACCCATGACCACTGCCATCTAGAAGGACAAGGACAACAGATACATGGGAACACCATCACCTGGAAGTTCCCCTCCAAGTCACTCACTATCCTGACTTGGAAATATATCACCATTCCTTCACTGTCACTGGGTCAAAATCCTGGAACTCCCTCCCCAACAGCACCGTGGGTGTACCTACATCACAGGGACTGCAGCGGTTCAAGCTCACCACCACCTTCTCAAGGGCAATTAGGGATGGGCAATAAATGCTGTCCCAGCCAGCGAAGCCCACATCCCATAAATAAATAAAAAAGAAGATTTTCTGCTGTCTGTGGGATTATGTTGCATACAAATTAGATGCTGCATTTTCTATGGCAACAGTGCAGGATTACACCATCGGCTGGAAAGCACATTAGAGTGCCCTGAGGTCCTAAAAGTCATGTTGGAGTGGAGGCAGTTGAGGGTGGTGTGTGTGAGGTCAGATGTTGGGTGGGGCACGCGGAACATTTTTGGGTGGCAGGCTGGGCATCAATTGGAGGGATGGGCAGCAGTGTTGGGTGACAGGGAGTGTGTTGGGTGAGGCAGAAGGGGAGCAATGTTGGGCGGCAGGGTGAGTGTTGGGTGAGGCAGTGGGTAACGATGTTGGGCGGCAGGGCAGGTATCAGCTGGAGGAATGAGTAGCGATGTTGGGTGGCAGGGTGAGTGTTGGGTTAGGAGGTGGGTAACGATGTTGGGTGGCAGGGTAGGGGGTGGGTAGTGATGTTGGCTGGCAAGGTGGGTTTCAGGTGAGGGGGTGGGTAGCGATGTTGGGTGGCAGGGCAGGTGTTGGGTAAGGGGATGAGTGTGAAGTTGGGCACAGGACAGGTGTCAACTGGGGGAATGAGCAGCGATGTTGGGTGGCAATTTGTGTGTCGGGTAGGGGAGTGGGGACAGGCGTTTGGAACCTAGGAGGATAGGAGCAGGAGTAGGCCATTTGGCCCATCAAGCCTGCTCTGCCATTCAAACAGACCGCGGCTGATCATCCACCTCTACACCACTTTCCCACACTATCCCCATATCCCTTGATGTCATTAGTCTCCAGAAATCTATCAACTTCTGTCATGAACATACTCAATGATTGAGCTTCCACAGCCCTCTGGGGTAGAGAATTGCAAAGATTCACCACCCTCTGAGTGAAGAAATTCCTCCTGATGTCAGTCCAAAATGGCTGACCCCTTATCCTGAGAGGGTTTGTGGAGGCCTTCTGAATTTTTTTGTCTTTACTCCAACCTCCCATCCATTGATTGCAAAACCAGAGGCAATGCCTGATTCACAAAGTAAAGTTCAACCTAATAAACTGTGTACAACTCTTATTATCCTTCATCAACCTCTTCTGGTTGTGTCATTGGTGTGTCATTTAGACTTGATGCTAAGGTGGTATCTTGAGGATTTGGGGCAGTCACATTAGGGTTACACATATATTGCATTCTTTGTGAGCACATATTGAAACTTGCAAAAGTTATAACTTTAGATTCTTTGTGTTGGCCAAATAATGAAGACTGGTCCTCAGTTTCAATTTGGATTATTCACCAAAAGAATATGGAGATTGTCAAACTGGAGCTTCTCGGATAAGAAAGTTGACAATTTACTGTTCTAGTTCGGAGAAAGAACCACGTGAATAATAGTGGCAACATGTCTGAATGAAGGAGGACCAAGGTCAACCTCAGTCACTTTCTTTTCTTTCCTTTGCCGCCTTGGTTTGGTTCCATTTAGTTAACTATTCTTTCATGTTGTCTTTTCAGTCACTTTCTCCCATCCTACTCGTCATGATGATAAAATGATAATTAAGTAGTTGACCAATCAGAGCAGTTACTTTTCAACCAGTTAATGCACAAGAGAGGCAGGCATGAGGCGAGAAAACTCACAGTGAAAACCAGAGCTCCAAGTTCACCTGTTCCTCCCAAGTGTAATGAATGCAAGGTGTTATAAGAAGATTATGTTTTGGGACTGTCTCTTTAATTCAAGGTAAAATGAAGTATGAAGAGGGACTTTGAGGTTTGTTATGAATTCTTCCCAAAAAGAAATCTATGTGGCTTGGTTACCATGGAGACAAGGAGACCCAGAATGAGACTCACTGGAAAATATTCACCCCTGAAACAAAGGCAAGGAGAGCTGGACTAATTGTGGATGGACTTACTGACCTGAATTTTCACTCCTGGGTTGGCAGCCGAGACAATTCCCAGCTCCACAAACCCGAACCAGGAGAAATTGCCCCAGACGTTTGGATTTTTATTCGGGGGGAGGGGGTGGGGTGGTTGATGGAGGGCAGGTGAAAATAGGAGTCGTGGCCACTACTCCGGACATCCCAATCACACTCCCCAAGCCCAATCTATGCCAACTCATGCCACTTCATGCCCCCACCCCCATGACTCCCTCATACCCTCCATGTCAACCTATGCCCCTCTATCCACCCCCATGGCCCCCATTATCTTCCATGCAAACCAATGCCACCCATTCATCCCCAAAGCCCTTTATGGCCCCTATGCCAACTTTGTGCCAATTTATGCCAACCCATGCCCCCCACCCAGCACCCTTTGCTCTTACATCCTCCTTGCCAACTCACCCAGTATTCACCGTGTGCAGACCTCAGGACCCATACTGAGATTAAATAAAGTTTTTAAATGTGTCTTGATGGATACACTATTTAAAAAAAAACAGTTAAAAACCCATAAAATACATTTAACTTCCTTTAATCCCTTATAAAACAAGCATTTGCATTCATAGTCCCAATTCAAAGACTTCATAAGCACTTGGAACTGTCAATCAAACTGTGAACTGGCAGACGTCCCACTGTGATAATGATAGGCTGTGAAATCAGTCATATAGCATACATAGTGGTAATAGCTTATGTCAACAGGCATAAGAAATGGCAAGCACATTTTTTTAACACCGCAGAGTTATTTTCAAATATTTAAAGGGCAGGAGATTTAAATCTCTTGTGTTAGAATCATATCTCTCAAGACTGATTTTTTCTTTTATAAAATGGAAGGACGTGGCATGATCTGGATATTTGGATACTAACCTGGGATTTTTTATAAAAAGGTCATAAATTCACCTTGGAACTGTCAACAAGCAGGCCTCTTCTAAGAAATCACCTGACCTACATGGTACTTGAGGATGATCTAGTTGTTTGTTTTGAACAACAATCACTTTATTTGATAGAGAAGAAAACAGAAATGGGAAATCAGAAATGGGAAAACAGAAATGGAAAAATTTTAGGAAATCACATGGGTGAGAAGAGAAAAACTTAAGTTGCGAACCTGCTTGTTTTGAAGGCAGTCTTGTTGGGAAACAAGCTGAGGAAGGAAGGCTACCGTAATTGGCTCTCTCTCTACCTTACCTAAAATTTTGTGTGGCTATCAACCTGTAGCCAGAGAACCTCATCTGAGTGTAACTAGTCTACATTTGGACCTGCAAAGCTGGACCAGTGATGAGAACTTCCAGGCATCCACTGGGACCATCGGCCCCTCTTCACATGAGGGAACTCCAGGTCGACAGTGTCAAGGCCCTGCAGATTTTATCCTTTATTTTACAACGCCCACCCTCCAAAGCCCATCTCTGCAGAGAGACTTTATCTGTTTGTCCTTTGTTTGTCTGTGTGTGTCTGTGTATGTGCTGGGGGAATTCTTTAGGAAGAGATAGATAGTTATACTTCCTGATTACAATTGTTTGTTAACCTGTACTTGCAACTTGTTAAAAAGAAGTTTCATTTTAAAATAAATTAATCATTCTGAATTTTGAAAGAAGCCTGGTCAGAGTTTCTTTTCTGGGTAATAGAGGTATATATACACAATTGACCATTTTGGTGAGAAAATTAAACAGTTAAATTAATGGTACGGCCTGCAGAATGGTGGGGCTTTATAATTTGCGCACTCCTCCCATCCCAGTCGAAACACTTGACAGTTCCCTTTCACCGATCCCTTGACAGTTCCCTTGACAGTAGTCTTGACAGTTCCAATGAGCTTTTCAGTTCCAATGCATTTATGCACTCTATGCACATTCATGTCTACTTTTATAAATCCCAAGGCACTTGACTTCTCCCAAAGGGCACCTGACCTCTCCCACATGTGTCCCAGTGTCCCAGGACTAAATACAAAAGGTACCCTACCTCTCTAAAGAACTTTAGTAAGTTTGGACCTTCTCCCAGGTCTGAAGTACACAAGTTGTATTTTAGGCATCCCACTAATGAAAACCAAACCTGACTGACTGTGAACCACAGATGGACAATTTAGAACCTGCCCCCATTCCGTCCCCCTCCCCCCACCCCATGAAAATGGCAGGATTCAGGGCGGGTTCCAGATCCAGGCCTCTGCAGCCATATTTGCTAACACAGAGAGTCTCTCTATCTACATGAAAATTCAGGCCCTTGTCTCAGAGTTTGCATAGAAAGAGAGAGAGAAGTGTGTCAGAAAGAAAAACGGCTGCAGCTCGTGTGTTCAGCAGAAAGGAGTGTGCTGCCTTTCTGTGAGCTACCAGACAGAACACGGAGGAAAGGATATTCTTTCGTTGAAGAGATGCATCCCGTGGCACTCTAAAGACTCGGAAGATTTTCCCTCATCAGAGTGGGGCCTTCCTGCTGGTGGTCAATCCGGGAATTCTCTGAAAACTGAGGAAAATGCCTTTCAACAGTCACTTGGCACTATAACTTGGTAAAACAGACGGACATGAACCTATTGGAAGCTGGGAGTGACTGTGGACTGTATTCTTTAAAGATGGTAATCCTGTGGCGAGCGTGCTGTAAAGTATATACATGCTTGTGGGTTAAGACATTAATAAGGGTTATCGTTTCTATAGTTTACATTATTAGTTGCTTACTAAGTAATGTTTAGTTGTTGTTGCTTTTAGTTTGTTTGCAAGAGTAAACGTCTTAAAACTTGAAAACTTTTCACACAATGCCTTTGAGTCAGTCACTGGGAATTCAAATATCTTTTTAAAAGTTATCAATCTCTATGGGGACGGTAACACAAGCAGGTGATACTTTCCACGTATGATAATTATTAAAAGATTTAAGTGTGGAGTAAGTGTGGGAGCTTCTTGGCGTGAAAATACTGGCACTGCTTTGGTGAATGGTATTCTCTTGTGGAGAATTGTCAGAGTGCAATGATTTCAGTCCAGGTTTCAAAGGGCATCTAAGAACACCAACAAAATAATCACACTGGAAATAATATTTGACATATTTCCCTTTCTTTCAAGCAGATGTGGGATGATCTACATGGAGCCAATGAATTTGGGATGGGAACCTTTGGTCCGGTCTTGGTTAGCTACAAAACTACCTCAGCAGCTGAGAGCAGAGCAGAGGCAGACTATACAGGTATGTTCCCGAGCTCCCCTCACAACACCAGGCTCATTACTCAATGATCATCTGACTGTGTTTGAATGATTAGTGGAAACTCTTCCAAGCTAAAGCCTGATGTTCTGAGCAGATACTGTAAATGGTGAGATCCCTGTAATTGTTGGCTTTCTCTCTAGCTGCTGTGTGACTGGCTGTTACCCCCATGTTTGGATTTTGTTCAGAAGAAGTGTAATCTAGTGGTGCAGTCATCTTCCATGCACCTGACTGTCTCCATGCTAAAGATCTACGAGAGCTTGCTGGCTGAACTCAGGTAAGCTGTTTCAATGTCTAGCTTGTGGTTATCTGGGGAAATAAAGGTGCGGACAGAGAGACCAGGGGCTAGATTCTGCCCCACAGTCCCATCCATAGATGAGGTAATGTGCCAATGGAGAATGGAGATAAACCTGACAGTGTGGCCTACTTAACCACCTGCCCCCAACCTGGACACCCCTCCAATCACACCCACTCCAGTTGTTGTTGGCCATCCATTCCTTGTCCATTTCCCTCCTGTCCACCTCAGTTTCTGCCACTTCCTTCCACTACCACCATGTTAAAGATGGCAGTAGGACAGACCTGGCAACAGTGACAACCTCAAGATCATAAGATCATAAAGAAGTAGGAACAGGAGTAGGCCATTCAGCCCCTCGAGTCTGCTCCACCATTCAATAAGATCATGGCTGATCTGATTGTGGCCTTAGCCCCACTTTCCTTCCTGTACCCCATAACCATTAACTCCCTTGTAGGTCAAAAACCTGTCTAACTCGGCCTTGAATGTATTCAATGACCCAGCCTCTAATGCTTGCTGGGAAAAGAATTCCACTCTGTGAGAGAAAAATTCCTCCTCATCTCCATCTTAAATGGGAGATCCTTTATTTTGAAACTGTGCCCCCTAGTGTTAAATTCCTCCATGAGGAGAAACATCCTTTCAGCATTGACCCTGTCAAGTCCTCTCAGGATCTTGTATGTTTCAATCAAATCACTTCTGATCCTTCTAAACCCCAATGAGTATAGGCCTAACCTGCTCAACCTTCCCTCATATAACAACCCCTTCATCTCAGGAATCAGCCGAGTGAACCTTCTCTGAATTGTTTCCAAGGCAAGTATATCCCTCCTTGAGTAAGGAAACAAAAGCTGGATACAGTACTCCAGATGTGGTCTCACTAAAACCCTGTACAGCTGTACAGATCATGCTCTGGAGGAGCAAGGCTTACTTTAGGCCTCCCATTGGCCCCCACACACTTACATACACAGGCCTTGGTCTTGCTGAGGTATAAAAGGTTAGCTGGTCATTTGATCTTCAGGACTCTTCTGCCCCTTTAGCTGCCCAGCTACTTCTCCTGGTATTGGAAGAACCTGGCTGACAGACAAAATGAGCCAAGATCAGGATTGAGGAGAAGTTGTAGGAGTGGCACAAGGTCCTTGGTGGAGGGGCAGATAGCTTTGGGAACCATAGGTCCAAAGACACCAGCTAGAACACATTTAAACTTATCTGATTTGCTGAGCAATGAAACAGGTCTAATGGATAGTCTCGCTCTGTCGAACGTTAGCAGGCAAAGATCCCACTGACTGCCTTCTTGTATTGCAGCTTTACTGAAGATCTTGTTGACCAGGGTGAGGAGACTTTTCAGGCCTTGAAAGCAATAGATGAAACGAGTTTCTCATCCACGATACAGAAAGAAAAGGAAGAAATCACCAACCATCTAGTAGCTTATGCCTTCTTTTCAATAGTGTGGTCCATCGGTGGCATTCTTGACCTTCCATCAAAACAAAGGTAACTCTATGGGGCTGAAATCTGAAACAGAGATTCACCGCTGCCCCTAAGCTATTGTAGAACATGTAAGTGGGCTTGACAGCTTAGCTTAGAGGTTGATCGTAACAATGGTTTTAATTTTAGATTACTTGGAACAGCTGTTATTAACCCTCCATGCCATCAGTGAGAATATATCACTGGTTGCTGACCTCATCACACGTTAAGCTAAGTACCAAAACACCAAACTACTCCGGCCCCCTCCCACAACTCTTTCTCCGGTACATCGATGATTACTTCGGTGCTGCTTCATGCTCTCGTCAGGACCTGGAAAAATTTATTAATTTTGCTTCCAATTGCCACCCCTCCATCATTTTCACATGGTCCATCTCTGACACTTCTCTTCTCTTCCTTGACCCCTCTGTCTCAATTTCTGATGATAGACTGTCCACCAATATCCATTACAAGCCTACCGACTCCCACAGCTACCTCGACTACAGCTCCTCACACCCTGCTTCCTGTAAGGACTCCATCCCATTCTCTCAGTTCCTTCGCCCCCGTCGCATCTGTTCTGAAAATACCAGTTTCAAAAACAGTTCCTCTGACATGTCCTCCTTTTTCCTTAACCGAGGTTTTCCACCCATGGTGTTTGACAGGGCCCTCAACCGTGTCCGGCCCATCTCCCGCCCATCTGCCCTCATACTTTCCTCTCCCTCCCAGAACCATGATAGGGTCCCCCTTATCCTCACTTATCACCCCACCAGCCTCCACATTCAAAGGATCATCCTCCGCCATTTCCGCCAACTCCAGCATGATGCCACCACCAAACACATCTTCCCTTCACCCCCCCGGCAGCATTCCGCAGGGATCGTTCCCTCCGGGACACCCTGGTCCACTCCTCCCTCACCCCCTACACCTCAACCCCCTCCCACGGCACCTTCCCATGCAACCGCAGAAGGTGCAACACCTGCCCCTTTACTTCCCCTCTCCTCACCGTGCAAGGGCCCAAACACTCCTTTCAAGTGAAGCAGCATTTCACTTGCACCTCCCTCAATTTAGTCTACTGCATTCGTTGCTCCCAATGCGGTTTCCTCAACATTGGAGAGACCAAACGCAGACTGGGTGACCGCTTTGAGGAACACCTTCGGTCTCTCCGCAAGCATTACCCAGACCTCCCTGTCGCTTGCCATTTCAACACTCCACCCTGCTCTCATGCCCACATGTCCGTCCTTGGCCTGCTACATTGTTCCAGTGAAGCTCAATGCAAACTGGAGGAACAGCACCCCATCTTCCGACTAGACACTTTACAGCCTTCCGGTCTGAATATTGAATTCAACAATTTTAGTTCATGAACTCTCCCCTCCATCCCCACCCCCTTTCCGATCCCCCTTTTTTCCAATAATTTATATAGATTTTTCTTTTCCCACCTATTTCCATTATTTTTAAATGTATTTCCATCCATTGTTTTATCTCTATCTTTTAGCCTATTTCGATCCCTTCCCCCCACCCCACCCCCACTAGGGCTATCTGTACCTTGCTCATCCTGCTTTCTACCCTTAATGTCACCTATTAATACATTTCTTGGCTAATATCATCACCTTCAACACCTCTTTGTTCTTTTGTCTATGACATCTTTTGGCAATCTCCACCTATCACTGGCCCTCTATCCAGCTCTACCTGTCCCACCCCCCTCTTAAACCAGTTTATATTTCACCTCTTTTCTATTTTTCCTTAGTTCTGTTGAAGAGTCATACGGACGCGAAACGTTAACTCTGTTCCTCTCCGCAGATGCTGTCAGACCTGCTGAGTTTTTCCAGGTATTTTTATTTTTGTTTTGGATTTCCAGCATCCGCAGTTTTTTGCTTTCATCACCAAAACATGGTGATGGCCTTTTAATTTTTATTTATTCTTTCCTGGGATGTGCGTGTCACTGGCCATGAACTGAGTGGCTTGCTAGCAGCCATTTCAGAGTTGGTCTGGAGTCACGTGTAGGCCAGATCAGGTAAGAACAGCAGATTTCCTTCCCTAAAGGACACTAGTGAACCAGATGAGTTTTTACAACAATCGATGATGGTCATGCATACAAACATATGAATTAGGAGCAGGAATAGACCATTCTGAGACTAGCTTTATATTCCAGATTTATTCATTGAATTCAAATTTCACCGGCTGGGATTAGAACCCATGGCCCAGGGAGCCTGGGTCTGCTGCCAGGGGATGAATGGCTACCCGACAGTCATTGACCATTTATAGGTTGGAAGCAGGACTGACACCCCTCAGGGGCATTCGACAAAACATTTTAATTCTCAGGATTATTCTGATGCTTAGTAGTTAGAGGTAGATGTGAGAAGCGATTCAGTTTCCAAGTTGGTGATGACAATGGACCTCATGTAATGAGACTTGAGGCATTAGCAGAGTATGAAATGTGGTAGAAATGGGCTATTTTGCTGTTTCGCAGTTATAACTCATGCTGTCTTCAGTTCTCCAATGAATGCTAGTTATAGAATATTCTCAGACACTATCCCCTGTATATCAGTTAAAATGAGTACTGCGCTTCAGAGAGGATCTTATTCTGAAGTAACCAGCTTTATTATCCTTGTCACCAATGTTCTTTTTTGATCTTTAAAGATTTCACCCAAATTGAATTTAGTGAGTGAGTGTGACTGACAGTATCTGCAGATTAATAGCCTGTTACTATCCAAGAAGCAGATCTCATCTCCCCACATAATCAAAAATGATGCCCAGCACATTGTGCTCATGAAATTTAATTTGAGACATATTTATTAATTCAGTGAATCTGCCAGTCTGTACTAAAAGAATTAGATTGTACTGGAGGTGTTTTACCTTTTCCAGATGTTTCAAGGGCATCAAGGCCAAGGTAGTGAGTGAAATGGGGCAGGAGGAGGGGCTCAGGGGAACTAACGAGTCGATGGGTGGGGGTTTGGAGGAATGGGTCAGCGGTCAGAGGGATGTGCCCAGGAGGGGGATAGTTTGGGGATCAGGGGAGGGTCGCAGGTTGAGGAGTGGGCTGGAGCAGTAGAGAAGGGTCGGGGTTGAGGGGAAGGAGGCCATTCCTACCATCCCCCACACACTGATCCCTTGAGGATTTCCCACTGGGTGATGGTGAACATGTTATTGATGATGGGAATGGCTGTCTGATGAATTTTCCATGATTATTGATTTACCCTGTGCATTCCTGAGTTTCTAAAGATATGATGGGATATTTACAAACTCAAGTCATTCTTGTTTAGTGCAGCCCACCAAAAATTAAGGGGTGAAATGATTCTCAATGTCCGATATTCAGCAAAGCTGCTGAGGGCAGTGTGTGGTGGCAGGTTCATTGTCACTTCCATTCTCCTCACCCCACCCCCATCAGCAATGGCCAACTCAGTCAAAGCCCAAATCTCATTGAGGTGGTTTCCGCAGCAGACAAGCTGAGTTTGGGTGGAATCTGGCGATGTTAGAGGTGGAAATTGGCAGTCTTAATGACAGTGCGGATATGTCAAAAGCTCATCTCAGTGTCAAATATGACAGCAGGATTGTAAGCAGTCTGGTTCAGCCTCAGTCAGCGAAAGAGGTGGAGTTAGTAATGGGGATTATACTTATGAGTGAAGACAATGGCCTTAGTTTTCCTAATATTCTGTCAGATCTTTGCCTTAACACAAGCGGGAATGCTGTGGAGAAAGAGAAGGATCATCATGACCCAGGGAAAGCCAGCACACACGAGTTACAAGGCTAGTGATGGCGAGGGATCAGGGCCAAGGGTGGGGATACATCTTGCAGTGTGGGGGATCCTGCCTCGATTCAGAGAAGCTGGCATAACACTGGAGGCCAGTGCACAAAGAGTGATAAAGTGTACCAGTTGGCACTGGGAGAAAGAGAGGTGAAGGTTTCAGGCCAAATAAGCTGCCAGGATCCCTAGTCACCCACCTCCCACCTCACCCACCTGCCACACCACCCACCTGCCATCTCACCGACCTACCACCCCAACCACCTACCACCTCACCCACCTGCCACGCCACCCACCTACCACCCCACCCACCTACCACCTCACCCACCTACCACCTCACCCACCTACCACCCCACCCACCTACCACCTCACCCACCTACCACCTCACCCACCTACCACCTCAACCACCTACCACCTCACCCACCTACCACCCCACCCACCTACCACCCCACCCACCTAGCACCTCAACCACCTACCACCTCACCCACCAACCACCTCAACCACCTACCACCTCATCCACCGACCACCTAACCCACCTGCCACCTCACCCACCTACCACCCCACACACCTACCACCCCACACACCTACCACCCCACCCACCTACCACCCCACCCACCTACCACCTCACCCACCTACCACCCCACCCACCTACCACCCCACACACCTACCACCCCACACACCTACCACCCCACCCACCTACCACCCCACCCACCTACCACCTCACCCACCTACCACCCCACCCACCTACCACCCCACCCACTTACCACATCACTCTCCTACCACCTCACCAACCTGCCACCTCACCCACCAACCACCCCACCCACCTACCACCCCACACAACTACCACATCACCTACCTATAACCTCACCTACCTGCCACCTCACCCACCTACCACCCCACCCACCTAACACCCCACCCACCTACCACCTCACCTACCTGCCACCTCACCCACCTGCCACCCCACCCACCTACCACCCCACCCACCTACCACCCCACCCAACTACCACATCACCCATCTACCACCTCACCTACCTGCCACCTCACCCACCTACCACCCCACCCACCTACCACCCCACCCACCTAACACGTCACCCACCTACCACCCCACCCACCTACCACCCCACCCAACTACCACATCACCCACCTACCACCTCACCTACCTGCCACCTCACCCACCTACCACCCCACCCACCTACCACCCCACCCAACTACCACATCACCCACCTACCACTCCACCCACCTACCACCTCACCCACCTACCACCCCACCCACCTACCACCTCACCCAACTACCAGCCCACCCACCTACAACCTCACCCGCCTGCCAACTCACCCCTCTACCACATCATCCAGCTGCCACCTCATCCTCCTACCACGTCACCCATCTACCACCTCACCCATCTACCACCTCACCTACCTACCACACCACCCACCTGCCACCTCACCCACCTGTACACCCCACCCACCTACCACCTCACCCACCTACCATCTCACCCATCCACCACCCCACCCACCTGCGACCCCACCCAACTGCCACCCCACCCACCTATCACCTCACCCGCCCACCACCCCACCCACCTACCACCTCACCTGTCTACCACCTCACCCGTCTACCACACCGACCACCTACCACCCCACTCACCTACCACCCCACCCGTCTACCACCTCACCCACCTACCACCTCACCCACCTACCACCTCACCTGTCTACCACCTCACCCGTCGACCACCCCGACCACCTACCACCCCACCCACCTACCACCTCACCCGTCTACCACCCCACCCACCTACCACCTCACCCGTCTACCACCTCACCCACCTACCATCCCACCCACCTACCACCCCACCCGCTTACCACCTCACCCACCAGCCACCTCACCCACCTACCACCTCACCCACCTACAACCACACCCACCTGACAACTCACCCCCCTACCACATCACCCAGCTGCCAGCTCATCCTCCTACCACGTCACCCACCTACCACCTCACCCACCTGCCACCCCACCCACCTGTGACCCCACCAACCTGCCACCCCACCCACCTCACCCACCTGCCACCCCACCCATCTACCACCCCACCCACCTACAACCTCAACCACCTACCACCTCACCCACCTACCACCTCAACCACCTACCACCTCACCCACCTACCACCTCACCCACCTACCACCACACCTACCTGCCACATCACCTACCTACCACCTCACCTACCTGCCACATCACCCACCTACCACCTCACCCACCTACCACCTCACCTACCTTCCACTTCACCCACCTACCACTCCACCCACCTACCACCTCACCCACCTACCACCCCACCCACCTACCACCTCAACCACCTACCACCTCACCCACCTGCCACCTCAACCACCTACCACCTCACCCATCTACCACCCCACCAACCTACCACCTCAATCACCTACCACCTCACCCACCTACCACCCCACCCACCTACTACCTCACCCACCTACCACCTCACCCAGCTACCACCCCACCCACCTACCACCTCACCAAACTTCCACCCCAAGCACCTACCACCTCACCCACCTGCCAACTCACCCACCTACCAGCCCACCCACCTGCCACCTCACCCCCCTACCACATCACCCAGCTGCCACCTCACCCACCTACCACATCACCCACCTGCCACCTCACCCACCTGCCACCTCACCCACCTACCACCCCACCCACCTACCACCTCATCCACATGTCACCCCACTCACCTGTCAACCCAACCACCTGTAAACCCACCCACCTGTCAACCCACCCACCTACCACCCCACCCACCTACCACCTCACCCACCTACCTCCTCATCCACCTACCTCCTCACCCACCTACCACCCCACCCACCTACCAACCCACCCACCTCCCACCCCACACCACTTAGCACCCCACTCACCTACCTCCTCACCCACCTACCACCCCACACACCTACCACTCCACCCACCTACCACCTCACCCACCTACCACCTCACCCAACAAACTCCTCACCAACCTACCACCCCAACCTCCTACCACCGCACCCACCTACCACTCCACCCACCTACCACCTCACCCACCTACCACCTCACCCACCTACCTCCTCACCAACCTACCACCCCAACCACCTACCACCTCACCCACCTACCACTCCACCCACCTACCACCTCACCCACCTGCCACCTCATCCACCTGCCACCCCACCCACCTGTGACCCCACCAACCTGCCACCCCACCCACCTCACCCACCTGCCACCCCGCCCACCTGCCATCTCACCCACCTACCATCTCACCCACCTACCACCCCACCCAACTGCCACCCCACCCACCTGCGACCCCACCCACCTGCCACCTCACCCACCTACCATCTCACCCACCTGACACCCCACCCACCTACGACCCCACCCAACTGCCACCCCACCCACCTACCACCTCACCCGCCCACCACCCCACCCACCTGCCACCTCACATGTCTACCACCTCACCCGTCTATCACCCCGACCACCTATCACCCCACCCACCTACCACCCCACCGTCTACCACCCCACCCACCTACCACCCCACCCAACTACCACATCACCCACCTACCACTCCACCCACCTACCACCTCACCCACCTACCACCCCACCCACCTACCACCTCACCCAACTACCAGCCCACCCACCTACAACCTCACCCGCCTGCCAACTCACCCCTCTACCACATCATCCAGCTGCCACCTCATCCTCCTACCACGTCACCCATCTACCACCTCACCCATCTACCACCTCACCTACCTACCACACCACCCACCTACCACCTCACCTACCTACCACACCACCCACCTGCCACCTCACCCACCTGTACACCCCACCCACCTACCATCTCACCCACCTACCACCCCACCCAACTGCCACCCCACCCACCTGCGACCCCAAACACCAGCCACCTCACCCACCTACCATCTCACCCATCCACCACCCCACCCACCTGCGACCCCACCCAACTGCCACCCCACCCACCTATCACCTCACCCGCCCACCACCCCACCCACCTACCACCTCACCTGTCTACCACCTCACCCGTCTACCACACCGACCACCTACCACCCCACTCACCTACCACCCCACCCGTCTACCACCTCACCCACCTACCACCTCACCCACCTACCACCTCACCTGTCTACCACCTCACCCGTCGACCACCCCGACCACCTACCACCCCACCCACCTACCACCTCACCCGTCTACCACCCCACCCACCTACCACCTCACCCGTCTACCACCTCACCCACCTACCATCCCACCCACCTACCACCCCACCCGCTTACCACCTCACCCACCAGCAACCTCACCCACCTACCACCTCACCCACCTACAACCACACCCACCTGACAACTCACCCCCCTACCACATCACCCAGCTGCCAGCTCATCCTCCTACCACGTCACCCACCTACCACCTCACCCACCTGCCACCCCACCCACCTGTGACCCCACCAACCTGCCACCCCACCCACCTCACCCACCTGCCACCCCACCCATCTACCACCCCACCCACCTACAACCTCAACCACCTACCACCTCACCCACCTACCACCTCAACCACCTACCACCTCACCCACCTACCACCTCAACCACCTACCACCACACCTACCTGCCACATCACCTACCTACCACCTCACCTACCTGCCACATCACCCACCTACCACCTCACCCACCTACCACCTCACCTACCTTCCACTTCACCCACCTACCACTCCACCCACCTACCACCTCACCCACCTACCACCCCACCCACCTACCACCTCAACCACCTACCACCTCACCCACCTGCCACCCCACCCACCTACCACCTCAACCACCTACCACCTCACCCATCTACCACCCCGCCAACCTACCACCTCAATCACCTACCACCTCACCCACCTACCACCCCACCCACCTACTACCTCACCCACCTACCACCTCACCCAGCTACCACCCCACCCACCTACCACCTCACCAAACTTCCACCCCAAGCACCTACCACCTCACCCACCTGCCAACTCACCCACCTACCAGCCCACCCACCTGCCACCTCACCCCCCTACCACATCACCCAGCTGCCATCTCACCCACCTACCACATCACCCACCTGCCACCTCACCCACCTGCCACCTCACCCACCTACCACCCCACCCACCTACCACCTCATCCACATGTCACCCCACTCACCTGTCAACCCAACCACCTGTAAACCCACCCACCTGTCAACCCACCCACCTACCACCCCACCCACCTACCACCTCACCCACCTACCTCCTCATCCACCTACCTCCTCACCCACCTACCACCCCACCCACCTACCAACCCACCCACCTCCCACCCCACACCACTTAGCACCCCACTCACCTACCTCCTCACCCACCTACCACCCCACACACCTACCACTCCACCCACCTACCACCTCACCCACCTACCACCTCACCCAACAAACTCCTCACCAACCTACCACCCCAACCTCCTACCACCGCACCCACCTACCACTCCACCCACCTACCACCTCACCCACCTACCACCTCACCCACCTACCTCCTCACCAACCTACCACCCCAACCACCTACCACCTCACCCACCTGCCACCTCATCCACCTGCCACCCCACCCACCTGTGACCCCACCAACCTGCCACCCCACCCACCTCACCCACCTGCCACCCCGCCCACCTGCCATCTCACCCACCTACCATCTCACCCACCTACCACCCCACCCAACTGCCACCCCACCCACCTGCGACCCCACCCACCTGCCACCTCACCCACCTACCATCTCACCCACCTGACACCCCACCCACCTACGACCCCACCCAACTGCCACCCCACCCACCTACCACCTCACCCGCCCACCACCCCACCCACCTGCCACCTCACATGTCTACCACCTCACCCGTCTATCACCCCGACCACCTATCACCCCACCCACCTACCACCCCACCGTCTACCACCTCACCCACCTACCACCTCACCTGTCTACCACCTCACCCGTCCACCACCCCGACCACCTACCACCCCACCGACCTACCACCCCACCCACCTACCACCTCACCCGTCGACCACCCCACCCACCTACCACCTCACCCGTCTACCACCTGACCCACCTACCACACCACCCACCTACCACCCCACCCGCTTACCGCCTCACCCACCTGCCACCTCACCCACCTACCACCTCATCCACATGTCACCCCACTCACCTGTCAACCCACCCACCTGTAAACCCACTGACCAGCCAACCCACCCACCTACCACCCCACCCACCTACCACCTCACCCACCTACCTCCTCATCCACCTACCTCCTCACCCACCTACCACCCCACCCACCTACCAACCCATCCACCTACCACCCAACCCACTTACCACCCCACTCAGCTACCTCCTCACCCACCTACCACCCCACCCACCTACCACTCCACCCACCTACCGCCTCACCCACCTACCACCTCACCCAACAAACTCCTCACCAACCTACCACCCCAACCTCCTACCACCGCACCCACCTACCACTCCACCCACCTACCACCTCACCCACCTACCACTCCACCCACCTACCACCTCACCCACCTGCCACCTCAACCACCTACCACCCCACCCACCTGTGACCCCACCAACCTGCCACCCCACCCACCTCACCCACCTGCCACCCCACCCACCTGCCATCTCACCCACCTACCATCTCACCCACCTACCACCCCACCCAACTGCCACCCCACCCACCTGCGACCCCACCCACCTGCCACCTCACCCACCTACCATCTCACCCACCTGCCACCCCACCCACCTGCGACCCCACCCAACTGCCACCCCACCCACCTACCACCTCACCCGCCCACCACCTCACCTGTCTACCACCTCACCCGTCCACCACCCCGACCACCTACCACCCCACCCACCTACCACCCCACACACCTACCACCTCACCCGTCGACCACCCCACCCACCTACCACCTCACACGTCTACCACCTCACCCACCTACCACCTCACCCAACAAACTCCTCACCAACCTACCACCCCAACCTCCTACCACCGCACCAAACTACCACTCCACCCACCTACCACCTCACCCACCTACCACCTCACCCACATACCTCCTCACCAACCTACCACCCCAACCACCTACCACCTCACCCACCTACCACTCCACCCACCTACCACCTCACCCATCTGCCACCTCAACCGCCTGCCACCCCACCCACCTGTGACCCCACCAACCTGCCACCCCACCCAACTCACCCACCGGCCACCCCACCCACCTGCCATCTCACCCACCTACCATCTCACCCACCTACCACCCCACCCAACTGCCACCCCACCCACCTGCGACCCCACCCACCTGCCACCTCACCCACCTACCATCTCACCCACCTGCCACCCCACCCACCTGAGACCTCATCTACATGTCACCCCACTCACCTGTCAACCCACCCACCTGTAAACCCACTCACCTGCCAACCCACCCACCTACCACCCCACCCACCTACCACCTCACCCACCTACCTCCTCATCCAACTACCTCCTCACCCACCTACCACCCCACCCACCTACCAACCCATCCACCTACCACCCAACCCACTTACCACCCCACTCACCTACATCCTCACCCACCTGCCACCCCACCCACCTGCCATCTCACCCACCTACCAGCTCACCCACCTACCACCCAACTCAACTGCCACCCCACCCACCTGCGACCCTACCCACCTGCCACCTCACCCACCTACCATCTCATCCACCTGCCAACCCACCCACCTGCGACCCCACCCAACTGCCACCCCACCCACCTACCACCTCACCCGCCCACCACCCCACCCACCTGCCACCTCACATGTCTACCACCTCACCCGTCTACCACCCCGACCATCTATCACCCCACCCACCTACCACCCCACCGTCTACCACCTCACCCACCTACCACCACACCCACCTACCACCTCACCTGTCTACCACCTCACCCGTCCACCACCCCGACCACCTACCACCCCACCCACCTACCACCCCACCCACCTAGCACCTCACCCGTCTACCACCCCACCCACCTACCACCCCACCCGTCTACCACCCCACCCACCTACCGCCCCACCCGCTTACCGCCTCACCCACCTGCCACCTCACCCACCTACCACCTCACCCACCTACCACCTCACCCACCTTCCACCCCACCCGCTTACTACCTCACCCACCTACCACCTCACCCACCTGCCACCCCACCCGCTTACCACCTCACCGTCCTACCACCTCACCTACCTGCCACCTCACCCACCTACCTCCCCACCCACCTAGCACCTCAACCACCTACTACCTCACCCACCTGCCACACCACCCACCTACCACCTCACCCACCTGCCACCCCACCCACCTGCCATCTCACCCACCAACCATCTCACCCACCTACCACCCCACCCACCTACCACCTCAACCACCTACCACCCCACCCACCTACGACCTCAACCAACTACCACCTCACCCACCTACCACCTCAACCACCTACCACCTCACCTACCTACCACCTCACCCGCCTACCACTGCACTCACCTGCCAACTCACCCACCTACCACCCCACCCACCTACCACCCCACCCACCTACCACCTCAACCACCTACCACCTCACCCACCTGCCACACCACCCACCTACCACCTCAACCACCTACCACCTCACCCACCTACCACCCCACCCACCTACCAACCCACCCACCTACCACCCCACCCACCTACCACCTCACCCGTCTACCACCCCACCCACCTACCACCCCACCCGTCTACCACCTCACCCACCTACCACCCCACCCACCTACCACCCCACCTGCTTACCGCCTCACCCACCTGCCACCTCACCCACCTACCACCTCATCCACATGTCACCCCACTCACCTGTCAACCCACCCACCTGTAAACCCACCCACCTGCCAACCCACCCACCTACCACCTCACCCACCTACCTCCTCATCCACCTACCTCCTCACCCACCTACCACCCCTCCCACCTACCAACCCACCCACCTACCACCCCACCCACCTACCACCCCACCCACCTACCACCTCACCCGTCTACCACCCCACCCACCTACCACCCCACCCGTCTACCACCTCACCCACCTACCACCCCACCCACTTACCACCCCACCCGCTTACCGCCTCACCCACCTGCCACCTCACCCACCTACCACCTCACCCACCTACAACCTCACCCACCTGCCAACCCACCCCCCTACCACATCACCCAGCTGCCACCTCATCCTCCTACCACGTCACCCACCTAACACATTCACCCACCTGCCACCCCACCTGCTTACTACCTCACCCACCTACCACCTCACCCACCTGCCACCCCACCCGCTTACCACCTCACCGGCCTACCACCTCACCTACCTGCCACCTCACCCACCTACAACCCCACCCACCTACCACCTCACCCACCTACCTCCCCACCCACCTAGCACCTCAACCACCTACCACCTCACCCACCTGCCACACCACCCACCTACCACCTCACCCACCTGCCACCCCACCCACCTGCCATCTCACCCACCAACCATCTCACCCACCTACCACCCCACCCACCTACCACCTCAACCACCTACCACCCCACCCACCTACGACCTCAACCAACTACCACCTCACCCACCTACCACCTCAACCACCTACCACCTCACCTACCTACCACCTCACCCGCCTACCACTGCACTTACCTGCCACCTCACCCACCTACCACCCCACCCACCTACCACCTCAACCACCTACCACCTCACCCACCTACCACCTCACCCACCGACCACCTCACCTACCTGCCACATCACCCACCTACCACCTCACCTACCTGCCACATCACCCACCTACCACCTCATCCACCTACCACCTCACCCACCTACCACCTCACCGACCTTCCACTTCACCCACCTACCACTCCACCCACCTACCACCTCACCCACCTACCACCCCACCCACCTACCACCTCAACCACCTACCACCTCACCCACCTACCACCCCACCCACCTACCACCCCACCCACCTACCACCTCAACCACCTACCACCTCACCCACCTACCACCCCACCCACCTACCACCTCACCCACCCACCACCTCACCCAGCTACCACCCCACCCACCTACCACCTCACCAAACTTCCACCCCAAGCACCTACCACCTCACCCACCTGCCACCTAACCCACCTACCAGCCCACCCACCTGCCACCTCACCCCCTACCACATCACCCAGCTGCCACCTCACCCACCTACCACATCACCCACCTGCCACCTCACCCACCTGCCACCTCACCCACCTACCACCCCACCCACCTACCACCTCATCCACATGTCACCCCACTCACCTGTCAACCCACCCACTTGTAAACCCACCCACCTGTCAACCCACCCACCTACCACCCCACCCACCTACCACCTCACCCACCTACCACCCCATCCACCTACGACCTCAACCAACTACCACCTCACCCACCTACCACCTCAACCACCTACCACCTCACCTACCTACCACCTCAACCACCTACCACCTCACCCACCTGCCACACCACCCACCTACCACCTCAACCACCTACCACCTCACCCACCTACCACCCCACCCACCTACCACCTCAACCACCTACCACCTCACCCACCTGCCACACCACCCACCTACCACCTCAACCACCTACCACCTCACCCACCTACCACCCCACCCAACTACCACCCCACCCACCTACCACCCCACCCACCTACCACCCCACCCACCTACCACCTCACCCGTCTACCACCCCACCCACCTACCACCCCACCCGTCTACCACCTCACCCACCTACCACCCCACCCACCTACCACCCCACCTGCTTACCGCCTCACCCACCTGCCACCTCACCCACCTACCACCTCATCCACATGTCACCCCACTCACCTGTCAACCCACCCACCTGTAAACCCACCCACCTGCCAACCCACCCACCTACCACCTCACCCACCTACCTCCTCATCCACCTACCAACCCACCCACCTACCACCCCACCCACTTACCACCCCACTCACCTACCTCCTCACCCACCTACCACCCCACCCACCTACCACTCCACCCATCTACCACCTCCCCCACCTACCACCTCACCCAACAAACTCCTCACCAACCTACCACCCCAACCTCCTACAACCGCACCCACCTACCACTCCACCCACCTACCACCTCACCCACCTACCACCTCACCCACCTACCTCCTCACCAACATACCACCCCAACCACCTACCACCTCACCCACCTACCACTCCACCCACCTACCACCTCACCCACCTGCCACCTCATCCACCTGCCACCCCACCCACCTGTGACCCCACCAACCTGCCACCCCACCCACCTCACCCACCTTCCACCCCACCCACCTGCCATCTCACCCACCTACCAGCTCACCTACCTATCACCCCACCCAACTGCCACCCCACCCACCTGCGACCCCACCCAACTGCAACCCCACCCACCTACCACCTCACCCGCCCACCACCCCACCCACCTGCCACCTCACATGTCTACCACCTCACCCGTCTACCACCCCAACCACCTATCACCCCACCCACCTACCACCCCACCGTCTACCACCTCACCCACCTACCACCACACCCACCTACCACCTCACCCGTCTACCACCTCACCCGTCCACCACCTCGACCACCTACCACCCCACCCACTTACCACCCCGCCCAACTACCACCTCACCCGTCTACCACCCCACCCACCTACCACCCCACCCGTCTACCACCTCACCCACCTACCTCCCCACCCACCTACCACCCCACCCGCTTACCGCCTCACCCACCTGCCACCTCACCCACTTACCACCTCACCCACCTACAACCTCACCCACCTGCCAACCCACCCCCCTACCACATCACCCAGCTGCCACCTCATCCTCCTACCACGTCACCCACCTAACACCTCACCCACCTGCCACCCCACCTGCTTACTACCTCACCCACCTACCACCTCACCCACCTGCCACCCCACCCGCTTACCACCTCACCGGCCTACCACCTCACCTACCTGCCACCTCACCCACCTACAACCCCACCCACCTACCACCTCACCCACCTACCTCCCCACCCACCTAGCACCTCAAACACCTACCACCTCACCCACCCGCCACACCACCCACCTACCACCTCACCCACCTGCCACCCCACCCACCTGCCATCTCACCCACCAACCATCTCACCCACCTACCACCCCACCCACCTTCCACCTCAACCACCTACCACCCCACCCACCTACGACCTCAACCAACTGCCACCTCACCCACCTACCACCTCAACCACCTACCACCTCACCTACCTACCACCTCACCCGCCTACCACTGCACTTACCTGCCACCTCACCCACCTACCACCCCACCCACCTACCACCCCACCCACCTACCACCTCAACCACCTACCACCTCACCCACCTACCACCTCACCCACCTACCACCGCACCTACCTGCCACATCACCCACCTACCACCTCACCTACCTGCCACATCACCCACCTACCACCTCATCCACCTACCACCTCACCCACCTACCACCTCACCGACCTTCCACTTCACCCACCTACCACTCCACCCACCTACCACCTCACCCACCTAACACCCCACGCACCTACCACCTCAGCCACCTACCACCTCACCCACCTACCACCCCACCCACCTACCACCTCAACCACCTACCACCTCACCCCCCTACCACGTCACCCACCTGTCACCTCACACACCTCCCACCTCACCCACCTACCACCTCACCCCCCTACCACCTCACCCACCTACCACCTCACCCAACAAACTCCTCACCAACCTACCACCCCAACCTCCGACCACCGCACCCACCTACCAATCCACCCACCTAGCACCTCACCCACCTACCAACTCACCCACCTACCTCCTCACCAACCTACCACCCCAACCACCTACCACCTCACCCACCTACCACTCCACCCACCTACCACCTCACCCACCTGCCACCTCATCCACCTGCCATCCCACCCACCTGTGACCCAACCAACCTGCCACCCCACCCACCGCACCCACCTGCCACCCCACCCACCTGCCATCTCACCCACCTACCATCTCACCCACCTACCACCCCACCCAAATGCCACCCCACCCACCTTTGACCCCACCCACCTGCCACCTCACCCACCTACCATCTCACCCACCTGCCACCCCACCCACCTGCGACCCCACCCAACTGCCACACCACCCACCTACCACCTCACCCGCCCACCACCCCACCCACCTGCCACCTCACATGTCTACCACCTCACCCGTCTACCACCCCGACCACCTATCACCCCACCCACCTTCCACCCCACCGTCTACCACCTCACCCACCTACCACCTCACCCACCTACCACCTCACCTGTCTACCACCTCACCCGTCCACCACCCCGACCACCTACCACCCCACCCACCTACCACCTCACCCGTCGACCACCCCACCCACCTACCACCTCACCCATCTACCAACTCACCCACCTACCACCCCACCCACCTACCACCCCACCCGCTTACCGCCTCACCCACCTTCCACCTCACCCACCTACCACCTCATCCACATGTCACCCCACTCACCTGTCAACCCACCCACCTGTAAACCCACCCACCTGCCAACCCACCCACCTACCACCTCACCCACCTACCTCCTCATCCAACTACCTCCTCACCCACCTACCACCCCACCCACCAACCAACCCACCCACCTACCACCCCACCCACTTACCACCCCACTCACCTACCTCCTCACCCACCTACCACCCCACCCACCTACCACTCCACCCATCTACCACCTCACCCACCTACCACCTCACCCAACAAACTCCTCACCAACCTACCACCCCAACCTCCTACCACCGCACCCACCTACCACTCCACCCACCTACCACCTCACCCACCTACCACCTCACCCACCTACCTCCTCACCAACCTACCACCCCAACCACCTACCACCTCACCCACCTACCACTCCACCCACCTACCACCTCACCCACCTGCCACCTCATCCACCTGCCACCCGACCCACCTGTGACCCCACCAACCTGCCACCCCACCCACCTCACCCACCTGCCACCCCACCCACTTGCCATCTCACCCACCTACCAGCTCACCCACCTACCACCCCAACCAACTGCCACCCCACCCACCTGCGACCCCACCCACCTGCCAACTCACCCAACTACCATCTCACCCACCTGCCACCCCACCCACCTGCGACCCCACCCAACTGCCACCCCACCCACCTACCACCTCACCCGCCCGCCACCCCACCCACCTGCCACCTCACATGTCTACCACCTCACCCGTCTACCACCCCCACCACCTATCACCCCACCCACCTACCACCCCACCGTCTACCACCTCACCCACCTACCACCACACCCACCTACCACCTCACCTTTCTACCACCTCACCCGTCCACCACCCCGACCACCTACCACACCACCCACCTACCACCTCACCCGTCTACCACCCCACCCACCTACCACCCCACCCGTCTACCACCTCACCCACCTACCACCCCACCCACCTACCACCCCACCCGCTTACCGCCTCACCCACCTGCCACCTCACCCACCTACCACCTCACCCACCTACAACCTCACCCACCTGCCAACCCACCCCCCTACCACATCACCCAGCTGCCACCTCATCCTCCTACCACGTCACCCACCTACCACCTCACCCACCTGCCACCCCACCCGCTTACTACCTCACCCACCTACCACCTCACCCACCTGCCACCCCACCCGCTTACCACCTCACCGGCCTACCACCTCACCTACCTGCCACCTCACCCACCTACAACCCCACCCACCTACCACCTCACCCACCTACCACCCCGCCCACCTAGCACCTCAACCACCTACCACCTCACCCACCTGCCACACCACCCACCTACCACCTCACCCACCTGCCACCCCACCCACCTGCCATCTCACCCACCAACCATCTCACCCACCTACCACCCCACCCACCTACCACCTCAACCACCTACCACTCGACCCACCTACGACCTCAACCAACTACCACCTCACCCACCTACCACCTCAACCACCTACCACCTCACCTACCTACCACCTCACCCGCCTACCACTGCACTTACCTGCCACCTCACCCACCTACCACCCCACCCACCTACCACCCCACCCACCTACCACCTCAACCACCTACCACCTCACCCACCTGCCACACCACCCACCTACCACCTCAACCACCTACCACCTCACCCACCTACCACCCCACCAACCTACCACCTCAACCACCTACCACCTCACCCACCTACCACCCCACCCACCTACCACCTCACCCACCTACCACCTCACCCACCTACTAGCCCACCCACCTGCCACCTCACCGCCTACCACATCACCCAGCTGCCACCTCACCCACCAACCACCTCACCCACCTTCCACCTCACCCCCCTACCACATCACCCAGCTGCCACCTCACCCACCTCTCACCTACCACCTCACCCACCTACCACCTCACACACCTGCCACCTCACCCACCTCCCAGCCCACCCACCTGCCACCTCACCCCCCTACCACCTCACCCACCTGTCACCTCACCCACCTCCCACCTCACCCACCTACCACCTCACCCACCTACCATCTCACCCACCTACCACCCCACCCAGCTACCACCCCACCCATCTACCACCTCACCCACCTACCACCTCACCTGTCTACCACCTCACCCGTCTACCACCCCGACCACCTACCACCCCACCCACCTACTACCCCACCCGTCTAGCACCTCACCCACTTACCACCTCACCCACCTACCACCTCATCTGTCTACCACCTCACACGTCCACCACCCCGACCACCTGCAACCCCACCCACCTACCACCCCACCCACCTACCACCTCACCCGTCTACCTCCCAACCCACCTACCACCTCAACCACCTACCACCTCACCCACCTGCCACACCACCCACCTACCACCTCAACCACCTACCACCTCACCCACCTGCCACCCCACCCAACTACCACCCCACCCGCTTACCGCCTCACCCACCTGCCACCTCACCCACCTACCACCTCACCCACCTACAACCTCACCCACCTTCCAACCCACCCCCCTACCACATCACCCAGCTGCCACCTCATCCTCCTACCACGTCACCCACTTAACACCTCACCCACCTGCCACCCCACCCGCTTACTACCTCACCCACCTACCACCTCACCCACCTGCCACCCCACCCGCTTACCACCTCACCGGCCTACCACCTCACCTACCTGCCACCTCACCCACCTACAACCCCACCCACCTACCGCCTCACCCACCTACCTCCCCACCCACCTAGCACCTCAACCACCTACCACCTCACCCACCTGCCACACCACCCACCTACCACCTCACCCACCTGCCACCCCACCCACCTGCCATCTCACCCACCAACCATCTCACCCACCTACCACCCCACCCACCTACCACCTCAACCACCTACCACCTCACCCACCTACCACCTCAACCACCTACCACCTCACCTACCTACCACCTCACCCGCCTACCACTGCACTTACCTGCCACCTCACCCACCTACCACCCCACCCACCTACCACCCCACCCACCTACCACCTCAACCACTTACCACCTCACCCACCTGCCACACCACCCACCTACCACCTCAACCACCTACCATCTCACCCACCTACCACCCCACCCACCTACCACCTCAACCACCTACCACCTCACCCACCTACCACCCCACCCACCCACCACCTCACCCACCTACCACCTCACCCACCTACTAGCCCACCCACCTGCCACCTCACTGCCTACCACATCACCCAGCTGCCACCTCACCCACCAACCACCTCAGCCACCTTCCACCTCTCCCCCCTACCACATCACCCAGCTGCCACCTCACCCACCTCCCACCTCACCCACCTACCACCTCACCCCCCTACCACCTCACCCACCTGTCACCTCACACACCTCCCACCTCACCCACCTACCACCTCACCCACCTACCATCTCAACCACCTACCACCCCACCCACCTACCACCCCACCCGTCTACCACCTCACCCACTTACCACCTCACCCACCTACCACCTCATCTGTCTACCACCTCACCCGTCCACCACCCCGACCACCTACAACCCCACCCACCTACCACCCCACCCACCTACCACCTCACCCGTCTACCACCCCACCCACCTACCAGCTCACCCGTCTACCACCTCACCCACCTGTCACCTCACCCACCTACCACCTCACCCACCTACAACCTCACCCACCTACAACCTCACCCACCTGCCAACTCACCCCCCTACAACATCACCCAGCTGCCACCTCATCCTCCCACCACATTACGCACCTACCACGTCACCCAACTACCACCTCACCCACCTGCCACCACACCCGCTTACGACCTCACCCACCTACCACCTCACCCACCTGCCACCCCACCCACCTGTGACCCCACCAACCTGCCACCCCACCCACCTCACCCACCTGCCACCCCACCCACCTGCCATCTCACCCACCTACCATCTCACCCACTTGCCACCCCACCCGCTTACCACATCACCCACCTACCACCTCACCCACCTGCCACCCCACCCACCTGTGACGCCACCCACCTGCCACCCCACCCACCTCACCCACCTACCACCCCACCCATCTACCACCCTATCCACCTACAACCTCAACCACCTACCGCCTCACCCACCTACCACCTCAACCACCTGCCACCTCACCCACCTACCACCTCACCCACCTACCACCTCACCTACCTGCCACATCACCCATCTACCACCTCACCTACCTGCCACATCACCCACCTACCACCTCATCCACCTACCACCTCACCCACCTACCACCTCACCGACCTTCCACTTCACCCACCTACCACTCCACCCACCTACCACCTCACCCACCTACCACCCCACCCACCTACCACCTCAACCACCTACCACCTCACCCATCTACCACCCCACCCACCTACCACCTCAACCACCTACCACCTCACCCACCTACCACCCCACCCACCTACCACCTCACCCACCCACCACCTCACCCAGCTACCACCCCACCCACCTACCACCTCACCAAACTTCCACCCCAAGCACCTACCACCTCACCCACCTGCCACCTCACCCACCTACCAGCCCACCCACCTGCCACCTCACCCCCTGCCACATCACCCAGCTGCCACCTCACCCACCTACCACATCACCCACCTGCCACCTCACCCACCTGCCACCTCACCCACCTACCACCCCACCCACCTACCACCTCATCCACATGTCACCCCACTCACCTGTCAACCCACCCACTTGTAAACCCACCCACCTGTCAACCCACCCACCTACCACCCCACCCACCTACCACCTCACCCACCTCCCTCCTCATCCACCTACCTCCTCACCCACCTACCACCCCACCCACCTACCAACCCACCCACCTACCACCTCACCCACCTACCACCTCACCCTCCTACCACCTCACCCACCTACCACTCCACCCACCTACCACCTCACCCACCTGCCACCTCATCCACCTGCCATCCCACCCACCTGTGACCCCACCAACCTGCCACCCCACCCACCTCACCCACCTGCCACACCACCCACCTGCCATCTCACCCACCTACCATCTCACCCACCTACCACCCCACCCAAATGCCACCCCACCCACCTGCGACCCCACCCACCTGCCACCTCACCCACCTACCATCTCACCCACCTGCCACCCCACCCACCTGCGACCCCACCCAACTGCCACACCACCCACCTACCACCTCACCCGCCCACCACCCCACCCCCCTGCCACCTCACATGTCTACCACCTCACCCGTCTACCACCCCGACCACCTATCACCCCACCCACCTTCCACCCCACCGTCTACCACCTCACCCACCTACCACCTCACCCACCTACCAACTCACCTGTCTACCACCTCACCCGTCCACCACCCCGACCACCTACCACCCCACCCCCTACCACCCCACCCACCTACCACCTCACCCGTCGACCACCCCACCCACCTACCACCTCACCCGTCTACCACCTCACCCACCTACCACCCCACCCACCTACAACCCCACCCGCTTACCGCCTCACCCACCTGCCACCTCACCCACCTACCACCTCATCCACATGTCACCCCACTCACCTGTCAACCCACCCACCTGTAAACCCACCGACCTGCCAACCCACCCACCTACCACCTCACCCACCTACCTCCTCATCCACCTACCTCCTCACCCACCTACCACCCCACCCACCTGCCAACCCACCCACCTACCACCCCACCCACTTACCACCCCAATCACCTACCTCCTCACCCACCTACCACCCCACCCACCTACCACTCCACCCATCTACCACCTCACCCACCTACCACCTCACCCAACAAACTCCTCACCAACCTACCACCCCAACCTCCTACCACCGCACCCACCTACCACTCCACCCACCTACCACCTCACCCACCTACCACCTCACCCACCTACCTCCTCACCAACCTACCACCCCAACCACCTACCACCTCACCCACCTACCACTCCACCCGCCTACCACCTCACCCACCTGCCACCTCATCCACCTGCCACCCCACCCACCTGTGACCCCACCAACCTGCCACCCCACCCACCTCACCCACCTGCCACCCCACCCACCTGCCATCTCACCCACCTACCAGCTCACCCACCTACCACCCCACCCAACTGCCACCCCACCCACCTGCGACCCCACCCACCTGCCAACTCACCCACCTACCATCTCACCCACCTGCCACCCCACCCACCTGCGACCCCACCCAACTGCCACCCCTCCCACCTACCACCTCACCCGCCCACCACCCCACCCACCTGCCACCTCACATGTCTACCACCTCACCCGTCTACCACCCCAACCACCTATCACCCCACCCACCTACCACCCCACCGTCTACCACCTCACCCTCCTACCACTACACCCACCTACCACCTCACCTGTCTACCACCTCACCCGTCCACCACCCCGACCACCTACCACCCCACCCACCTACCACCCCACCCACCTTGCACCTCACCCGTCTACCACCCCACCCACCTACCACCCCACCCGTCTACCACCTCACCCACCTACCACCCCACCCACCTACCACCCCACCCGCTTACCGCCTCACCCACCTGCCACCCCACCCGCTTACTACCTCACCCACCTACCACCTCACCCACCTGCCACCCCACCCGCTTACCACCTCACCGGCCTACCACCTCACCTACCTGCCACCTCACCCACCTACAACCCCACCCACCTACCACCTCACCCACCTACCACCCCACCCACCTAGTACCTCAACCACCTACCACCTCACCCACCTGCCACACCACCCACCTACCACCTCACCCACCTGCCACCCCACCCACCTGCCATCTCACCCACCAACCATCTCACCCACCTACCACCCCACCCACCTACCACCTCAACCACCTACCACTCAACCCACCTACGACCTCAACCAACTACGACCTCACCCACCTACCACCTCAACCACCTACCACCTCACCTACCTACCACCTCACCCGTCTACCACTGCACTTACCTGCCACCTCACCCACCTGCCACACCACCCACCTACCACCTCAACCACCTACCACCTCACCCACCTACCACCCCACCCACCTACCACCTCACCCACCTACAACCTCACCCACCTACTAGCCCACCCACCTGCCACCTCACCGCCTACCACATCACCCAGCTGCCACCTCACCCACCAACCACCTCACCCACCTTCCACCTCACCCCCCTACCACATCACCCAGCTGCCACCTCACCCACCTCCCACCTCACCCACCTACCACCTCACCCACCTACCACCTCACACACCTGCCACCTCACCCACCTCCCAGCCCACCCACCTGCCACCTCACCCCCCTACCACCTCACCCACCTGTCATCTCACCCACCTCCCACCTCACCCACCTACCACCTCACCCACCTACCATCTCACCCACCTAACACCCCACCCAGCTACCACCCCACCCGTCTACCACCTCACCCACCTAGCACCTCACCTGTCTACCACCTCACCCACTTACCACCTCACCCACCTACCACCTCATCTGTCTACCACCTCACCCGTCCACCACCCCGACCACCTGCAACCCCACCCACCTGCCACCCCACCCACCTACCACCTCACCCGTCTACCACCCCACCCACCTACCACCTCACCCGTCTACCACCTCACCCACCTGCCACCTCACCCACCTACCACCTCACCCACCTACAACCTCACCCACCTGCCAACTCACCCCCCTACCACATCACCCAGCTGCCACCTCATCCTCCTACCACATTACCCACCTACCACGTCACCCAACTACCACCTCACCCACCTGCCACCCCACCCGCTTACGACCTCACCCACCTACCACCTCACCCACCTGCCACCCCACCCACCTGTGACCCCACCAACCTGCCACCCCACCCAACTCACCCACCTGCCACCCCACCCACCTGCCATCTCACACACCTACCATCTCACCCACCTACGACCCCACCCACCTACCACCTCAACCACCTACCACCTCACCCACCTACCATGTCACCCACCTACCACCTCACCTACCTGCCACCTCACCCACCTACCACCCCACCCAGCTACCACCTCAACCACCTACCACCTCACCCACCTACCATCTCACACACCTACCACCCCACCCATCTACCAGTTCAACCACCTACGACCTCACCCACCTACCACCTCAACCACCTACCACCTCACCCACCTACCACCTCACCCGCCTACCACCTCACCTATCTGCCACCTCACCCACCTACCACCCCACCCACCTACCACCTCACCCACCTAACACCCCACCCACCTACCACCCCACCCACCTACCACCTCACCCACCTGCCACACCACCCACCTACCACCTCAACCACCTACCACCTCACCCACCTACCACCCCACCCACCTACCACCCCACCCGTCTACCACCTCACCCACCTACCACCCCACCCACCTACCACCCCACCCGCTTACCGCCTCACCCACCTGCCACCTCACCCACCTACCACCTCACCCACCTACAACCTCACCCACCTGCCAACCCACCCACCTACCACATCACCCAGCTGCCACCTCATCCTTCTACCACGTCACCCACCTAACACCTCACCCACCTGCCACCCCACCCGCTTACTACCTCACCCACCTACCACCTCACCCACCTGCCACCCCACCCGCTTACCACCTCACCGGCCTACCACCTCACCTACCTGCCACCTCACCCACCTACAACCCCACCCACCTACCACCTCACCCACCTACCTCCCCACCCTCCTAGCACCTCAACCACCTACCACCTCACCCACCTGCCACAACACCCACCTACCACCTCACCCACCTGCCACCCCACCCACCTGCCATCTCACCCACAAACCATCTCACCCACCTACCACCCCACCCACCTACCACCTCAACCACCTACCACCCCACCAACCTACGACCTCAACCAACTACCACCCCACCCACCTACCACCTCAACCACCTACCACCTCACCCACCTGCCACACCACCCACCTACCACCTCAACCACCTACCACCTCACCCACCTACCACCCCACCCACCTACCACCTCAACCACCTACCACCTCACCCACCTACCACCCCACCCACCCACCACCTCACCCACCTACCACCTCACCCACCTACTAGCCCACCCACCTGCCACCTCACCGCCTACCACATCACCCAGCTGCCACCTCACCCACCAACCACCTAACCCACCTTCCACCTCACCCCCCTACCACATCACCCAGCTGCCACCTCACCCACCTCCCACCTCACCCACCTACCACCTCACCCACCTACCACTTCACACACCTGCCACCTCACCCACCTCCCAGCCCACCCACCTGCCACCTCACCCCCCTACCACCTCACCCACCTGTCACCTCACACACCTCCCACCTCACCCACCTACCACCTCACCCACCTACCATCTCACCCACCTACCACCCCACCCAGCTACCAACCCACCCGTCTACCACCTCACCCACCTACCACCTCACCTGTCTACCACCTCACCCGTCTACCACCCCGACCACCTACCACCCCACCCACCTACCACCCCACCCGTCTACCACCTCACCCACTTACCACCTCACCCACCTACCACCTCATCTGTCTACCACCTCACCCGTCCACCACCCCGACCACCTACAGCCCCACCCACCTACCACCTCACCCGTCTACCACCTCACCCGTCTACCACCCCACCCACCTACCACTTCACCCGTCTACCACCTCACCCACCTACCACCTCACCCACCTACTAGCCCACCCACCTGCCACCTCACCGCCTACCACCTCACCCACCTGCCACCTCACCCACCTACCACCTCACCCACCTACAACCTCACCCACCTGCCAACTCACCCCCCTACCACATCACCCAGCTGCCACCTCATCCTCCTACCACATTACCCACCTACCACATCATCCAACTACCACCTCACCCACCTGCCACCACACCCGCTTACGACCTCACCCACCTACCACCTCACCCACCTGCCACCCCACCCACCTGTGACCCCACCAACCTGCCACCCCACCCACCTCACCCACCTGCCACCCCACCCACCTGCCATCTCACCCACCTACCATCTCACCCACCTGCCACCCCACCCGCTTACCACATCACCCACCTGCCACCCCACCCACCTGTGACCCCACCCACCTGCCACCCCACCCACCTCACCCACCTACCACCCCACCCATCTACCACCCCACCCACCTACAACCTCAACCACCTACCGCCTCACCCACCTACCACCTCAACCACCTACCACCTCACCCACCTACCACCTCACCCACCTACCACCTCACCTACCTGCCACATCACCCACCTACCACCTCACCTACCTGCCACATCACCCACCTACCACCTCGTCCACCTACCACCTCACCCACCTACCACCGCACCGACCTTCCACTTCACCCACCTACCACTCCACCCACCTACCACCTCACCCACCTACCACCCCACCCACCTCCCACCTCACCCACTACCACCTCAGGCACCTACCACCCCACCCACCTCCCACCTCACCCACCTACCACCTCAGGCACCTACCACCTCACCCACCTACCACCCCACCCACCTACCACCCCACCCACCTACCACCTCACCCACCTACCACCCCACCCACCTACCATTCACTCACCTACCACCTCACCCACCTGTCACTTCACCCACCTACCACCTCACCCACCTACCACCCCACCCACTTGCCACCTCCCCCACCTGCCACCTCACCCACCTACCACCTCACCCACCTACCTCTACAACCTACCACCTCTACAACCTACCACCTCACCCACCTACCACCCCACCCACTTGCCACCTCACCCAGCTGCCACCTCACCCACCTACCACCTCACCCACCTACCACCTCACCCACCTACCACCTCACCCGCCTACCACCTCACCCGCCTACCGCCTCACCCACCTCCCACCTCACCCACCTACCACCTCACCCACCTACCACCTCACTCACCTACCCCTCACCCACCTGTCACCTCACCCACCTGTCACCTCACCCACCTACCACTTCACCCACCTACCACCCCACCCACCTACCACCTCACCCACCCACCACCGCACCCACCTACCACCTCACCCACGTAACACCCCACCCACCTACCACCCCACCCACCTACCACCTCACCCTCCTACCACCTCACACACCTACCACCTCTCCCACCTGTCACCTCACCCACCTACCACCTCGCCCACCTACCACCCCACCCACTTGCCACCCCACCCACTTGCCACCTCACCCACCTGCCACCTCACCCACCTGCCACCTCACCCACCTACCACCTCACCCACCTACCACCTCACCAACCTATCACCTCACCCACCTACCCCCCCAACCACTTGCCTCCTCACGCACCTGCCACCTCACCCACCTACCACCTCACCCACCTACCACCTCACCCACCTACCACCTCATCCACCTACCACCCCGCCCACCTGCCACCCCAACCACCTACCACCTCACCCACCTACCACCTCAGGCACCTACCACCTCACCCATCTACCACCTCACCTACCTATCACCTCACGCCCCCTACCACCTCACCCCCCTACCACCTCACCCCCATACCACCTTATCCACCTATTACCTCACCCCTTACCACCTCACCCCCTACCACCTCACCCCCCTACCACCTCACCCACCTACCATCGCACCCACCACTCACCCCACCCACCTACCACCCCACTCACCTCCCACCTCACCCACCTACCACCTCAGTTACCTACCACCCCACCCACCTACCACCCCACCCACCTCCCACCTCACCCACCTACCACCTCAGGCACCTACCACCCCACCCACCTACCACCCCACCCACCTACCACCCCACCACCTCCCACCTCACCCACCTACCACCTCAGGCACCTACCACCCCACCCCCCTCCCACCTCACCCAGCTAACACCTCAGGCACCTACCACCCAACCCACCTACCACCCCACCCACCTACCACCTCACCCACCAACCACCCCACCCACTTGCCACCTCACCCACCTGCCACCTCACCCACCTGCCACCTCACCCACCTACCGCCTCACCCACCTACCACCTCACCAACCTACCACCTCACCCCCCTACCACCTCACCCCCATACCACCTTATCCACCTATCACCTCACCCCCTACCACCTCACCCCCCTACCACCTCACCCACCTACCATCGCACCCACCAATCACCCCACCCACCTACCACCTCAGGCACCTACCACCCCACCCACCTACCACTCACCCACCTCCCACCTCACCCACCTACCACCTCAGGCACCTACCACCCCACCCACCTACCACCTCACCCACCTGCCACCTCACCCACCTATCACCTCACCTCCCTACCGCCTCACCCCCTACCACCCCACCCGCCTAACACCTCACCCCCCTACCACCTCACCCACCTGCCATCGCACCCACCACTCATCCCACCCACCTACCACCTCACCCACATGTCACTCCACCTACCTGTCACCCCACTCACCTGTCAACCCACCCACCTGTCAACCCACCCACCTACCACCTCACCCCCCTACCACCTCACCCCCCTACCACCTCACCCACCTACCATCGCACCCACCACTCACTCCACCCACCTACCACCCCACCCACCTGCCACCTCACCCACCTATCACCTCACCTCCCTACCGCCTCACCCCCTACCACCCCACCCGCCTAACACCTCACCCCCCTACCACCTCACCCACCTGCCATCGCACCCACCACTCATCCCACCCACCTACCACCTCACCCACATGTCACTCCACCTACCTGTCACCCCACTCACCTGTCAACCCACCCACCTGTCAACCCACCCACGTACCACCTCACCCCCCTACCACCTCACCCACCTACCACCCCACCCACCTACCACCCCACCCACGTACCACCTCACCCACCTACCACCCCACCCACCTACCACCCCACCACCTCCCACCTCACCCACCTACCACCTCAGGCACCTACCACCCCACCCCCCTCCCACCTCACCCACCTAACACCTCAGGCACCTACCACCCAACCCACCTACCACCCCACCCACCTACCACCTCACCCACCAACCACCCCACCCACTTGCCACCTCACCCACCTGCCACCTCACCCACCTGCCACCTCACCCACCTACCGCCTCACCCACCTACCACCTCACCAACCTACCACCTCACCCCCCTACCACCTCACCCCCATACCACCTTATCCACCTATCACCTCACCCCCTACCACCTCACCCCCCTACCACCTCACCCACCTACCATCGCACCCACCAATCACCCCACCCACCTACCACCTCAGGCACCTACCACCCCACCCACCTACCACTCACCCACCTCCCACCTCACCCACCTACCACCTCAGGCACCTACCACCCCACCCACCTACCACCTCACCCACCTGCCACCTCACCCACCTATCACCTCACCTCCCTACCGCCTCACCCCCTACCACCCCACCCGCCTAACACCTCACCCCCCTACCACCTCACCCACCTGCCATCGCACCCACCACTCATCCCACCCACCTACCACCTCACCCACATGTCACTCCACCTACCTGTCACCCCACTCACCTGTCAACCCACCCACCTGTCAACCCACCCACCTACCACCTCACCCCCCTACCACCTCACCCCCCTACCACCTCACCCACCTACCATCGCACCCACCACTCACTCCACCCACCTACCACCCCACCCACCTGCCACCTCACCCACCTATCACCTCACCTCCCTACCGCCTCACCCCCTACCACCCCACCCGCCTAACACCTCACCCCCCTACCACCTCACCCACCTGCCATCGCACCCACCACTCATCCCACCCACCTACCACCTCACCCACATGTCACTCCACCTACCTGTCACCCCACTCACCTGTCAACCCACCCACCTGTCAACCCACCCACGTACCACCTCACCCCCCTACCACCTCACCCACCTACCACCCCACCCACCTACCACCCCACCCACGTACCACCTCACCCACCTACCACCCCACCCACCTACCTCCTCATCCACCTACCTCCTCACCCACCTACCTCCCCACTCACCTACCTCCTCACCCACCTACCACCCCACCCACCTGTCACCCCACCCACCAGCCACCCCACCCACCTACCACCCCACCCACCTACCACCCCACTCACCTACCTCCTCACCGATTTACCACCTCACCCACCTACCACCCCGCTCACCTACCTCCTCACCGACTTACCCCCCCACCCACCTACCACCCCACCCACCTACCACCCCACTCACCTACCTCCTCACCGACTTACCACCTCACCCACCTACCACCCCATTCACCTACCTCCTCACCGACTTACCACCTCACCCACCTACCACCTCACCCACCTACAACCCCACTCACCTAACTTCTCACCCACCTACCACCTCACCCACCTACCACCTCACCCACCTACCACCTCACCAACCTGCCACCCCACCCACCTACCACCTCACCCACCTACCTCCTCACCCATCTACCACCTCACCCACCTAACTCCTCACCAACCTGCCACGTCACCCACCTACCACCTCACCCACCTACCTCCTCACCCACCTACCACCCCACTCACCTACCTCCTCACCCACCTATCACCTCACGCACCTACCATCCCACCCACCTAGCACCCCACCCACCTACCACCTCAGCCACCTAGCACCTCACCCACCTACCACCCCACCCACAAACCACCCCATCTTCCTACCAGCTCACCCACCTACCCCCCCCCCCCGCCCCCCCCCCCCACCCTAACCCCCCACCCACCCATTCATTCATTCACCAACATTCAATCTGCATGTTTAAACTGACCATACAGCAACTGGTGCGGTAAAATGGAGAGTGGCTTCTCCGTCCCCTGCCTTTACGCCGTTTCAGTGTTGTTCCCTGGATGCTGCGCCTGATCCTTCCCGGGAAAGGCGGGCTCGGGAGTCCCGCTGGAAATGAGCAGCAGCATCGAGTCACGGGAATTCTCCATCTGGCGAGTATTGCCACTGCTTTATTATTATGATCCGTATTTAAATCTTTATTATTGCCCAAATTGAAAAAGGGATTTTGAAGTTATTTCATAAACTACCATGGATAAGCTAATATGAAGACATATTTTAATTTGCAGATTTAGTGATTTTTTCAGCAGTCTCTGCGAACATGACTCTTCATACCCAAGGCCGAAAGATTTGAAACTTCCCCGAGCTTTACAAATCCCAAAAAAGGGGAATGTTTTCGACTATGTCTACCTTAAGAAAACCTTTTCATCATGGTACATGTGGAGGGACTTGATCACTGCTGTCGATATTCAGCAGAGTATAAAGGTACGCACTTACTAAGCATGTTCTTGCTGGGGTATGTAATTACTGAGGTGTGTAACTGTTCAGGGATGTGTTCACTAAGATATTCACTAAGGTGTGTAACTCACTCAGGGATGTGTTTACTAAGACATTCACTAAGGTGTGTAACTCACTCAGGGATGTGTTTACTAAGACACTCATTAAGGTATGTAACTCACTCAGGGATCTGTTTACTAAGACACTCGCTAAGGTGTGTAACTGTTCAGGGATGTGTTCACTAAGACACTCGCCAAGGTGTGTAACTCACTCAGGGATGTATTTACTAAGACACTCGCTAAGGTGTGTAACTCACTCAGGGATGTGTATACTAAGACACTCGCTAAGGTGTGTAACTCACTCAGGGATGTGTTTACCAAGACACTCACTAAGGTGTGTAACTGTGCAGGGATGTGTTTACTAAGACACTCACTAAGGTGTGTAACTGTTCAGGGATGTGTTTACTAAGACAATCGCTAAGGTATGTAACTCACCCAGGGATCTGTTTAATAAGACATTCACTAAGGTGTGTAACTGTTCAGGGATGTGTTCACTAAGACACTCGCCAAGGTGTGTAACTCACTCAGGGATGTATTTACTAAGACACTCGCTAAGGTGTGTAACTCACTCAGGGATGTGTATACTAAGACACTCGCTAAGGTGTGTAACTCACTCAGGGATGTGTTTACCAAGACACTCACTAAGGTGTGTAACTGTTCAGGGATGTGTTTACTAAGACATTCACTAAGGTGTGTAACTGTTCAGGGATGTGTTTACTAAGACACTCACTAAGGTGTGTAACTGTTCAGGGATGTGTTTACTAAGACACTCACTAAGGTGTGTAACTGTTCAGGGATGTGTTTACTAAGACACTCACTAAGGTGTGTAACTGTTCAGGGATGTGTTTACTAAGACAATCGCTAAGGTGTGTAACTCATTCAGGGATGTGTTTACTAAGACACTCGCTAAGGTGTGTAACTCACTCAGGGATATGTTTACTAAGACATTCACTAAGGTGTGTAACTCACTCAGGGATGTGTTTACTAAGACACTCGCTAAGGTGTGTAACTCACTCAGGGATGTGTTTACTAAGACACTCACTAAGGTGTGTAACTCACTCAGGGATGTGTTTACTAAGACATGCACTAAGGTGTGTAACTCACTCAGGGATGTGTTTACTAAGACACTTGCTAAGGTGTGTAATTATTCAGAGATGTGTTTACTAAGACACTCGCTAAGGTGTGTAACTCACTCAGGGATGTGTTTACTAAGACACTCACTAAGGTGTGTAACTCACTCAGGGATGTGTTTACTAAGACACTCACTAAGGTGTGTAACTGTTCAGGGATGTGTTTACTAAGACAATCGCTAAGGTGTGTAACTCACTCAGGGATGTGTTTACTAAGACACTCACTAAGGTGTGTAACTCACTCAGGGATGTGTTTACTTAGACACTTGCTAAGGTGTGTAATTATTCAGAGATGTGTTTACTAAGACACTCGCTAAGGTGTGTAACTCACTCAGGGATGTGTTTACTAAGACACTCGCTAAGGTGTGTAACTGTTCAGGGATGTGTTTACTAAGACACTCGCTAAGGTGTGTAACTGTTCAGGGATGTGTTTACTAAGACACTCACTAAGGTGTGTAACTCACTCAGGGGTTAATTGACTAAAATACAAACTTGCTGAGGGATTGAGTAGATTGAGATGTCAAACTGGTGAAGCTATAACACAGGACTACATATATGAAAAACAGTATAAGCAGCAAATGATAGACAGGGCTAAGCGATTCCACAACCAATGGATCAGATCTAAGCTCTGCAGTCCTGCCACATCCAGTCGTGAATGGTGGTGGACAATTAAACAGCTCACTGGAGGAGGAGGCTCCACAAATATCCCCATTCTCAATGATGGGGAAGCCCAGCACACCAGTGCAAAAGATAAGGCTGAAGCATTTGCAACTATCTTCATCCAGAAGTGCCAAGTGGATGATCCATCTTGGCTTCCTCCGGAGGTCCCCAGCGTCACAGATGCCAGTCTTCAGCCAATTCAATTCATTCCACGTGATATCAAGAAATGGCTGAAGGCACTGGATACTGCAAAGGCTATGGGCCCTGACAATATTCCGGCAATAGTACTGAAGACTTGTGTTCCAGAACTTACCGCACCCCTAGCCAAACTGTTCCAGCACAGCTACAACATTGGCATCTACTTGTCTATGTGGAAAATTGCCCAGGTATGTCCTGTACACAGAAAGCAGGACAAATCCAACCCAACCAATTATCACCACATCTTTAATACTCTCGTTCCCAATAAACCCATTATTCCCTCTCACTCTGGCCATTCCCCCTGGTACGGCCCTCACTCCCACTCCCTTAAGTCAGGGGATGCAAACTTAAAAGGATATGACGCAAAATTATTTCAACCATCCACTGCGATGTCTAGCTGGAGGACGTAAAACAGCTAAAACTGTTCACTATTCTAGGATCATCCTGAAATGTAAAGATAACCCCGACTTCTTTTCTCCACTACAAATTGTCTTCTGTTGTCCCTCTCTCCTTCAAACCTTTCCTCAAAAAAGACCAATACTTGACCCATCTGTCCTTGCAAACTACCATCTCCAACCTCTCTTTCATCTCCAAACTCTTTGAACATATTGTCACCTCCCAAATCTGTTCCCCTCTTTCTTTGAACTCCATGTTTGAATCCCTCTAATCAGGTTTCTATCCCCGACCCAAACCGAAACAGCTCTAATCAGAGTCACAAATGACAGCCTACATGATTGTGACAAAGGTAAACTTTCCTCCGTATTCTTCTTGACCTGTCTGCAGGCTTCGACATGGTTGACCACACCATCCTCCTCCAACGCCTCTCCACTGTTCTCCAGCTGGGTGGGACTGCTCTCCCCTGGTTCCATTCTTATCTATCTAGTCATAACCGGAGAGTCACTTAATATGGTTTCCCTAACTGCTCCTAAAACCTCTGGTATCCCCCAAGTGTCTATCCTTGGCCTCCTATTTCTCATCTACAAGCTGACCCTTGACGACATTATCTGAAGACACAGCATTAGTTTTCACATATACACTGACGATATCTCTCCTGACCCTCCCACTGATACTAAATTATCAGGCATCTTATCCAAAATCTAGTACAGGATGAGCAGAATTTCCTCCAATTAAATATTGGAAAGACTGAATCCAATGTTTTAGGTCCCTTCTTCAAACTTCATTCTCTAACTATTGACTTCATCCCTCTCCCTGGCAACAGTCTGGGATTAAGTCTGTCTGTTTGTAACTTTGGTGTCACATTTGATCCTGAGATGAGCTTCCGATCACATATTCATACCATCGCTAAGACCGCCTATTTCCACCTCCGTAACCTTGCTTGACTTCACTCCTGTCTCAGCTCATCTACTGCTGAAGCCCTCATCCATGCCTTTGTTACCTCTGGACTCGACGATTCCAATGCATTCCTGGATGGCTCTCCCACTTTCTACCCTCTGTAAACTTGAGGTCATCTAAAACCCTCTTGCCCATGTCTTTACTTGCAGAAAAATCCCATTCCCTTATCACCTCTGTGCCCATTGATCTACACTGGCTCCCAATCAAGCAACATCTTGATGTTAAAATTCTCATCTTTGTTTTTAAATCCCCCCATGGCCTCACTGCTCCTTATTTCTGTAATCTCCTTCAACTCCACAGCCCTCTGTGATGACTGCACTCCTCTAATTCTGGCCTCTTGTGCATTCCCAATCATAATTGCTCCACCTTTGATGGCCATGCCTTCAGTTGTCAAGGCCCCAAGCTCTGGAATTCCTTCCCTACATCTCTTTGCTACCTGACCTCACTTTCCTCCTTTAGGACACTTCTTAAGACCTATCTCTTTTGGTCATCAGACCTAATGGGCCGGATTTTCACTCCCAAGGCAAATAGCCAAGTCGGTAATGTTCTCGTCTCGCGCTACATACCTCAGGAGAAAGTGCCCCATCAGACCCAATTTCCACTCCAGGGGTGGGAGGATGTGGGGTGATGTCGAGTCGGCCACCCCCCAGAAGCAAAATTGGCCGTAGGGCCTGCTGAGTGCATAGGCAGGCTGATTAGATGGCCCACTTCCATTCTCTGGGAACTTGTACCAGTTGTTTCCTTAAATTTTAGGCCCTCTAGTCCTCGTCCCTCACACCCCATCACTCCCCAACCCACTTCCTGTGCCACCTCTATGCCCCCACGCCAACTCATGCTAACCCTTGCCACCACCCACCACCCTTTGCCCTTACACCCTCCATGCCAACTCACCCAGTATTCACCACAGGCACACCTGAGGAGCCATGTTTGATGAAATAAAATAAAAGTCTAAATATCTATTACAGCCTTCACTATATTAAAGAAACACCCCCATTCATGAAAACCCATTTAAATTCCTTCATGTATTTAATCCCTTTTCAAAACCAAGTTGTATTTCCAACCCCACATCAAAGACAGCTAATGCTTGAATAACCTCTTTGAGCTGTCAGTCAAACTGTGAATTTAGGACCCCTTGCTGAGATAAGCATAGGTTGTGGAAACAGCCAAGCATTAATAATGACATAATGATAGCCCTTGGGAAGTGTCAACACATAGCTATTATAACTGCTAGGAAAGTCTTTTTTCAACTCACTGACACAGGCAGCCTATTTTTAACCTTGAAAGACTGGATATTTAAATTACTGTACAGCTCAACAGTTCTACCAACCTTATCCACCCTTCAAGAGGATTTAGGATTTCTCTAAACACTTGTGACTCCCCTACTGCAGAAACTTGCTCCAGTGAATAAAGAGTCTGGTTGAACTCAACACTAATTTCTAATGGCCATGGGATCTGTCGGAAATGGGGTGGGACTTCCGAACCTGGGACCGGGCCACCATTTTTCAAGGTCCGCAGGGCTTCCATGACTCCACAAAATCGGGCCCAAATATCTCTTTATGTGGCTTGGTGTCATACTTTGTTTTATCATTCTCCTGTGAAGCATCTTGGGATGTTTTACTATGTTAAAGGCGCTATACAAATAGGAGTTGGTGTTGATGTGTATGAGCTCAGCTCTATTTACTGAAATAAGAACAGAAAATACTGGGAATATTCAGCAGATCAGGCAGCATCTGTGGGGAGGGAAACAGAGTTAACGTTTCAGCTCAACAATGGACGAGTGTGTCAGAATGGACTCTGTGTCCCAATCTTAAGGTCAGATTATTGGCTCAGGAGTGAGAGTGCAACAGCTGAGACAAACATAGGAGCAGAGGACTTAGGAGCAGGAGTAGTCCATTCAGCCCTTTGAGCCTGCTCCATCATTCAATAAGTTTGTAGCTCATCTGGTTCTGGTCTCAACTCCACTTCCCCATCTGCCCCCCTCCATAACCCTTGACTCCCTTGTCTATCAAAAACCTGTCTAACTCTGCCTTGAATAAATTCAGTGACCCAGCCTCCTGCTTTCTGGGGAAGAGAATTCCACAAACTAACGAGCTTCTAAGAGAAATAATTTCTCCTCCTCTCCATCTTAAACAGTAGACCTCTTATTCTTAAACTGTGTCCCCTGGCTCTAGTCTCCACCACCAGAGGAAACATCCTCCCGGTATCCACCCTATCAAATCCCCTCAGGGTCTCATTCTTCTAAACTCCAATGGGTATAATCCCAACCTGTTCAACCTTTCTTCATAAGCTAGTCCCTTCATCCCAGGAATGAGTCGAGTGAACCTTCCCTGTACTGCTTCTAACTCAATTATATATTTTCTTCAAACTATGTAATGGGTGGTTGATTCTGTAGCACTTACCTTCCATTATCAACTCTTACAAAACTCTGTCTTGTTGCGTGTCTTAGTTCTATATCTGTGGAACTTCTTGCAATGCCACATAAAATCATAGGTGCAAGTTATCAAAGCCCACTTGGGGAAAAAGTGCGTGGACAGTCCAGCCCGGCTTGTGGCAGAAGACCACAGTGAGGTCAATCAATCAGTCCCTTATCTACTCAAAAGAGATAATGGGGTTGACATTTAACTGAAGTGGGGTTGCAAAACAGCCAGCAAAGGGGAAAAGGATTACAAACGTTGTCCGATTGCCCTCCTTCCAATCAGCCTTCTCACTTGGATAATTTTTCACTTTCTTATTCCCAAATGTCCTGCTTCTTGTGAAGAAACAGTCATATTTCATTAATTGAGAATAAATATTAGAAGTAGATACATCAAATTATTTCAAGAATCTTTGTATTTGTTATATTTCACTATACTGTTTGTAATATTTTTATCATTCAGCTGTTTCTTGCATATTGATGTGACAATTACACCAAACTGCTTATGGTAAAGTTCACTACAGTTCCTAATAACAAATTCTGAGTGAGAAATATTCTGATTTGTAAGGAAGATTTGCTTATTATTATCAAGATAGAGATGGTGGAACAGTGTTAGTGTTCCTGTGTGTTGTTTTCTATGTTTTGCTGCTGCTGAGGATTGTCGCTGGGTGTGTGCTGCATTCACACTGTACCTGGACAGGCTGATGGACAGCACGTTGACCTATGGGTATGTTAACTGGCAGTTAACTTTCCAGAGCCTTTGTTCACCTATTTCTGATCTTGACTATATTTCAGTCAATGCCACTTCACTGACTATTAACCTTCTTAGTAATGGAGTGTAAATGTTGAGCCCTTCCATTCACTATGTCCTTTCCTTTAATGCTAAGAGTCATCACTGAAATGAGAAACTGTGCAAATTCAAATATTAAATCGCTTCTCACTGCATTAATTTCATTCTGGAGCTCCGCCACTCTAAGTCACTCCATAAAAGCAAATCACTGAGCAATCCTCGTTCAGGTTTCACTACAATCACAATTTTAAATGGCTTGGGGCAGGAGATTTGGAAACGAAATCCAGCCATTTTTGTAGCAATCTCCTATCTGAATATACCTTTCAATAATTATATTTTGCTGATAGCTTGGGATTGCAAGAGAATAAAATGAGAAGTGTGACTTGAATAAAATTGCTGCAATGAGATTCAGCAAGGGCTTGATTCAAGCATTCAAACAACACAAGAATGTTATTAACTAAAAACGTCAAGCTCTTGATCCAAGAATCATAATCTGGATTGCAGCTCAATGTGAGTAACAGGGGCGAGGCCTTAGAGGGATTTGAGAACAAGGATGAGAATTTTAAAATGAAGACTTTGCTTGACCAGGAGCCAGTGTAGGTCAGCGAGCGGTGATAGGGGATCGGGACTTGGTGCAAGTTTAGACACGGGCAGCAAAGATTTGGACGATCTCAAGCTTATGGAGGGTAGAATGTGGGAGGCTGGCCAGGAATGCATTGGAATGATCAAGTCGAGAGGGTTTCAGCAGCAGCAGGGTGAGCTGAGGATGTTACAGAGGTAGAAACAGACCGTCTTAATGCTGGCGCAAAACTGAGGTCAAAAGCTTACCTTGGGGTCAAATGTGACACCATAGAATCACAGTTACAGCACAGAAGGAGGCCATTCAGTCAATGTCTGTGCTGACTTTCGGAAGGAGCAATTTAACTAGTGTCACCTGCCACCCCCCCAACCCACCCCGCCCCCCGTCTTCTCCTTGTGGCTCTGTATGTTCTTCCTTTTCAGATAATATTCCAATTCCCCCTTCAATGCCTCAATTGAATCTGCCTCCACCACACTCACAGGGCAGCGCATTCCTGATCCTAATGACTTGCCGCATGAGAAAGATTTTCCTTATGTTGCCATTGCTTCTTTTACCAATTACTTTAAATGTGTGTCATCTGGTTCTCAAACCTTCCAAGAATGGGAAACATTTCTCCCTGTCAACCTTCTCTTCTCCAAGGAAAACAGTTCCAGCTTCTCCATCCTATCTACATAACTGAAGTTCTTCATCCCAGGAATCATCCTTGTGAATCTTTTCTGCACTCTCTCCAATGTCTTCACATCTTTCCGAGGTTGCAGCACGCAGAACTGGACGCAGTACACTTGTTGAGGCCAAACCAGTGCTTTATATAGATTTATCATAGCCTCCTTGCTCTTGTACTCCATACCCCTATTAAAAAAGCCCAGTATACTGTATGCTTTATTAACCACTCTCTCAACCTGTCCTGCCACCTTCAATGATCTGTGTACATTTACACGCAGGTCCCTCTGCTCCTACACCCCTTTTAGAATTGTACCCTTTATTTTATATTGTCTCTCTGCATTCTTTCTACTAAAACGAATCACTTCACACTTATCCATATTAAATTTCATCTGCTGCTCATTCACCCATTCCACCAACCTGTTTATGTCATTTGAAGTTCCACAGTATCTTCCTCAAAGTTCATAATGTTGCCAAGTTTTGTATCATCTGCAAATTTTGAAATTGTGCCCTGTACACCAAGGTCTTGGTCATTAATATATGTCAGGAAAAGCAAGGGTCCCAACACTGAACCCTGGGGAACTCCACTTCCTCTTGACTGAAAAACATCCATTAGCCACTACTCTCTGTTACCTGTCACTCAGCCAATTCTGTATCCATTTTGCTGCTGTCCCTTTTCTTCCATGAGCTATATCTTTGCTTACAAATCTGTTGTGTGGCACTGTATCAAATGCCTTTGGAGGTCCATGTACACCACATCAACAGCATTACCCACATCACCCCTCTCCATTACCTCATCAAAATTCTCCAGCAAGTTAGGTAAACATGATTTGCCCGTAACAAATCCATGTCAGCTTTCCTTAATTAACCTGCATGTGCCCAAGTGACTATTAATTTTGCCCCATTTCTAGAAGCTTCCCCACCAATGAAGGTAAACTGACTAAGTCTGTAGTTGCTGGGATTATCTTTACACCCTTTTTAGAACAGGGGTGTAATAGTTGCAATTCTCCAGTCCTCTGGGACCACCCCAGAGTCTGGAAATTTATAGCCAGTGCCTCCACAACTTCCAGTCTCACTTCCCTTAGTATCCTTGGAAGCATCTCATCTGGTCCTGGTGCCTTATCAACTTGAAGCATACACTGCCTGTCTAATATCACCTCCTTATCAATTTTCTACCCTACGAGGACTGAACTGTCTACTCTTTCACCCTGAACTGAGCAGCAGCATCTTCCTTGCTAAAGATACAAAGTATTCATTTAATACCTTAGTCAGTCAACCCCGCCTCCATGTGTAAATCCCCTTTTAGGTCCCTAATCAGCTCCACTTATCCTTTTATCGCCCTTTTATTATTTAAATGCCAATAGAAGACTTTTGGATTCCCTTTTGTTAGCTGCCAGTCTCTTCTCATGCTCTCTTTTTTCTTCTCTTGTTTTCTCTATTCCCCTCTGAACCTTCTATATCCAGCCTGGTTCTCGATTGTATTATCCATTTGACATGTGTTACAAGCACAATTTTTCTTTGTCATCTTAATCTCTTTCTCATTCTTCATCCAGGGAGCTCTGCATTTGTTTGCCCTACCTTTCCCCTTTATGATAATATACCTGACTGTGCTTCTTTTAAGGCAGCCCATAGTTCGGTTACATTTTTTCATGACGATCTTTGATTCCAATTTATCTGGGTCAGATCTATTCTTACTTCACTGAAGTTGGCTTTCCGCTGGTTATTATTCTTACTCTCAATTGCTCTTTGTCCATTTCCATAGCCAATCTAAACCTTATGATACAATGGTTACTGTCCCCTAAATGTTCTCCCACTGACACTTGATCCACTTTGCCCGCCTCATTTCCCAGAACCTGGTCTACCAGACCAGGGGATTGGGGGAGAGTGGATTTTAGTAAAATAAGGCAGGATCTGGCCAAGGTAGACTGGGAACAGCTACTTCTGGGGAAATCTACAGAGGATCAGTGGGGGGTGTTCAAAAAGGAAATGGGGAGGGTACAGACTCAACATGTTCCCTCTAGGGTGATAGGAAGGAGTAACAAGCCCAGAGAACCATGGATGACCAGAGATATTCAGGATATGATGAGAAGGAAAAGAGAGGCTTTTAGCAGGTACAAGGGAAGCAAATCAGCGGAGGCATTAGTGGAGTACAGAAAGTGCAGGGTGGAGCTTAAGAAAGCAATTCGGAGAGCAAAGAGGGGATATGAGAAAGCTCTGGCTGGTAAAAGTAGGGAAAATCCCAAGATATTCTATAAGTATATCAATGGGAAGAGGATAACCAGGGAAAGAGTAGAGCCCATTAGGGACCAAGGGGGCAATCTATGGGTGGAGCCAGAGGACATCGCTAGAGTGTTGAACGATACTTCACATCCATCTTCACCCAAGAGAATGAGGATGAAGGTATTGAACTCGGGGAGAGAGACTGCGAGGTTCTTGAGCAAATTGAAAAAGAGTATTGGAGGTGTTGGCAGGCTTAAAAGTGGACAAACCTCCAGGTCCGGATGATTTATGTCCCAGACTGCTGAGGGAGGCAAGGGAGGAGATCACAGGGGATCTGACCCAAATTTTTAATTCCTCTCTGGCCACGGGGGAGGTGCCAGAGGACTGGAGAACAGCTAATGTGGTTCCGCTATTTAAGGAGGGTTGTAGAGATAAGCTAGGGAATTACAGGCCAGTGAGTCTCACGTCAGTGGTAGGGAAACTATTGGAGAAAATTCTGAAGGAGAGAACCTATCTCCACTTGGAGAGGCAAGGTTTGATCAGGTATAGTCAGCATGGCTTTGTCAGAGGGAGGTCATGCCTAACAAATTTGATTTAATTTTTTGAGGAGGTGACCAGGTGTGTAGATGAGGGTAGTGCAGTTGATGTAGTTTATATGGATTTCAGCAAAGTCTTTGACAAGGTCCCACATGGGAGACTTATAAAGAAGGAAAGTGCACATGGGATACTGGGTAATTTGATAAGGTGCATTCAAAATTGGCTTAGCTGTAGGAGATAGAGGGTGATGACAGAAGGATGCTTTAGTGACTGGATGCCAGTGTCCAGTGGCGTACACAGGGATCTGTTCTGGGTCCCCTATTATTTGTCATTTATATAAACGACATAGATGACTATGTGGGAGGTAGGATTAGTAAGTTTGTGGATGACACAAAGATGTCAGGTGGTTAACAGTGAGGTTGAGTCTTGGGCTACAGGAAGATATAGACGGTATGGTCAAATGGGCAGATAAGTGGCAGATGGAATTTAACCCTGAAAAGTGTGAGGTGATACACTTTGGAAGGAGTAATTTGACAAGGAAGTATTCAATGAATGGCATGGCACTAGGAAGCTCTGAGGAACAAAGGGACCTTGGCGTATATGTCCATAAATCTCTGAAGGCGGAGGGGCATGTTAGTGGAGTGGTGAAAAAGGCATATGAGACACTTGCCTTTATCATTCGAGGCATAGATTACAAAAGTAGGGAGGTCATTGTATAGAACCTTGGTGAGGCCACAGCTGGAGTACTGTGTGCAGTTCTGGTCGCCACATTATTGGAAGGATGTGATTGCACTGGAGGGGGTGCAGAGGAGATTCACCAGGATGTTGCCTGGGATGAAACATTTAAGTTATGAAGAGAGGTTGGATAGACTTGGGTTGTTTTTGTTGGAGCAGAGAAGATTGAGGGGCGACCTGATCGAGGTGTACAAGATTATGAGGGGCATGGACAGGGTGGATAGGGGGCAGCTGTTCCCCTTAATTGAAGGGTCAGTCACGAGGGGACATAAGTTCAAGGTGAGGGGCAGGAGGTTTAGGGGGATGTGAGGAAAAACTTTTTTATCCAGAGGGTGGTGACGGTCTGGAATGTGCTGCCTGGGAGGGTGGTGGAGGCGGGTTGCCTCACATCCTTTAAAAAGTGTCATAACATTCAAGGCTATGGGCCAAGTGCTGGTAAATGGGATTAAGTAGGTAGGTCAGGTTTTTCTCACGTGTCGGTGCAGACTCAATGGGCCAAAGGGCCTCCTCTGCACTGTGATATTCTGTGATTCTGTGATCAGTGCCTCCTTTCTCATTGGACTGCAAAAATACTGCTGCATAAAATTCTCCTGAACACACTCTGGGAACACTTACCCCTCTCTGCCCTTTACACTACTACAGTCCCAGCCTATATTCGGATAATTAAAGTCCCCCATTTTAATTACTCTTTAATTCTTACACATCTCTGTAATTTCCTTGCAGATTTGTTCCTCTACATCCTACCCACTAGTTGATGTCCAATAGACTACACCAAGCAACGTAATTGCACCTTTTTTGTTTCTTGGCTCTAACCAAATAGATGCTGTCCTGGACTCTTGTGGGTCATCCTCTTTCTCCAGCACTGCAATGTTCTCCTTAATAAATACTACCACCCCTCCCCCTTTCCTATCTTTCCTGAACATATTGTACCCATGAATGTTTAACACCCAGTCCTGCCCTTCTTTGAGGCATGATACTGGATCATTTTGCAGATATCACAATGTTTGTATTTAAACTGTCCTCTCTTCCTTTTGGACCAAAATGTACCAAGCCACCCAACACCTTGCCTCCACCATATATTTTGACTACTATTACTGACAACATTCGTATCATGAATCTTTCCAGTGAACTGCAATTCCTACCTCACAATGAGCATTTTGTTTGGATATGACCTGTCTTCACTCCCAGCAACCAAGATCCTCCGCCTTCTCAGGGTGACATGACACAGCCGCTTGCTTAGCGATAGTGCAGGCGTAAGCAGCATCTGCTGTTTTCCCAATCTGTTCTTGTGGATCTGGATCAGACCCTGCCTCAGCACACAAACACTCTCAGTGCCACACACTCCTTCAGGAATATGATGATGTCTTCAATCCAACATTCCCAGGCTATGATGGCAACGCTGAAATCTTCAATGCTAATGTCAACATGGGATATGTACATCCTCCACAACACAAAGGTCACTTTCTCCAGTATGCTAGAGATAAACTTGTTGAGTTACAACTAAACATTTGATGACTTTGAATGCCTTGGAGTATTTTTCTTGTCCTGAAAATGTGGAGTCCCTTATTTCTCATCAAGCAGTCAAATAAAGAAGTTCGATTTATCATAGTGTTCCCTGATGTTGGCCAATACAGTAAGTTGCAACCATCACTGATGCCAAATGTTGACTCAATCTTACATATGATTTCCAAGTGGAAACACATCTTTGCAATAAATCTGAGCAATGCCTTTGTAATAGGTCATGATGGTAAGACAGTAATTATCAAACATGGCAATCAAACTGTTAAGGTTCATTCCTCATGATTAATGAGAATTAATTATAAAATCTTGGACCCTGAGCAGCCTGATAGAAGTAACTGAGGCACCTTGCACCTCAAATCCTCATGTGTTTCATGATGAAGGCCCTGATGAACAGACTGCGGTAGCTCAAGGGCTGGATGGTGATGCTGTGAGTGATCATGACACACAGGACAGAGCTACCACACCCAAAGGACAGTTGTCCAGAGTGAGCACTTGGGTGATGTATATTCCCGAGGGGTCTTGTGAATGAAGGGATGTAACAACTGTGAAACATGGAAGAAAAGCCACTAACAGGTTTAAATATTAGTTAAATGTTAAGGATGATGGCCAAGAAGTAAAGTTCAAAACTGCTAGAATGGGGTGAAGGAGTGGAGAGTGAGAAAGTGAAGTGTAAATACTAACAGTGGGTTTGGATGTGACACTTGCACCAGAAAATGATCACATACCGGCGAAAGACCCTCTGAAGGGAGATCTTGCAGCAGTAGTTCTGACAGATACAAAAGTGAATAGATTAGACAATGAAATAAGGGCCACAGAACAGTTTGGAACAGAACTAGAAGCAGAAGTCCTCATGATCAGGAAGTTTTGGTAGCTGCCAATAAATTTGGGGATAAACTAATAGAGGCCAGGAAAGGGGAATTAGATAGTTGGAGGGAACTTGGAGACTATTCTGAGATACCAGGTATGGGGCAACCAGCTTTGTCACAAAGGTGGATTTGTACTGAGAAAGTCCTTGCAGATGGGACTGATGAGGCTAAAGAAGCTGGTAGCTTGGGGTTTTGAAGAGTGAAACAGATGTTACAGTGGATTTGCCCACAGCTGGAAAAGTAATCTATAAAATGTTTTTGGCTCTTCTGACCACATATTCACTGGGGGGGGAGGGGGATGTGGGGGAGGAGGGGTGGCAGGTGGGGTGTTCAATCAGTCGACGTAAAAGGCCCATTTCTGCAGGACGACACTTTTCAGAGAGATGTGTTTCTGAAACCTCCCAAAGACACAGCAGATGCTGAAGGAAAATTAGGAAAATAAACAAATTTATCCACAGCCTGAATGATGCTCCCAGGGTGGGTATTTTTCAATGGAATCTGTTTTGCTGAAAATAGATTGTGTTCAACTAGAAGCAGATCCAATAATCTTTATTGGTATAATAAAGGAAAGCTTTCAGGCATCTTCATGATGCATGTTCATGATTTCTTATAGGGCAGCACTGCATAATGTTAGAAAGGGGCTACTAAAGATTAAAGTAGAATTTAAAATTGGGAGTCAGGCTTGTGGGTATTTAAATTTATTGGTTTAGATATTAAGTAGAGTAGGTCTGGAATTACTTTAAATCAGAAATCCTATTTAGCACATTACTCCCATCCTGGTTAATTGTGCTCGGTCCTCACATAAGGGTGATGTTAGATCTCAAGAAGAGACAGAGCAATTGCAAAGCTTGACAGGTCAGTTGAACTGATTGTGCACTCAGACTAGGCAAGATGCTAGTTTTGATGCATTGGAGTTAAGTACTACAATGAAACATCCTAAAGTAGAGAATATTTAAAGGGCAAATAAAATATTAAGAAAGTTAAATGGAGAAATATGTACCTAAGTTCCAATCCTTAGGTGTCCAAAGAACATGAAACTAGCCATTTTAGCTTCACATACTAATCTTCCTGATGGGTTTTCCCATGCAGCTGGTTTCACAATTTCTCTGATGGGTGAGATTGGGAAATGTTATCTTCTCACCTGGGAAGCTAAGAAAATAAAAACAAAGTGTTGTTAAAAGGATTTTGTCTACTGAAGCATTGGCTGTATGGAGACAGTGGACATGGGATTTAATTCCTTAAAATTTGAAATGAGATTCTGTACAGTGTTACCCATTGGGTGTTATGTAGGTAATCATTAATTGTAGGATAATGGACACTCTATGAAAAGTGTGAGAGAAAAGGTTACGGGCTAATCTTGCCAACTTGGAACAAATGCTGAAGAGAAAGGAAATCTCTAAAGTTAAATGATTGAATAAAAGTCATCAGCTGTCTGACTATTTTACAAAAAAAAATGTTTTTTGAAGAAATTATTAGGGTTCTAGAGGAAGGGTGTCTAACAATGTAATGTTTTGTAGAGAAATGGAGGTTTTTGATATGTTTTGAAATTTTGTGTACATAAACTCACATTTTTATTTTAAGAGAGAGAAGGAAAACTGTTAATTCTGTTTAATTGTATGCAAGTGGTTGGCATTAACTGGTGAATCACTTTCATCTCTGAAAACAGACACAAAGCGTGCTTGTTGGGTTAGGGGGGATATTTTGTAATGTGTAACTCCTGTAAATAAATGCTTGTAAAAGTGTGTAAAGATTGGCTCCAGTTCTATCCTTCACCTATTGGTTTTCTGGAGTAGAACAGATTGTGTGGAGGATTAATGCTGAACACCTCAACCCTAAACCTGGGGCTGTGTGCTGGATTAATGCTGAATACCAGACTACTAACTCAGTGTTAATCACAGTATTAATGCTGAATACGTCATGGCTAATATTGGGATCTTTGTAGTGTTATTGGGAATACCACACTTCTAACCCTGGGCTGTGTGAAAGAAAATAAAAGAAAGACTTGCATTTATATATTCAAGACCACCAGACGTCTCAAAGTGTTGTACAACCAATGAAGTACTTTGGAAGTGTAGTCACTGTTGAAATGTAGGAAGTGCAGCAAACAAGCTGCAAACAGCAAGATCCCACAAACAGCAATGTGATAATGACCTGATCATCTGCTTTTTATAATGTTGATTGAGGGATAAATATTAGCCAGGCCACCAGGGAGAACTCATCTGCTTTTATTTGAAATAGTGTTATGGGATCCTTGACATCCCCCTGAGAGGGTAGGCAGGGCCTCAATTTAACAGCTGATCTGAAAAATGCCACCTATGAGAGTGCAGCACTCTTTCAGTACTGCACTGGAGAATCAGCATTCACTTTTGTGCTCAAGGCCTAGAGTGGCACTTGAACCCAGAACCTCCTGAGTCAGAGGCGAATGTGTAACAGCTGATACAGAGGGTGGAATGTTACAGCCCATCACAGCTGGGGTGGGGCCATTAAATGCGGCAAGTCGTTTAAAAGTCCACTGGCTTTGGCAGGACCGTAAAATCCTGCCGGTGTAAAATTCCGTCCATAAAGGAGCAGTATTAATGCTGAATATGTTACCCCTCACCCCATGGTTTTTACATTATTCATGGTGAATACCTGAAAACCATGCAGGATTAATTCTGAATACGTCAGTGCTAAGCCTTGCTGTGTGTGGTATTAAAACTGAACAGTTCAGCCCCAGGGCATGGATTATGTGAAATATTAACCCGAATACCTTGTTCTAATCCAGAAAGCTAGTGATAAAGTATGGAACTGAAGTCAGATCTGTACAAACTCTAGGAGCTTTTATTTACAGAGATGGACATGATTGGCATGCACCTCCAAACCCTATAACTACAGTTTCAATCTGCTGCCATACAGAAGAGGACTAGTGAATCCCCATTTAATTCCTGCCTGCCTGAAAACTATTAATTAGTTAATTAACATTCCACACTGCTAAGCCTGAGCTGTGAAACTTATATTGTCACTGCAACTGGTCACATTTTACTTTGCCTACCTCTTAATCTGTTATCATGAAAATACTTTAAGATGGTATAAGTTAAAGACACTGCTTTACAGTCTGACTAGTTTACACTTTTCAGCCCACTAAATGGACTCATACAGCCACTCAGTCAGAGCCATGGAGGCGTAGTGACATTTAAGGCACTGAAGGAGACTCTTTCGAGTTACCAACAGTCACAGATTGCAACTCTTTTCGAGTACAATCACAGTTCTTGGTTTCCGGGAGTGGGACATGAACCCACAACCCTCTGATTCAAAGGTGAGGGTGCTATGAACTGAGCCACAGCTGACACCTCCAAGGCACTGAAGGAGTCCATTTGGCCCATTGGGTCCATTTCAGCCCTCCATAGAGCAGCCAATCAGTCAGTCAGTCCCATTTCCCATTATATCCCCACAGTCCTGCAAGTTTATTTCTGTTAAGTACTCATATAATTTCCTTTTGAAATAATTAATTGTTTCCACCACCCACATGGGCAATGAGTTCCAAGTCATTACAACTGGCTCATAAAAATGTTCTTCCTCAGAACCCCTGCACGTCTTACCCAAATCCTTACATCTGTGTCCCCTCGTCCTTGTACCATGGGCTAAATGGTATAATGGGTTTTTCTTGTCTACCTTATCAAAACCTGTCATCATCTTGTACACCTCTATCAAATCTCCCCTCAATCTCCTTTGCTCCAAGGAGAACAGCCTCAGCTTCCCCAAACTAACCTTGTAGCTGAAATCCCTCATCTCTGGAACCATTCTGGTAAATCTCCTCTACACCCTCTCAAGGACCCTCACATCATTCCTAAAGTGTGGTGAGAAGGTGATTGTGAGCTGCCTTCTTGAACCACTGCAGTCCTTGTGATGTAGGTACTCCCAACCAATTACCCAAATATTGATTGGGAATGTAGGATACTGGACACAATACTCTAGTTAGTGTCTAACCAGAGCTTTATAAAGATTCAGCATAACTTCCCTGCTTGTGTATTCAATACCTCCATATATGAAGCCCAAGATCCAAATGCTTTGCTAACCTATCTCCTAATACGCCCTGTCACCTTCAAAGATCCATGCACATGAAGCCCTAGGTTCCTCTGTCCCTGCATACACTTTAGAACTGTGCCATTAAGTCTACATTGCCTCTCCCTATCCCTTCAGTCAAAATACATCACCTTACACTTCTCTGTATTAAATTCAATCTGCCTCTTGTCTGCCCATTCTGCCAGCCTATCTGTGTCCTGTTGCAGTCGATTGATATCATCCTCACTGTTTGCTATTCCCCCAAGTATGGTATCATCAGCAATTTTTTAAATTTTACTCTATTCCAATATCCAAGTCATTTCTATATATCAAAAAAAGCAGTGGTCGTAGCGTTGACCCTTGGGGAACATCACTGCCTACCATCCTCCAGTCTCAAACACAATCATTTACAATGACTCACTGTTTTCTGCCCTTAAGTCAATCATTTTTCCAAGCTGACACTGACCTTCCAACTCAAGATTGTTGTTAACCAGCCTTCTATGTGATACTTTGTCGAAGGCTTTCGTTAAATCCATACAAACAACATCCCCTTCATCAACCTTCTCTGTTACTTCATCAAAAAATTCAATTAAACTGGTCGAGCTCAATCTGTCTTTTACAAATCCATGCTGCTCTCCTTTAATGAGCTCAAACCTCACCAAGTTCCAGTTGATTTTTTTCCCTGATTAATGTTTCTATAGCCTTACCCACTATTGATTTAAACTAATTGACCTGTAGAGAAATTAGTGGTCGAGGACATTCTCTGGAACACATTTTATAAATTCCTGCCCATCCTTAACCTTTACTCTAACATTATCCTACATTCCTAATCGATATTTGGGTAATTGGCTGGGTCAAAATCCTGGAACTCCCTCCCTAACTGCACTGTGGGTGTACCTACATCACAGGGACTGCAGCAGTTCTAGAAGGCAGCTCACCACCACCTTCTCAAGGGCAATTAGGGGTGGGCGATAAATGCTTGCCTAGCCAGTGAAGCCCACATCCCATGAATGAATAAAAGAAATTGAAATCCCCCAATATCACCACTCTATATAGTTCTTGTACATTTATAATTTTTCCACAGATTTGTTCCTCTCTTTCTCTCCTACTATGAAGACCTATAGAATACCCCCAGGAGCATGATTATATGTTTTGTGCTTCTCAATTCTTGCCAAATGGATTCTGTCCTTGCCCCGTCAAAGATTACAATACTACACTGTCCTCCCTAATCAGTATTCCCACCCCATCTCCCATTTTTCTTTCCATATCTTTTCTGAACAGTTGACATTATTGAATATTAAGCACTCAAGACTCAGAAGCCCCCTCTCCTGTATCATGCCTCTAGCCATGCACTGATCCTCCCTGTCTTCCTATTTCTACTCTTATTAGCCCATGGCACTGGGAGTAGTCCAGAGGTAACTACTTTTGAGGTCCTGCTTCTTAAATTCCTTCCTCACTCTTGAAAGTCTAACTGTAGGACCTCAATAGCTGCCCTCTCTCTGTGGTTGGTACCAACCTGTACCACAACATGTGGTTGACTCCCTTCCTCCTGCAGAATACCCTCTCTGTAATGCCCTTTACCCTGGCACCAGGGAGACAACACACCATGTGGGACTCACGATGGCTTTTACAGAAATGCCAGTCTGTTCCCCTGACTATGGAATCGCCTATAACGTGGGTGCTATGGTGAAGTATACCTCTCCACAAATGATGCCATGCCTGTTAAATATTTACAGTGCTTAATTTTTTAACTTTGAGTTTTCTATTTTGCAGTTTTTTTCTAATGTTGTTGGAACTCACCCTGCATCCCTAAAGAGACTGCCACTTAAATCCACAGCCCAAGAGTGCTGAGCCACAGCTCTTTGCTGTTCTAATCCATGCTTAGGTTCTTTGGGGATGTAGCATTGACTCTGCTGAACTGATAACCCAGCCTCCTGAATGCTTCTCACCGCTGCTTTGTATGGAATCAGGGTTACTCACCTAAGAATTTAACTATGCAGCCACCTCCCCAAGGCTAGATTTCTACCTGGGACAGTGGAAGGGAGAGTGAAGTTGGCAAGTCCAACTGAGGTCGTGCTAAATTACTGGCAGTCGGACTAAACATACCAATTGCCATCTTGCCAAACACTCAGGCCCAAATCAGGCAAGTTCCAGGTTCTGTCCTTCCTCAGTTTCTGATAATTAATGTGAAGCTAATGTTGCACTTGTCCCTGCAGCTTAATGACATCATTGTTAGCACCACAGAAACAGCAATGCAGACGTACTTTCTGGAGAAGCTGCTGCTACAAGATAAGCCATTGCTGTTTGTAGGACCCACAGGCACTGGAAAGACAGTTATTACAAACAGCTTCCTGCGACACCTACCAACAGAAAGATACACCATCTGTCAGATTCATTTCTCAGCACAGACTTCAGCCAATCAAACCCAGGACATCATCCTGACACGACTTGAAAAGTACGCAGAGCCTCATTAAATGATCAGCTTTGATTAGGAATTAGATATCATTCGACAGAGTTTTGAAATCTAAACTGGGGTAATGATATCTGTGGAGGACACTTTTGTCAGGGGCTGCTTTGGAGCAAGAGAAAGAGGTTATTTTGTGTGAACTTTGCTGTATTTTAATTTCTTCAATTCAAAAGCAAGATTACAATTGGGTGAGGAGGCTAATTCACAAATGACATACAGGCCCACTTAAGAAAGCAGCCTTTGGGCTTTGAAAAAGCTGACAACTCTCAAACAGTCCTGAATATAGCTTAAGGTTTAGAGTGGGACATGGGCTTGTTATAAACTAAGCTGTAGTCATGACCTCCATGTGCAGAACAGAAAGACACAAGAGGCAGCATGGAGAGAAGACTCAATAGTTCATGGAGAGTACGATTGCTAACTCTGATTGGACAGATTCCTGAAAGTTTCATCATATGACCCCCTGCCTCCAATTGCCCTGCCCCCCCCACACCCACTCTCCCACTATTGGTTGCCTCATCGTGTCCATCCTTATATGCTGCCTTCCCTGGCCAATCAGCAAACCAACAGATCCAATTGAATAATTCCTGACTCTCAGTCAACCTGCTTTTCTTTCCCAACTTCAATATTTTTAGAATTAATAAACAGAAGTTTTCAAAAAAACTGAAGGAACAGCATTTGTTTTGAATGCTGCAATAAAGTATCTCCTGAGGTTACTTCCAGCAGTGTCCTGGAGATTAATCTTCAAATCCTAGAGGACCCAAGTCAACACTGAAGGATTGACAACCCTGCAAAAGAGGAATGTAGTTGCTGAGTAATTTTTTATGGGGGCATATTACCATGCAGTAACATTTTATATCCAAGTCCTGATTTGGTGCATTTAATGGCTGCAAGTGCTGCAGCTATCATCTGGGACAACAGGGCTATTCCAGCACAATGACTCTGGAGCTGATGAAAGTGGGAAGGGAAAACAAGAGAGTAAAAGTAAGTACCAGAGAGAATGAGTGCGGGAGAGTGAGAGAGATCGAAAGAAACAGTGTGAGAGCACAGGCGAGAGTAAGAATGCGAGAGCAGGTATGGGAGAGAGAAAGGGAGTGTGAGAGTGAGAGAGAAAGAGAGAGTGACAGAAACAGTGAGTGAGAGAGGGAGTGAAATAGAGCGAGAGAGAGAAAGAGAGAGTTTCATCTCAGATGTCCTGATTGTGATCTTTCCATGTACAGAGATACTCATTGTGAATGTAGCCAGTTTGTAGTTTTATGGGATGATAAATTGTCCAAATATAGAAAATAATTGAGCATCTGTATCATTCCAATAAACAGGCGGAAAAAAGCTGTCTATGGGACCCAGCAGGAGAAAAGGGCTTGTGTTTTTGTTGATGACCTCAACATGCCAGCAAAGGAGAAGTATGGAGCCCAGCCTCCTGTTGAACTGCTCCGTCAATGGATAGACCACGGCTACTGGTTTGACAGGTGAGGTACTTGTTATGCCATACCCCGAGAGAAAGAGCTCACTCGAGTTCACTATAGTTCAAAATAGGTGCTTTGACTCTAAATCTCAGTTTACTTGTCTTAAGTAACTAAAGATCCTGAAGTAAATTTTATTTAAGGTCTTGTAGTTTGTATGGGTGAAAAAACAAGGGGCAGCGGGTGGGGGATTGTGGCATAGTGGCAATGTCACTGTAATCTAGAGGCCCAGGTTAATGTTCTGGGGACATGGGTTCAAGTCCCACCACGGTAGCTGGTGGAATTTAAATTCAGTTAATAGAAAATCTGGAATTAAATGCTACTCTCAGTAATGGTGACCATGAAACAGTTGTCAATTGCCGTAAAAATCCATCCTTTAGGGAAGGAAATCTACTATCCTTACTTGGTCTAACCTAGATATGACCCAGACCCACCATAATGTGGTTGACTCTTAATTGCCCTCTGAAATGACCTTGCAAGCCACTCAGTTCAAAGGTTATTAGGGATGGGCAACACATGCTGACCTTACCAGTGCCTCCTACATCTGATGAAGAAATAAAGAGAGAAAAAAGAAGTCTCATTTTTAATGATTAATGATATTTATCTAGGATAGAAAGTGAAGGAGGCCATTCAGCCCCTCAGGTTTGCACTGCCATTGAATTAGATCATGGCTGATTTACACTTCAGCTCCAATTATCTAATGTTGTTCCACATCCCTTAATACCCTCATCTGTTAAATAGCTATTAATTTCAGTCTTGAGCTTTTTAATTGACCTGCAGTCTCAACAGCTTTTTTGGGGGGAGTAAGTTCCAGATTTCTGCTGCTCTTTGAGTGAAGAACTGCTTCCTAACATGACCCCTGAGTGACCTAGCTCTAATTTTAAGGTTCTACAGCAACAACTTGAGAATTCCTGGCACATTGAGATGAGACCCCTATAAACTGGCTGGATTGGTTGTACCAGAACAGAACTGGCACCAATGTCCTAGTGGGGTGATTTGCTGGTATTATTGGGGAGGGTTTAAACTAACTTAACAGGGTCATATCACAGTGCTGGACAGTGAGGATGTCCTAGAGTGGTTAAGGACAGAATCTATTTGGCTGGAGCTAAGAAGTAATAGAAGGTATAATTGCACCATTGATGTATTCTATAGGCCACCAGCTAATAAGAAAGATATAGAGAAATAAATTTGCATGGAAATTACAGAGAGGTTCAGAGAGTAGTTATAATGGGGCACCTTATTTATCCTCATATGAACTAGGATAGATGTTTAAAGGGCAAAGGAGGGCGGGGGGGGAAGAGTTCCTAAAGTTTAAAAAAAAGATGTTTCTACTTCAGTATGTTTCTGGTCCAGAGAGGGAGGAGGCATTTCTGCATCTGGCTGTGGGGAATGTGCTCGGTCAAATATCAAATTAACAATCAAGAATCATTTTGGGGAACATTTAGGAAACAGTGATCATAGTATCATAAGGTTTAGGTTAGCTACGGAAAAAGTCAAAGAGCAACCCAGAGTAAAAATAATGAATTGAGGGAGGGGCAATTTCAATGGAGTGAGAATGAATCTGGCCCTGAAATTGAAATTAAAGATTGGCAGGATAAACTGTGATGGAATAATGCCTTTAAAGAGGAGATAGTTTGATACAATCCCACAAGAGGAAAGGTAGGACAAACAAAGCCAGAGCTTCCTGGATGATAACAGAGAGTAAGATAGATGAAGCAGAAAAAGGGTGTACATGACTTATCAAGTTGATAATTCAGATGAAAACCAGGCTGAATATAGAAAGTTCAGAGGAAAAGTAGAAAAAGGAAATAAGAGAAGAAAAGAGAGGGTACGAGAATAGACTGGCAGCTAACATAAAAGGAAATCCAGAAGTCTTCTATAGACATATAATTTGTAAAAGGGTGATAAAAGGAGGAGTGGAGAGGATTTGGAACCAAATAAGAGATCTATGCTGGGAGGCAGGGAGCATAGCTGAAGCGTTAAATGAATACTTTGCATCTGTCTTTACCAAGGAAGAAAATGCTGCCAAAGTCATAGTGAAAGACGAGGTAGCTGAGGCACTGGATGTTCTAACAGTTGATAAAGAGAAGGCATTAGAAAAGTTACAAATTAGGGGCAGGGGTAAGCCACTCAGCCTCTCGAGCTTGCTCCGCCATTCAGTAAGACCATGGTTGATCTGAGTGCAACTTCAACTCCACATTCCCACCAACCCCCATATCAAGAGTCTATCTGGCTCTGTCTTAAAAATATTCAAAGACTCTGCTTCCACTGCCTTTTGAGGAAGAGAGTTCCAAAGACTCACTGAGAGAAAACATTTCTCCTCATCTATGTCCTAAATGGGTTCCCTTTATTTTTAAACAGTGACCCCTAGTTCTAGATTCTCCCACAAGAGGAAACATCCTCTCCACATCCACCCTGTCAAGGCCCCTCAGGGTCTTGTATGTCTCAAACAAGTCGTCTCTTACTCTTCTAAATTCCAGTGGATGCAATCCTAGCCTATCCAACCTTTCCTTATAAGACAACCCACCCAATCCAGGTATTAGTCTGGTAAACCTTCTCTGAACTGCTTCCAATGCATTTACATCCTTCCTTAAATAAGGAGACCAATACTGTCCACAGTGCTCCAAATGTGGTCTCACTGGTGCCCTGTACAACTGAAGCATAACCTCCCTACTGATATTTAATTTCCCTCGCAATAAATGAAAACATTCTATTAGCTTTCCTAATTACCTGCTGTACCTGCATACTAACCTTTTTCGGTTCATGCACTAGGACACCCAGATCCCTCTGCATCTCAGAGCTCTGCGTTTAGATAGTATGTTGCTTTTTATTCTTCCTGCCAAAATGGACAATTTCACATTTTTGACTGTACTGTCACCAGGAGAGGATACTGAGGGATTTGAGGGTGGACTGTGCGGAGGCACTGACCATAATCCTCCAACCCTACTTAGATACAGGGGGTGCCAGAGGACTGAAGAGTTGTAAATGTTACACCCTTGTTCAAAAAAAGGTGTAACAATGAACCCAGCAACTACAGGCCAGCCAGTTTAGCCTCAGTGGTGGAAAAGCTTTTAGAAATCATAATCCAGGACAAAATTAAGTCACTTGGACAAATGTGTATTAACTAAGGAAAGTCAGCAGAGAGTGTAAATCAGGCCCAACTAATTTAATTGAGTTTTTTGATGAAGGGCAATGAGGGCAATGCTGTTGATGTGGTGAAAAGGCATTTGATAAAGTGCCACACAACTGGCTTGTCAGCAAAGTTTTGAAACCCGCAGAATAAAATAGACAGTGGATGCAAAACTGGCTGAGTGACAGGAAACAGGAGTAGAGAATGCTTGTTTTTTGGACTGGAGGAACATTTATATTGGAGTCTCCCAGGGTCTGTATTAGGAAGACTGCTTCTCTTGATCTATATTAATGATAGATGATTAATGATAACGTGGATGTGCAGAGAACAACTTCAAAATTTGCAGATGACATAAAAATTTCAGAGACTTGTGAACTGTGAGGGGGAATAGTGAGGGATTTCAAGAGGACATGGACAGGCTGGTGGGATGAGTGGATGAGTGGCAGATGAAATTTAATGCAGAGAAGTATGAAATGATTCAATTTGGTAGGAAGAACAAGGAGGGGTAATATAAAATAAAGGGTGCAATTCTAAAGGGGGAAGGGGGTGCAGGAGCAGAGGGACCTGGGGGATACATCTACATAAGTCATTGAAAATGGCAGGGCAGGTTAAGAAAGTAATAAAGCATATATAACGCTGAGCTTTATAAATAGAGGCATAGCGTATAAAAGCAAGGACGTTATGATAAACCTGTATAAAACACTGATTCAGCCTCAACTGGAGTATTGTGTTTAGTTCTGAGCATCGCATATTAGGAAGTATTGAAGGGATTGGAGAGAGACTGCAGAAAAGATTCACGAGAATGGTTCCAGGGAAGAGGAACTCCAGTTATGAAGATAGATTGGAGAAGCTGGGACTTTTTTCCTTGAAGAAAAGGAGCCTGAAAGGAGATTTGGTTGTCTTTGAAAAATTATTCAAAATCACGAGGGGCCTGGACTGTTCCCATTTGTGAAAGGATCAAGAACCAGAGGGCACATACTTAAGGTAATTGGCAAAAGAAGCAATGGAGACATGAGCCAAAACCATTTCAAGCAGCGAGTGGTTCAGATCTGGAATGCACTGTCTGAGAGTGTGGTGGAGACAGGGTCAATCGAGTGGTTAGGATCTGGAATGCACTGTCTGAGAGTGTGGTGGAGACAAGGTCAATCGAGTGGTTAGGATCTGGAATGCGCTGCCTGAGAGTGTGGGGGAGGCAGTGTCAATCGAGTGTTAAGGGTCTGGAATGCACTGCCTGAGAGTGGTGGAGACAGGGTCAATCGAGTGGTTAGGATCTGGAATGCACTGTCTGAGAGTGTGGTGGAGACAGGGTCAATCGAGTGGTTAGGATCCGGAATGTACTGCCTGAGAGTGTGGTGGAGACAGGGTCAATCGAGTGGTTAGGATCTGGAATGCACTGTCTGAGAGTGTGGGGGAGACAGGGTCAATTGAGTGGTTAGGATCTGGAATGCACTGTCTGAGAGTGTGGTGGAGGCAGTGTCAATCGAGTGTTAAGGGTCTGGAATGCACTGCCTGAGAGTGTGGTGGAGATAGAGTCAATCGAGTGGTTAGGATCTGGAATGCACTGTCTGAGAGTGTGGGGGAGACAGGGTCAATCGAGTGGTTAGGATCTGGAATGCACTGTCTGAGAGTGTGGGGGAGACAGGGTCAATCGAGTGGTTAGAATCTGGAATGCACTGTCTGAGAGTGTGGGGGAGACAGGGTCAATCGAGTGGTTAGAATCTGGAATGCACTGTCTGAGAGTGTGGTGGAGATAGAGTCAATCGAGTGGTTAGGATCTGGAATGCACTGTCTGAGAGTGTGGGGGAGACAGGGTCAATCGAGTGGTTAGGATCTGGAATGCACTGCCTGAGAGTGTGGTGGAGATAGAGTCAATCGAGTGGTTAGGATCTGGAATGCACTGTCTGAGAGTGTGGGGGAGACAGGGTCAATCGAGTGGTTAGGATCTGGAATGCACTGTCTGAGAGTGTGGGGGAGACAGGGTCAATCGAGTGGTTAGAATCTGGAATGCACTGTCTGAGAGTGTGGGGGAGACAGGGTCAATCGAGTGGTTAGAATCTGGAATGCACTGTCTGAGAGTGTGGGGGAGGCAGGGTCAATCGAAGCTTTTGAGAGGGAATTGGATCATTATCTGGAAAAAAAAATTGTCAGGCAGGGGAATGGGACGAGGTGAGTTCTCTTGGAGAGGGCCAGCACAGACACGATGGGTCAAATGGTCTCCTGTGCTAAAATCATTCTGTGATTCTGAGATTCAGCATGTCAGGGGGAAGTGAGGTGTTCATTGATCACATTCTGATCACAAGTAAACATATTCTGATCTTCTACCTGACTACCATCACTCTTGGATAGATCAGCTAGTTCTATGCCTATTCACAGCAAGTGAAGGCCATTCAGCCCCTCAAATATATTCTGTCATTTAATTAGGAGATGGCTGAACTGTATCTTATCTCCATTTACCTATTTATTTGGGATCTGTATCCCTGTGCGTGTAATGGTCAGTAATTTGAATGTTGCCTTGTACCAAAGATGTTAATTAGTTGCATTTGTTTGTTATTTGTCTATGGGATGTGGGTTTTACATTTACCATTTAATTTGTTTATGTCATGCATGGCCAATTGGTTTAAGTGAGTGGGCCTTTTAAATTATTTTGTGCAGGCGTACAGAGACTGTGACTTATAGGGACTGACTTGCACAGGGGCTTCTAGGTTACTGCATAGCCATACAGCTAAGAGGGATCATTGATCACTGGCTAGGCCAACACTTGTATTCCACCTCTAATTGCCCTTGAGAAGGTGGTGGTGAGCTGCCTTCTTGAACCACTGCAGTCCCTGTGGTGTAGGTACACCCACAATGCTGTTAGGGAGGGAGTTCCAGAATTTTGACCCAGTGAAGGAACAGTGATATATTTTGGCTTAGAGGAGAACTTCCAGGTTGTGGTGTTCCCATATGTCTGCTGCCCTTGTCCTTCTCGACGTTAGTGTTCATGGGTTTGGAAGGTGCTGTCTGAGGAGGCCAGGTGAGTTCCTGCAGTGCATCTTGTAGATAGTACACACTGTTGCTACTGTGCATCGATGGTGGAGAGCGTGAATGTTTGTGGTGTCAAGCTTCTTGAATATTGTTGGAGCTGCACTCATCCAGGCAACTAGAGAGTATCCCATCACACTCCTGACTTGTGCCTTGTAGATAGCGGGCAAGGTTTGAGGGGTCAGGAGGTGAGTTACTCACTGCAGCATTCCTAGTCTGACCTGCTCTTGTAGCCACAGTATTTATATGGTTGGTCCAGTCCAGTTCAGTTTCTGGTCAATGGCAACCCCCACAGGATGTTGATAGTGGGGGATTCAGTGATGGTAATGTCATTGAATGTCAAGGGGGCAATGGTTAGATTCAGCCCGAACCTGGATATTGTCCAGGTCTTGCTGCATTTGCACATGGACTGCTTCAGTATTTGAGGAGTTGCAAATGATGCTGAACTTTGTCCAATCATTAGCAAACATCCCCACTCCTGAGCTTATGATGGAAGGAAGGTCATTGGTGAAGCAGCTGAAGATGGTTGTGTTACGATCGGTCCCCGGGTGAAGTTCCCCCAGTGTTATGCTCCTGAGTGAGGGGGGATGAGCTCGCTCCCCTTCTTTATTCAACCCCCTCGGTTGGTCGCAACAAGATTAATTTGAAAAGGGTATCTTCCCACGTGGATATCTTCACAGAATCACAGAATTGTTTCAATGCAGAAGGTGGCCATTCGGCCCATCATGTCTGCACCAGCTCTCCCAATGAACATTACGACCTTTTCCCAGTCTAAATGTATTTGTGTTTTAGAAGGAGCCAATTTAACCGGGCAATCTTGAGTCAAAGAAAGAGTAAGTTTATTAATTATGAAAATGCCAGGGTAAAAAAACAAAAATGCAACACACATACACACAGAATAGAAATGAGAAGTGAGTCCAGAAATAAAAGTTAAGAAAATATACGAATCAGTCTTTGGCTGGCCTGTGAGCAATAGCTGATGAAACGTTGCAGCTGGGTGATTCCAGTAGAGCAGACTTTGGCAGTTGAGCAGTTGGTTTGGAAATTATTGGTTCTGCAGGTTAGCTGAAAGGATTGTCCTGTTTCCTTTTCAACTGTGGCTTTGCTGACTTGTGACTGGCCTCTAGCAATCAGAGAAAGAGGACTTTTTTACCTGCCAACGCATGGATGCCTAGTTGATGTTTTCAGCTGTGACCTTTACAGCACACCCTCACACACCAAGCCTGGAACACTAAAACTAGCACCCAGAGACCAGGGTTGCAGTTGGCTTTTTAACCCCTTTTCTTGTGTATTCCTGGAAGGGAAAAGACAAACATGTCTTTCACCCAGATCTACTTTCTTTTCAGCTGACATCATGTCTGCAGTCCGGGATATAACTCAACAGGAGATGGTTCCTGCTGAGATGGTAATCAGACTTCATTATCTTCGTAACCACAGGAGATTAAAGTTCAGTTTTTGCATTGCAACTTTTCCTCTGAAGCGTTGCTATCTGAAGTAGGCCTTGACACCTTTTTAGGTGTGACATTCCATGTTCTCTCTGGACTAGCTAGTCAAGTGTAACCCACATAGGAATTTTCCAGCAAGTGGTTACTTTACAGTGTCAGCCAGCTTTAAGTAATTCGTGGCTATGATCTATGGTCATGACAGTTGGGACTAGGACACTACCCTGAGGAACTCCAGCAGAGAGGTCCTGGGGCTGTGATAATTGGACACCAATGACCACAACCGTCTTCAGCATGGATTTATGAAAGGGAAATCATGCTTGACAAATCTACTGGAATTTTTCGAGAATGTAACTAGTAGAGTTGATGAGGGGAAGCCAGTGGGTGTGGTTTATTTGGACTTTCAGAAGGCTTTTCACAAAGTCCCGCATAAGAGATTGGCATGTAAAATTAAAGTGCATGGGACTGGGGGTAGTGTATTGAGATGGATAGAAAACTGGTTGACAGACAGGAAACAAAGAGTAGGAATAAATGGGTCTTTTTCCGAATGGCAGGCAGTGACTCGTGGGGTACCGCAGGGATCGGTGCTGGGACCCCAGCTATTCACAATATATATTAATGATTTAGATGAGGGAACTAAATGTGATATCTCTAAATTTGCAGATGACACAAAGCTGGGTGGGAGGGTGAGCTGTGAGGAGGGTGCAGGGATGCTTCAGTGTGATTTGGACAAGCTGAGTGAGTGGGCAAATGCATAGCAGATGCAGTATAATGTGGATAAATGTGAGGTTATCCATTTTGGTAGCAAAAACAGGAAGGCAGATTATTATCTGAATGGCTATAAATTGAGAGAGGGGAATGTGCCACGAGACCTGGGTGTCCTCATACACCAGTTGCTGAAGGTAAGCATGCAGGTGCAGCAGGTGGTAAAGAAGGCAAGTGGTTGGCCTTCATAGTGAGAGGATTCGAGAACAGGAGCAGGGATGTCTTGCTGCAATTGTACAGGGCCTTGGTGAGACCACACCTGGAATATCTTGTACAGTTTTGGTCTCCTTATCTGAGGAAAGATGTTCTTGCTATAGAGGGAGTGCAGCGAAGGTTTACCCAATTGATTCCTGGGATGGCGGGACTGACATATGAGGAGAGATTGAGTCAGTTAGGATTATATTCACTGGAGTTCATAAGAATGAGGGGGGATCTCATAGAAACCTATAAAATTCTAATAGGACTAGACAGGGTAGATGCAGGAAGGATGTTCCCAATGGTGGGGGAGTCCAGAACCAGGGGTCACAGTCTGAGGATACAGGGTAGACCATTTAGGACTGAGATGAGGAGAAATTTCTTCACCCAGAGAGTGGTGAGCCTGTGGAATTCACTACCACAGAAAGTAGTTGAGACCAAAACATTGTAAGTTTTCAAGAAGGAGTTATATATAGCTCTTGGGGCGAAAGGGATCAAAGGATATGGGGAGAAAGCGGGAGCAGGCTATTGAGTTGATGTTTAATTTTGATCCGTTGGTTGAGGGATTGCTTATTGCTCCCTATCACTTGCTGCTTTCACTGTTAGGCACGCAAGTAGCCTGGTGTTTTAGCTTCTTCAGATTTACACCTCATTTTTAGGTATGCCTGGTGCTGCTCCTGGCATGCCCTCCTGTACTCTTCATTGAGCCAGGGTTGATCCCCTGGCTTAATGGTAATGGTAGAGTTGTCATGAAGCTATTAATGTATATAATATTTTGAAAAATATTTTTCTTTTAAAATAGAGGTTCAGTCTGTGGGTGTGTCTTAATTAGATTAAAGCCAGCTAGTCTGGATGTTTTGATATGTATTAGTTTTGATATGGAAGAGAGATGGCGTGCATTTGCAGTAACATTGTGCAGCACTCGACAGGGTTGCCTGTTGGACTTCAGGCCTGAGGTCTGGTGTTGGGGGCAGGGGCTGCCCTGCCATTGAATATAGCGCACAAGCATTCGGGGTGGGGGGGTAGGGTGGGTGAGGGAAGCGGCCACACATTAGGGACACCCTGTATAAAGTGACCTTTCCTCTGCAGCTGAGACAGGTCAGGTGCAGCCACATTGATATGATTGGAGTCGGGCTTCTAGCTTATCTGCCCAATCAAGCAACGCAGAGGCATCAAAGTGTCACCAAGTGCCCCAGAGCTTTTCACCCCCCCCCCCACACAGACTGCAATGCCATGAGTGTTTTAGTGGACTGCAGAACAGTTGGACGACTACACATGTTGTACAATCTCCTCGCTAAAGCTGGCCACGGTGCAGTCACTGGCGGAGTCGCTCACAGCCCCTTGCAATCTCAGCAACCTGGTTTGGACCAGTCTAACCCATGGTTCAAGCTAACAGTGCAGCCTTGCAGTGTGGGTTAGGAGAATGCCTGCGCCTGAGCTGAGAGCACAGCAGGCAGTCCAGTGGGCAAAGCTGCTGCCAATCAGTCAGGTGGATTGGGGCAGAGGTGGGTGGGGTCTCAGGCAGCCGTGCAGCGCACTAAACTCTGGCCATCCAAGTGGTGGCCAGCACATTCTGGGAACCATTAAGGGGCCTTCAGACGCACCTCTCTCTTTCATCCTGAAGGAGGAGTACATCAGGATCATGGAGGTTGGTGAATTAGTTGTATGCCTTATGGCATACAGAGAGCGAAGACGTTGGAGGAGAGAGTGACTGGGGCTCCTGGCTGCACAGAGGGAGGAGCAGCAACCTCTGGAAGAAGGGGCGGCTGGGTCTCCCGCACATGTCACTGAAGAGCCACAGCGAGGCGTCGCTGGCTGGCACCTAGTGACACCCAGGGTCTATAGACACCACCTTTCATTCCTGCAGATGACCAGGAACCAGTGTCACGGAAGACTGCGCATGTTCAGGGAACTGGTCGGTCACATCTGCCACCTGCTGCAGGATTTGGCGCCACGGGGACATGGAGGGCATCCACTGCCAGTGGCCGTGAAAGTGACCACGGCGCTCAATTTCTATGCCAGTGGCTCCTTTCAGGGCTGCACAGGTGACCTCTGTGGGATCTCACAAGCCTCCACCCTCAAATACATCCATGAAGTCATGGATGCCATTGTTGTGAGGGCACACAACTTCGTGCATTTCGCCCAGGACCGGGACAGCCAGGATGCAAGAGCCATTGGATTTGCCCAGATCTCGGGATTCCCACAGGTGCAGGGAGCGATCGACTGCACTCACATGATGCTCAGATCTCCATCGAAACTCTTGGTGAACTATATCATCCACAAGGGTTTCCATTCACTGAATGTGCAGCTGGTGTGAGACCATCAGAAACACATCCTGCAGGTGTGCGCATGGTTTCCAGGGAGTATGCACGATGCCTACATCCTGAGTCGCTCGCAGATCCCTGGAGTCTTCCAGGGTCCACAGAGGCTGCAGGGTTGGCTCCTCGGGTACAAGGGCTACCCACAGAGGTACACCCGTGTGGCGGCCTCAGACTGCAGCAGAGCGACACTATAATGAGGCTCATGCTGCAACTCGCAACTTGGTGGAGCAAATCATCGGGATGCTGAAGATGAGGTTCCGGTGCCTGGACCAATCTGGTGGAGCCTGCAATACAGTCCACAGAGGGTGTCATGCATCGTTGTCGTCTGCTGCACCCTTTACAACCTGGCACTGCAACGGGCTGAGGAGGAGATGGAGGAGCTGGAGGTCTCCTCTGATGAATGCCAATGGGGGTGAGGGTGAGGAGGTCCTCGGAGGCGACAGTGATAGGGATGAGGCCCTCACACTGGTCAGATGAGCCAGGTTCGCTCGGGAGGCCCTCATAGTTGCTGGATTGATGGAGGATGATGATGACAACATGCAGTGAGGAGACACCATAGATCCTCACATTGCATCTGTGAATATTTGACTCCAGTCTGGCTTATGGCAGCGCGAATACCCTCTGTGAGAATGCTCCTGTCATGGAGACACAGTGGAGGCCTGAATAGTTGATTGATCGCAGGAGGATGCTGACAACATGCAGTGAGGACACTCCATAAATCTTCACAGAGCCTCTGAGAATGTCTGACTCCTGTCTGGCTGAGGGCAGCTCAGTTGTGCTCCGTGATCAGGGTCATATCATAGAAACACAGCCATGAAACTATAGAAACATCTGATCCTTTGTCCGCCTTCAGCACCTGAGCCCTTCAGGAGCACAGCATCACTGGTCACAGATGCTGAAGAGATGGGGGCCAGCCCCACCTTAAAGGTGCTGAGAGCACACAGAGAGAATGATGGAACTCTGTGACGCCTGCCCACTACATTCTGGCAGCAATGACCAGCACCATCGAGGTACAGGCATCAGTAATGTTTTCAGGGAGTGTGAGGCTGGACCATCACTTTGGTCTGAAGGCTGCACAGAGCACAGGGAAGAGGCCCTGGACTGAGACACCTGCCTTTATCTTGTGCAGAAAGGTTTCACAACTGAGTGACACAAACACTGCTCATCAGAACAAGGAGCCATAGGCAGGGAGCATTCTTGGGTGTTTATTGACAATAGTGAACAGTATGTACAAGTGATCAACACCCGTGCCCAGGCTGTGCAACTCCATCTTCTTAACTTTCCTAACCCTGTCTTGGTGCTCCCCGGCTATTCACAGTGGAGGTGGGGGCAGCCTGCTGACTGTGACACCCTGTCTGTGATGACCTTGGCAGGCGATTTCTGAAGGTCCCACATGGGAGACTTATAAAGAAAGGAAATGCACATGGGATACAGGGTAATTTGATAAGGTGGATTCAAAATTTGCTTAGTTGTAGGAGACAGAGGGTGATGACAGAAGGATGCTTTAGGGATCAGTGCTGAGTCCCCTATTATTCGTCTCTTATATAAACGACATAGATGACTATGTGGGGAGTAGGATTAGTAAGTTTGCGGATGACACAAAGATTGGCCAGGTGGTTAACAGTGAGGATGAGTGTCTTGGGCTACAGGATGATATAGATGGGATGGTCAAATGGGCAGATAAGTGGCAGATGGAATTTAACCCTGAAAAGTGTGAGGTGATACACTTTGGAAGGAGTAATTTGACAAGGAAGTATTTAATGAACGGCATGGCACTAGGAAGTTCTGAGGAACAAAGGGAGCTTGGCGTGTGTGTCCATAGATCTCTGAAGGTAGAGGGGTATGTTAGTGGGGTGGTGAAAAAGGCATATGGGACACTTGCCTTTATCAATCGAGGCATAGATTACAAAAGTAGGGAGGTCATGTTGGAGTTGTATAGAACCTTGGTGAGGCCACAGCTGGAGTACTGTGTGCAGTTCTGGTCGCCACATTACAGGAAGGATGTGATCGCACTGGAGGGGGGGAGAGGAGATTCACCAGGATGTTGCCTGGGATGAAACATTTAAGTTATGAAAGAGGTTGGATAGACTTGGGTTGTTTTCATTGGAGCAGAGAAGACTGAGGGGCGACCTGATCGAGACGTACAAGATTATGAGGGGCATGGACGGAGTGGATAGGGAGCAGCTGTTCCCCTTAGTTGAAGGGTCAGTCACAAGGGGGCATAAGTTCAAGGTGAGGGGCAGGAAGTTTAGGGGGGATGTGAGGAAAAACTTTTTTACCCAGAGGGTGGTGACGGTCTAGAATGCACTGCCTGGGAGGGTGGTGGAGGCAGGTTGCCTCACATCCTTTAAAAAGTACCTGGATGAGCATTTGGCATGTCATAACATTCAAAGTTATGGGCCAAGTGCTGGTAAATGGGATTAGGTAGGTAGGTCAGGTGTTTCTCACGTGTCGGTGCAGACTCGATGGGCCGAAGGGCCTCTTCTGCACTGTGATTCTGTGACTTTGAGGGCTCCAGCCAGCTTTCGAGGTCCTGCTGTGTGGCAGTGGTACCCTCCTTGGCCTGTGGAGCTGGAGCTGCTGAGGTCACAGGAAGAGGGGAGTCAAGTGGGCTGGACACTCCCAGGGGTGTGCACCTGCTGATCCTCCTCCCTATGGGTGCCTGAGAGCCCCTGGGTGACTCCGTGAGGAGCAGGTACAGTTGGAGTAAGTTTGAGGTGCCCGGCACCCTCTCTGGTACACACTGTTGGATGCCAACTATGGCATCAGCGATGGAGTTGAGCCCGTGCAGCAGTGCAGGAGCGAAGTCCTGGACCAAGGTCTCCATTTCGGATACCATCCTACCAGTGTTGACCTCGGTGCATTGCAATGCCGGCACTATCACCTCAGAGTGCAGGAGGACAGACTCCTCCATCGTGCCTTGCAATCTGAGGAGTGCAGTGGACATCCCTTCCTGATGTTCCCGAGCTTGCCTTGGCAGCTCCAGCAACTGTGACATGACCGAGTCCAGGGGCTCGTCATCAGACTCTGACTCAGCAACATCCTGACCTTCAGCGGTCCTCCAAGTGCCAGACACTAAGGAAGAGTGAAGAGACAGGCCCTGTGTCTACCTCAGCTGGAATGGGGATTGAACCCCATGCTGTTGGCATTAATTCAATTCACACACTAGCCGTCTAGCCAACTGAACTAACTCTATGCAATGTGTGTTTATAGGGGGTATGTACATGGGGCTAGTGATTGAGAAAACTAATTGTGTGGTACTAATTGTGGATCCCGAGTTAAACACTATGTTGTGTGATTACAGGAAGGACACCAGCATTCTGCCAGTGCGTGGCATGTCCATAGTGGCAGCAATGGCTCCACCTGGTGGTGGGCGACAAGCTGTCACTCCGCGCTGCCTCCGACATTTCAATATTATCGCCATTGATGCTTTCAGTGAAGAAACTATGAAGACTATCTTCCAGCCTGTGGTGGACTGGCACTTCAACCGGGGATTTGATATCTCCTTGAAAAGATATTCTAGGGTAAGAACTGGCTAGAATCTAATCACACAGGAACCTGGGCGGAATTTTCAAACCAGCAGGTTTGTCAGGTGGGGGGTGGGTGGTGAGTGTAAAATTCCTCCGATAGGACCCCCACTGGGTTCCCGCCCACCCCGACCTCTCTGCAATTTTACGCTGGGGCGGGCGAGGCCTTGGACAGGCCGTCCACCTTTGCCCCAATTGAAGCCTTTAATGGCCAATTATTGACCACAGCCTCAATTTCTAGGCTGGTGGGAGGAGTTCTGGGTACTGGAGAATCCTGAAAATAATCGGGTTCAGGCCTCCAGCGGGAAGGGGGTAAGGCACCTCCATCAGCATCCCCCCCTTCTTTAACATCAGGCCCACCCCCCTTAATGTCCAGTAACCACAGGACGTCCCCCTCTCCACCACACACGCACACCCCCCACCCCCCCACCCCCCAGCCTCTCCCCCGACACTACAACCCCCCACTGTCCACCCCCTCCAGACCTCCCCTACCCTACCCACCGTGAGACTCCAAAAACTTATTTCTTCCTGGAATCCCTGGATTTAGGATCTGGGGCTGCATGCAGTCCCAGCCCTGGCCTCTGCAGCTTCTAGTGCTGCAGAGAGGAGATAGCTGCCTGCCTATCAGATTGACCAGATTGAGATGCAAATTCCTCCTGAGTAAGGGGCGGAAGTCCTGCCTCCAGCCTGCAGCGATGTCAGGCTCCAATGAGCTGCAGGGCAGACAGCAACAGCGGAGATGTGCTCCCCGCTGACTCTTGGGGTGGCGGGATGGGAAACCCTGCCATCCTAAAAATCTTGGCCTTGAAGAAAGGGCGAAGACTGAAAAGTGGTCAAGCTGCAGCAGTAAGCTGTAAAACAGAACTTCAGCCATCAGACAATATTAACAATAAACGTGCTATACAAATGCAAGTCTATCTTTTGACAATTGCGGTTTATCCTGAGAAGCCTGCAGCTGATGTTGCTTAATTGTAATTCCCTGAAGTTGACATTATAACATTATCTTGATTGTAGATATAAATATTTCCACGGTTATTATTTGCTCCTGTACAGATCTTGGTCTGGGCTACAACGGAAGTGTACATCCAAGCAGTGGGAAATTTCCTACCCACACCGTCCAAATCACATTACATATTTAACCTGCGAGATTTCTCCAGGGTCATTCAGGTAATGTAATCTCAGAACAATTAGTACTGAAATGATCCTAATTACACCATTCAAGACATTGTGAATTATCGCATTCATCTCAGCTGTGGTCTTTTTTCTTTAATTCACCTGTCACTTTTTTTTCCAGGGTTTACTCCTGTTAAAATCAGACTGCATTCCTCAGGGGATTGAAGGAGATCATAAACTAATGAGACTCTGGATTCATGAGGTCTATCGTGTCTTCTGCGATCGGTTGGTTGACACTCACGACAGAAAGCTATTCTTCCACATTGTAAAGGTTTGTAAAAGTATTTTTATAATTATTCCCGTGTTGATAATTACTGTAACAGCCTGGGGGCCAGTCTTGACCTGTTGGCTTTTCACCTTTAGCCCTCAGTTGATTGATATCTGTTGGCTTTTATCCATGGCCTGCTCAACTGAGAGATATCGCTCCATCTGCAGTTGGCCCTGTTCCTCCTTTAGCAAATGACACTTTGATAATATTATTAATCCTATCATTTCTCTCTCACTGCCTCCCCTGCCCCTCCATAAATAATACCAGTGGGCCAGTGCCAGTCTAGGAAGTTGCTTTTGAAATATAAAGTGTTGGGCAGCACAAGCACAGAGCCACTTGGTGAAGACTGTCCATCTCTCAGCAAACTGTTGGTTATTAGATTTCAGATGTCCACAGTTGAAAGATCACAGCTCTGCTGACAGTTTTTGTGTGGAAGGGGAGGAGTCATTGATGTTGATGCTGTATTGAAGTTTGTCTCTTTTTCAGAATGTAGTGCAGACACAGTTCAAGGAAAAAATCAATAACCTTTTCAACCACATGGTAATCGGGAGAGATCTCGGTGATGACGACATGCGCACTCTCTTCTTTGGTGATTACATGTCACCAAAAACCAACGAAAACAGGAAGAAGGCATATAATGAAATAACAGATATGAATGAACTGAAGAACGTAAGTCTTGGGGGAGCAATGGCAGCAATAAACGCACTCTATAACCCAGTGCTTTACAGTGCTCGGCAGCCCTGGACATTCAACCCTTGCTTTTGTCTCCCTGGTGTAGACTATTGAACACTACCTGGATGAATTCAATCGAAGCAGCAAGACTCCCATGGACCTGGTGATGTTTAATTTCGCAATTGAGCATATCTCCCGAATCAGCAGGATTCTCAAACAGCCAAGTGGGCATGCTCTGCTGGTTGGTGAGTCTAAGTGTGACAAAAAATAAAGTTAAATTAGTTATTGCATTCTTTCATGGCACACAGGGTTAAAATGGTTACTGTGATCTGACTCTCCCAGCTGCAGAGAGATTCAACAGTAACTTTCAAAACAGAACTGAAGTAATAATAGAAAAGGAGAAACTTGCAGAGCTATGGGGAGAGAGCAGGAGGTCGGGCCTAATTGGATAGCTCTTTCAAAGAGCCAGCGGAGGTACAGGCACAGAATGGCCTCCTGTGCTGTATCATTCTGTGAACACTTCATGTGAGAATACAAACATGTAATACACAGTTAAAAGGAGAAAGAAAGAGCTCTGGAAAAACGCTTTCTTGTCGTCTGAAATTGCCAAACCACAATCTACATTTCCACCACTGATACATTTCCTGAATAAAAATATTGGTGATTCCATTCTATTTTTGCTACCTACTTATTGAACAGTATATTGGCATTATAACATGGACGGGCATAGATGACTGTTCTATAGCACAATCCATATTAGTTTATGTACAGATGGCCATGAAAATTACTGAGAGTGACCAAGACTAGCCCTCACAAGCTGACCTAGCTGTGGACAACCAGAGAGCAAGCAACAAAGTGCAGTATCAGACTCGCACTCGCAACATCCCAGAGTCACCGTCTGCCAGCCATTGTCACCTCCAAACATCTCCCCTCACCTCCCCTCCCACAGGCACAATTGATGAAGGCTGCAGTTTGCAGAAGGTGAGTGAAATTTCAGCCCAGGTATAAAAGAAAGAAATAGAGACTAGCATTTCTATAGTGTCTTTCATCAGCACAGGAACTCGCAAAGTGCTCCACAGTCACCTCTGTCATTTTGATGAGTGCTCACTGTTGACAGGTGAAGCAGACTTTAGTGTACCTGAAGTGAGTCCCACCAGTGGGACCAGAAGTCATTGGGAATCTGGCGGGGGAGTATGGCGACCAGCCGACTGTGATCACGTGGTGTCCAGTTAATGAAGGTGACCCGAGGGACCTGCCAAATCAGGGGTGGTGGAGGCCGGTTTGAAGTCTAAAAGGCTGTGAAGTGCAGCGCAGCCACTCCTGTCTTTAAATGGGGGCTGCTTTTACACTGAAAGCTCTGGGCGCTAATTCCTTACCAGCTGCATTGTAAAGTTTCCAGCAGACAAGAGGACAGACAGAGCAGTGAACAGAGAGCAGCCCCAATGGGGATGTGCTCACCTCCCCATTGAAGCATCCACAGAGGCAGAATGAAAGGTTCACTCTGTAGCTGAATTATAAACCACGTCACAGTCAAACCCCAGAGTTACCCTGGCTGCAAAGGGAGATCACTGCACCCATCCATTGGAGCTGATGGTTCAATTTTGAAACAGCTAATTGTGTAGTTTTCCCTCTGCAAGTGCGAGTGCAGCACTGCCACTGAGAATAAGAGTGTCAATGTTGCAGAGTGTGTAGCGACACTCTCACCTCGGTGGGTACATGTTCACGACTTTGCTCAGGGTCACACTCTGGTGAGCATCTCACAGTCACACAGACGCAGATGAGGGAGGCTGTGAGAGTCGAGGCCCCTGACAGTTGGAGGGCAGCCCCCTGCTGTGCCCCAGGCTGATGAAGAGCCTCTAGGAATGATGGCCATACTCAACCTGCTGCAGTTGCAGAGACAGACAAGGGGGAATCTGGCGGAGCTACCTGAGACTTTTAACAGACGTGCGCAGGTGACGGAGAAATCCTTCCACAACATGATCCCTGCCATGCCTCAGGTGGACAAGCACATCGCTTCTTCCATGGAAGGGGTGGCTAGTGCCACAGAGAGGCAGGCCCAGGAGACTTCACAGTGCATGCCTTGTGTTAGCACAAAGCTACATACCATCACTGGCACCATGAGCTCACTGCTCTGTTCAGTTAGGGCCCTTCATGACTAGCATCATACCTCTCTTCTGATTCGCTGGTTTCTGGTGGGCATCATCAGCCAGGTACAAAGAAAGATGGTTGCTCCTGCCACTGAAAATCCACCCATTAAGCTGCAGCCTTGGGACGGACAAGTGTAACACCTATGGGTTGTGCAGCACATAGCCACCATAGCTACTGCCTGGATACCGACTCACTACTGCATCATTCACTTGCAGTTGCCAACTACGCACACAATTAGCAAATAGAAGCGCTTCCTATTGGTAAAAGCTGCCAGCTGTTCTGTCGGTGCACGGTCAGTGTTTTGATGGCTATCTAGGTACAGTCCATTACACCCTGAACATGCAGCAATGTGACCACAGCAGTAAGTCCCATTGCCCTGTCTGCCTGGCTGTCTTCATCACTCCTGAATCAAAGGGAGTCTCCAACCCTCTTGAACAGTGCGTTGGTGACCTCCTTTCTGCAGCAGTGGGAGGCTGCTAGGAAGACTTGGCAAATGTCACCTGTTGAACCCTGAAAGGAGCCAGAGGCATAGATATCCAGAACTGCACTGACTTTCAGGGCCACTGGCATAAGGTACCCATGGGTGCTCCTGCAGTTGGGAACCGAGGCTGATGACTGACTCTCTTGGCAGGCACTGCAGGTACGTCACCCTGGTCCTGTACATCCTGGGATATGCCAGGCGCCTCTATCTACCTCTCCCTTGCTGCCTGGCCTCCTGTTGCTGCTCTGGGGCAGCCTGCAGTGGCTGCTGTGTAGCAGGGTGCTTGTCAGCTTTGTACCTCCCCTCCAGCACCAAAGGATGAACAATGATTGGGTGGACGATTCCCATTTTTGTCAGTCCCTCTCCCATTCCTTACAGGCAGCCTCTGAGGTTTGCTGCCATCTAGCTCCTCCAATCTGTGGTACCACTTTAAGAAATGGCCCCTTCTACACTATAATTACCCGCTGCACCTTTCAGACACTCAGGTCGGCACCATTTTACCCTGGAACCGCCCCCACCCCCCGGCCTGGGAACCCGGCCTCCCGGTCATTCTCACAGTGTCAATCTCACTCATTCTCACAGTGAGTCAGGGCAGCCACCAGCATTCACTGAGTGAGTTACTGAATGTGCAGGAAACCCATATCAGTAATATTAGATTGTGAAGGCATCATTAAAGCCCAGCGTGTTGTTTGCCAATGATCTATAAGTGGGCCATTAACTATTTCAATTGGATTTCTGCTCTAACCGGCCAATCTCCTGCATTGGCACCTTCCCACCATGCACTTTATCTGGGACAGTTTTCCCACTGTCAGGAAACAGACACAGGGTATCCATGTTTCTCCTGGTCTGCTCACCATCCTGCCCACGCTAGTTAGCTCCACTAAATTCCACCCTTAAAATTTGCGCATTGCAGGATCCCGGAACTTCAATGTGAGGTTCGTTGAGAGATAAATATTGGACTGGGTACTCGGGAGAGCCTCCCCTGCTCATTTTTCAAAACAGGGCCCGAGAATCCTTTACTTGGGAGAGCAGATGGGTTCTTGTTTCCATGTTTCACACCACCTTCACCTGAATATCACACACTCAGCACTGCACAAGCACACCGAATTCTTACAGGGCTCAACAGGGTAGATGCAGGAAGGATGGGGTTAGAACCAGGGGACACAGTCTCAGGATAAGGGCTAGGCCATTTAGGACTGAAATGAGGAGGAATTCCTTCAATCCAGGGGTGGTGAATCTTTGGAATTCTCTATCCCAGAGGGCTGTGGAAGCTCAATCATTGAGCATATTCAAAGCAGAGGTGAATGGATTTCTAGATATTAAAGATATCAAGAGATATGGGGATAGTGTGGGGAGATGGCGTTGAGGTAGAAGATCAGTCATGATCTAGTTGAATGGTGGAGCAGGCTCGAGGGGCCGAATGGCCTACTCCTCCTCCTCCTATTTCCCTTGTAGCAATGTCATTTGATTAGTTAACAGAAGCAGGATGGATTGTCCACAGCAAGGTTGCATGACGGTTGTTTGTGTTTTAAATGGCAGGGATTGGAGGGAGCGGGAGGCAGACAGTGACAAGGCTCACAGCATTCATGGCTGACACGGAGATCTTCCAGGTCAGTATCCAAAAAACATACACACTGGCCGAGTGGAAGGATGATCTAAAGAAGGTGTTACGAGGGGCTGGTCAGAACGGTACTCCAACTGTCTTCCTGTTTGCTGACCATCAGATCAAGGTAACCCCTGTGATATCTAGAGCAGAATTCATTAGCACTCACTCTCCCAATCTCCATAACCTTCAGCTTCTTGGCCTGCTTAGATCTGTGATTTGCTCAGTGTGTTCTGTGGTGCGGTTACCTTACAAACCTTAAATCTAGTCCTTTATTTCTGAGATTGACTTGACCCTCCCTATCTCTGCAATCTCCTCTAATTCTGGCCTCTTCTGCATCCCCAATTATAATTGCTCCATCATTGATGGCTGTGCCTTTAGTTGCCTTTGGCCCCAAGCTCTGGAATTCCCGCGCTACACCTCTCCGCTTCTCTGCCTCCCTTTCCTCCTTTAAGACATTCCCTAAAAACTACATTGTTGACAAAGCTTTTGGTCACCTGACTTAATATCTCCTGAGGTGGCTGTGTCACATTTTGTTTTATAATGTTCCGGTAAAGTGTCTTGGTGAAGTGTCTTGGTATGTTTTATCCTGTTAAAGGTGCTGTATAAATATACATTGTTGTGGCTGACTCTTCACTGTCCTCTGCATTGTTTCAAAGCCACGTGGATCACCAGCACCTTCTCAGGGTAACTAGGGGTAGGCAGTAAATGCTGGCCTAGACAGTGAAGCCACACCCTGCGAATGATTGTTAATAAAATATATTGTATATCAAAGTGATTGATTAATTCTCCTCACCACTATTTCATATCAGGATGAAGCTTTTCTGGAAGACATTAATATGATTCTCAACGCTGGGGATATCCCCAACCTATTTGATAATGAGGAAAAGCGGGCAATAATTGAAAAGGTAGGAGTTAGTCTGTCCGCCAGACACACTTCCAGGAACTGGTAGAATGGACACAGAGAACTCTCGGCTTGCCTGATCTCCATTGCCTGAGAGAGTTGGAAATGAATTTTCCACAGTGTTTTTCCTAATTGGCCTTTGTATGTATTGTTTCTCCAATTTGTCTCTTCCAGGAGATCACTGTGAGGGAGACCATGCCCCGGTTGTGGTTGGGGGGGAGCGGGGGATGATGGTGTTCCAGTGGGTGGGGGGGATGATGGTGTCCTGGTGGGGTGGGGGGGGGGTGGTGGGGGGGGGGTGATGGTGTTCTGGTGGAGGGATGTGGAGCGGATGTGAGAAGGAGGGTATCCTGGTGGGGGTGGGGGGTTTTGGGAGGGAGACGGTGTCCCGGTTGGGGTGGGGGGTTTTGGGAGGGAGACAGTGTCCCGGTTGGGGTGGAGGGTTTTGGGAGGGAGACGGTGTCTCGGTTGGGGTGGGGGTTTTGGGAGGGAGACGGTGTCTCGGTTGGGGTGGGGGATTTTGGGAGGGAGACGGTGTCCTGGTTGGGGTGGGGGGTTTTGGGAGGGAGACGGTGTCCCGGTAGGGGTGGGGATTTTGGGAGGGAGACGGTGTCCCGGTTGGGGTGGGGGTTTTGGGAGGGAGACGGTGTCTCGGTTGGGGTGGAGGTTTTGGGAGGGAGACGGTGTCTCGGTTGGGGTGGGGGGTTTTGGGAGGGAGACGGTGTCCTGGTTGGGGTGGGGGTTTTGGGAGGGAGACGGTGTCCCGGTTGGGGTGGGAGGTTTTGGGAGGGAGACGGTGTCTCGGTTGGGGTGGAGGTTTTGGGAGGGAGACGGTGTCTCGGTTGGGGTGGGAGGTTTTGGGAGGGAGACGATGTCCCGGTTGGGGTGGGGGTTTTGGGAGGGAGACGGTGTCCTAGTTGGGGTGGGGGTTTTGGGAGGGAGACGGTGTCCCGGTTGGAGTGGGGGTTTTGGGAGGGAGACGGTGTCCCGGTTGGAGTGGCGGGTTTTGGGAGGGAGACGGTGTCCCGGTTGGGGTGGGGGTTTTGGGAGGGAGACAATGTCCCGGTTGGGGTGGGGGTTTTGGGAGGGAGACAGTGTCCCGGTTGGGGTGGGGGGTTTTGGGAGGGAGACGGTGTCCTGGTGGGGGTGTGGTGGGGCAGGGGCTGTGGGAGGGAGTATTTAGTCAAGATGCTGCAGCCATCATTGGGCCAGGCTTGATAGAGCAGCTTGTCTCACGCCTCATTACTTCCTGTCTTTGTAATACCGTATCAGCAGCTGTGAAATAGGGGGTGTCAGGATTCACTAAGCATCACACTACATTCTCCAATCAGTGTTATTACAGGGTATAAACATTGCTGCCTGGAGTGGCACTGCCTCTATCTTCAGGAGAATGGATTGTTCAATCCAACCTGTCACCAGGTTGGAACTTATTTTGATCACCTGTCCTGCAGTGTGTGACTTGCTGGGAGTTATGCTGAGTCACTCACTTTGGGGCCCAATGTCACAGTGTGTAGCATTGCCTGATGTCCTCGAGAGAGCTCCCAGTGTGGAACACCACCAGAGTGCAGAGCCATGGTTACAAAGGCCAATATTATAGGGGAACCATGAAATGTACCTTTCTAAATGAACTCCAGACCCCTGAGAGACAAGCACAAACTCATGGACAATGATGCTGAAATTTGTCAGCCTTGTCAAGAAATGGAATTAATGGTTTCTTTGTGAAAGATTTAATTTTGTTATTGATTTATTGGAAATTCTCCAGCAGATTATCTGGTCCCTACAGCCCCAGTGCTGATTTGGAGCAACCTGTCATCCAGCTCAGGAGAGCCTGCAGTTCTTTCACCCATCCATTAATATGGTACAGGAGTGTCCCACCACAGACCACATTTCCTAGTCAGGCCAAATGAGTTCAGCTATGTGTCAAGTCTCTGAAATTGGGAGATCCATGGACAGGAGGTGGTGATTGTATGAAAACACCCTGAAAATGTGGGAATTGCCCATGTGACCTATTCTATTCTCAGAGACCTGCTTCAACACCAGGATCTGTTCAAAGGCTGCCAAACAGAAAACTGTCCCATCTGGAGACAGCCTTGCTTGTTTTCTTCCTTTCCCACATTCCCAGCCTTCTGAGCTGCCAAACAAAAAAAACCAGGCTGACCTCACTACAATTAGCTTTCTATTTATCCTTTGCTTTCTTAGCTGTTCATCCCCACAGCAACCCCAGCTCACAGGGGAAATTCCTGGAACATAATGACACCATAATAGGGAACCAATTAACCCGCTTTCAAAATACTCCCCAGCACATTTTGTTCTTAAAGGGACATCGCACCAAGGAAAATACAGGTTTTTCCAGGCACATGAGTGTCTATAATAAAACTATAAATAGATAAAATAACAAAGTTGAGGATAATCTGCAAGATCTGAGGCCATAATCTGGGCTAATATTCCAGCACAGTACTGAGGGAGTGCTGCACTGTTGGAGGTGTGCTGTCTTTCAGATGAAGCATTAAACTGAGGTCCTGTCTATCCCCTCAGGTGGAAATCCCATAGCAATATTCAAAGGGCAGGGGAGTTATCCCCAGTGCCCTGGCCAATACTTATCCTCCAATCAACATGATTAAAATTGATTACCTGGTCAGTAATCACGTTCCTGTTAGTGGAATCTTGCATCTCTTACATTAGGACAGAGACTACACTTCAAAATATATTTAACTGTCAAGTGCTTGGCATGTCTTAAGGTCATGGTGTGTGCTTTAGAGATGCTGTCAGTCTGGTAGTATTTCGAATGTGTTCATGTTTGAACTACGACCTTGGATCTCACTGCCAACATTGCGTACGTCAGTAGCCCTTGTATTATTGAACAATAACTTTCTTTCACTGCTAGATGAATCATCTTGCACTTGTGGGGAAAGCGAAGCTAGACATTACCCCGTCCAACACCTACAGCAAATTTACCGAAAGAATTCAGCAGAATCTGCATTTGATGTTGGCATTTAGCCCTATAGGAGAGGCATTCCGCAACCACCTGCACCAGTTCCCAGCTCTGATTAACTGCTGCACCATTGACTGGTTTCAGGTAACTCACTGCAAATATCCACAAACAGAAATGAACTACAGGCAACATTTATTCTCTGAAAGCTTTCTGTTGGTATAGAGTCTACATATATTTTTACTGTTCTTCACTGCAGCATTTGGAAGAGTTTTTCACTGAGCTTAGTGGCTGAAATAATGCCTAATATTTCTCTTGGTTCTAACTACTAGAGTTAGAATCCTACAGTAGTTTTATGAATTTGAGTTTTCAGGACTGAGTGGATAAGGGGATGTGGAACTGAGGTACAGATCAGATACTTGAATTGCAGGCAGCCAGAGTGACTGGCCCCATTCTGCTCCTAATGTTCCTTCCCAAGGTATTAAAAAGGATTAGCTTGTCAACGATGGTACAACAATTGACATATGTCCATTAATATTCATCCACTTTATCAACAGAAATTTGAGTTGATCAATTTGTCAATGAGAGTCAATTCATTGTGAGTTTGTGTTACTCTGTCAGCATCAATGAATGAATAATTTGTGGGAAACAAATTATGATATGGTGTCAATACTTGAAGCATCAAAACAGAATTAATAATGTGCTGCTCAGTCAGTTGCCAGAGTGAGTCCAGTGCCCTGTTACTTGTATTGGTTGAAGGTTGAACTATAGACAATATTTTTGATTAAACTGATCTGTGCCATCATGACACAAAAAAATGAGTTTGGCCATTAAAGCATTAGATCTAGTCAGTTGCATGTAATATAATGACACCTTTTTGTAGCAAGACTGGGTGATTAATTAAAGCCTTTCTGGATGTGTGATCAAGTAGAATGCTAAAATGAGGCAGTTGTTTTGTAAACTGATACATTCATCAATTTAATATCTTTACTTGGAAGAAAGGTTTGAATGGGCACTGTCCATAATCTTCCAAGAGGAATTTGACCTTTTCAGATTGACCTGCAGGAGTTGACAGAGGGAAGCAGGTGGAAAAGTCTGACACTACATCTCTTCCCCAACACGGACTGACTTCCCACTCCCCTGCCCGCTGACCCTGATTGGGGGCTCAGCTGCCTTCTCATTGCTTTGGACCAAGGGAGGTCAGACACAACACTCCAGCCAATCTCCATCTGTGAACAGGAGGGCAGGGGAGGCAATCTGTTGCAAGGAGCCCAACCATTCATTCGAAGCCCATTCTGCATTTCATTCCTGATTATTAACATTATCGCTGCCCGGTTGAGGTAATTCAGCAAGCTTCCCATGGTACTCCCCACTTTCCCAGAGCTGGGCCACTACAGGGCAGAGATGCCACTCAATGCCCAGAATGCACGCAGAAGACCAGGTCACTTAAAATTCCAGCCAATGTCACACTGACTCTACCTCTCCGCGTCTCTCGCACTGACTGACTCTGTCTCTCTCAGCGTCTCTTCCACTGACTGTGTCTCTCTTGCTCTCTCTCTCTGCATGTCTCGCACTGACTCTATCTCTCTCTTAGCGTCTCTCCCACTGACTGACTCTGTCTCTCTCAGCTTCTCGCACTGACTGTGTCTCTCTCTTTCTCTGCGTCTCTCGCACTGACTCTATCTCTCCCACTCTATCTCTCTGCATCTCTCGCACTAACTCTATCTCTCTCCCTTTCTCTCTCTGCGTCTCTCGCACTGACTCTATCTCTCTCTCTCTGCGTCTCTCGCACTGACTCTATTTCTCTCCCTTTCTCTCTCTGCGTCTCTCGCACTAAATCTATCTCTCTCCCTTTCTCTCTCTGCGTCTCTCGCACTGACTCTATCTCTCTCTTAGCGTCTCTCTCACTGACTGACTCTGTCTCTCTCAGCTTCTCGCACTGACTGTGTCTCTCTCTTTCTCTGCATCTCTCTCACTAACTCTATCTCTCTCCTTTTCTCTCTCTGCGTCTCTCGCACTGACTCTATCTCTCTCTCTCTGCGTGTCTCGCACTGACTCTATCTCTCTCCCTTTCTCTCTCTGCATCTCTCACACTAACTCTATCTCTCTCCCTTTCTCTCTCTGCGTCTCTCGCACTGACTCTGTCTCTCTGCATTTCTCACACTGACTCTGTCTCTCTCAGTGTGTGTTGCACTGATTCTGTCTCTCAGTGTGTCACAGAGTGTTAGTGGCACAGAAGGAGGCCATTCAGCCCATCGTGTCTGCATCGGCTCTCCAAATGAGCATTATGACTCAGTGCCATTGCCCTGCCTTTTCCCCATAACCCTGCACATTGTTTCTATTCAAATAATCATCTAATGCCCTGTTGAATGCCTCGATTGAACCTGCCTCCACCACACTTCCAGGCAGTGCATTCCAGACCCAAACCACTCGTTGTGTGAAAAAGTTTTTCCTCACGTCACACTTACTTATTTAGAAAATCATTTTAAATCTGTGCCCTCTCTTTTCTTGATTCTTTTACGAGCGGAACAGCTTCTCCCTATCTACTCTGTCCAGCCCCTGCATGATTTTGAACATCTCTATCAAATCTCCTCTTAACCACCTTCTGTCCAGGAGAACAGTCCCAACTTCTCTCATCTATCTTCGTAGCTGAAGTTTCTCATCCCTAGAGCCATTCTTGTAAACCTCTTCTGCGCTCTTTCCAATGTGTTCACACCCTTCCTATAATGTGGCGCCCAGACTGTACACAATACTCTAGCTGAGGTCTAACGAGTGTCTTATACAAATTCAGCATAACCTCCCAGCTCTTGTACTGTGTGCCCCTATTAATAAAGCCCAGGATACTATATGCTTTATTAGCTGCTCTCTCCACCTGTCCTGCCACCTTCAATGATCTATGCACATACACACCCAGGTCTTTCTGCTCCTGCACCCCCTTCAAAATTTCACCCCTTATTTTATATCGTCTGTCCATGTTCTTCCTACCAAAATGCATCACCTCACACTTCTCCACATTGAACTTCATCTGCCACCTATCTGCCCACTCCATCAACTTGTCTATGTCCTCTTGAAGTTCTACACCATCCTCCTCGCAGTTCAGAACATTCCCAAGCTTCGTATCATCCGCAAACTTTGAAATTGTCCCCTGCTCACCAAAATCTAGATCATTAATATATATCAGGAAAAACACGGGTCCCAATACCAACTCCTGGGGAACTCCACTACAAACCTTCCTCTAGCCTGAAAAATATCCATTGAACATTCCTACTTTTCAGCCAATTTTGTATCCACGTTGCTACTGTCCCTTTTATTCCATGAGCAATAACTTTTTTCACAAGCCTGTTACGTGGAACTGTATCAAATGCCTTTTGAAAGTCTATGTACACCACATCAACAGCATTACCCTCATCGATCTCTTCAAAAAAACTCCAGCAAGTTAGTTAAACACAATTTCTCCCTTTAGAAACCCATGTTGGCTCTTCCTTACCAACCCGTAGTTTTCCATGTAACTACTAATTCTATCCCGAATAATTGTTTCTGGAACCTCTCACTGAAGTTAAACTGACTTTTTTTTTATTTGTTCCTGGGATGTGGCTGTTGCTGGCTAGGCCAGCATTTATTGTCCATCCCTAATTGACTCTTAAATGCCCTCTGAACAAGGGCAACCACATTGCTGTGTCTGGAGTCACATGTAAGCCAGGCTAGGTAAGGATGGCAGATTTCCTTCCCTAAAGGACATCAGTGAACCAGGTGGGTTTTTACCACAATTGGCAATGATATCGTGGTCACCAGCAGACTTTTAACTCCAGATTTTTGTTGGATTAAAATTTCACGGTGGGATTTGAACCTGGGTTCCAAGAGGATTACCCTGGGTCTCTGGAATGCTACCCCAGTGACAAAACCACTATGCCATTGCCTCCCCCTAATCTGTAATTGCTGGGCTTATCCTTACAACCTTTTTTGAATGTATACAATTTTCCAGTCCTCTGGCACCTCTCCCGTGGAAGACTGAAAGATTATGGACAGTGCCCCTGCAATTTCTACTCTCACTTCCTTCAGTATTCTTGGATGCATCTCATCTAGTCCATAATCAAATTTAAGTACCAACAGTCTATTTAACACTTCCTTCTTATCAAGTTTGAACCCATCTAGTGACAGAGTTTCCTCCTTTCTCACCATGGCCTGGGTAGCATCTACCTCCGTCTCTCGCTGGCACTAACTCTGTCTCTCTCCCCGTCTCTCACCGGCACTGACTCTCTCTCTCTCCCCGTCTCTCGCCGGCACTGACTCTGTCTCTCTCCCCGTCTCTCGCCGGCACTGACTCTGTCTCTGTATCTACGTGCGTCTCACACTGTGCTAATGGGTTGTGTTTTGGTTGTATTCTAATGCCATGTTGTACTTTTTCTTCTTTTAATGCTTTAGGCTTGGCCTGAAGATGCCTTGGAGAAAGTGGCAAATCATTTTCTGGATGATGTTGAAATGTCACAGGAGATCCGGAATGAAGCGGTGTTCATGTGTAAACATTTCCATCAGAGTGTTGTTGCTCTCTCTGAAAGGTGCCTGTTAGCTGTTTGAATATTAACCTTTGGTTTTAATCGGATGTTATGACTGATACTCTGCTAATGAGCTAAAAGCACAAATTAATTTATACTATTGTGAAGAAATCAATGAAAGGATCTAGAAAATTCTCATCAAGTCATTTAATAATCTTCACAAATAAATGCAGGTTTGGCTAAAATTATTAGCTCCTTAACCTCCAACTCCCATTCTGACATTGAGGACAAGCAGGGGACATTTCCTATCCCAGTGAAATGCTCTGAGCCAAGGGAAGGCTCTGGGGCTTTCATATCCCACCCAGTATGTAGCAAAGGCAGAGGGAACAATGGGCAATTTTAACATTTATATCGATTGGAATAAGCGAACAACATGTCAGAAATTTCTTGTGTGTCAGGGATAGTTACCTGCAGCACCATGTTCTGGAACTAAGAAAGATGCAGGGCACGTTAGATTTAATACTGAGGAATGAGCCGGATTTGGTTAACAGGTTAACGATGTGTGAACATTAATGTAATAGTGATTATAATTTGATTGATTTCACTATCGTGAATGAAGGTAAGAAACGGGAAACAGCTATGAAGATTCTAGATTTAGGTAAGACGATGAGACAGACACTGTGGTAACCAGACAATTCTGTCAATGGGTAAATTGAGAGAAGATCAGTGGGAGGTGTTCAAAAATAACTTAACATGATAGAGGACCAGGTCATAGACCTAAAGAAAATCCACTTGCCTGAAAGACAGCCATGGACAAGAAAAGAGGTAAGAGACAACATAAAATTAAAAAGATCTTGGTGAGGGAAAAAGATACAAAGAACAGCAAAGTGTGACAAAGCAGGTAAGAGTTACATAAAGGGAGTGGAAAAAACAATTACAAAATACATCAAAACCAACACAAAGATATTAGCAAAAAGAAAGTGGTCAGAGAGAATTTGGGCCCCATGTAAACTGATGATGGTGATGTTGTCAAAGAAAATGAAGAAATGAGGAAAACTCTAAATAATTACTTTGCATCAGTGTTTACAGTAAAGGAAGAGGATAGCATACTGAAAGTTCCAAGGAAATCAGCTACAAGAACTCACCAAAATTAACTTAAACAAAGTAGCAGGAATAGAGAAATTAATGACTGAGAACTCCAGGATCAGGTGGTTTCCATTAAAGGAAGTAGCAGGAACCTGACAGATACCCTGACTTTAATCTTCCAGAGCTCGCTCAATTCAGGAACAATCCTTTCAGATTGGGAAACTGCTCATGTCACTCCGCTATTCAAGGTGAGAGAGGCAAACCAGGGAATTACAGAGCAGTTAACCTAACATCATTAGAAAAGCAAAATATTGTGGATGCTGGAAATCTGAAGTAAAAACAAATTTCTGGGAATACTAACCTGTCGGGCAGCATCTGTGGAGAGAGAAATAGAGCTAATGTTTCGAGTTGAAGCCTAACATCTTTTGTTGGGAAATTGTTAGAGTCTAGAATTAAGGATAGGGTGACTGAGGCAACATGCATTAGTCAAGGGTCGGTCATGCTGGACACACCAGGTTACATTTTTTGAAGAGGTGACAGAAGTCATGGATGGGAGAATGTCTATGGATGTTATTTATATGGACTTCTAGAGGCATTTAATAAAGTCCCTGATAGAGACTGCTAGCTAAAGTTGAAGTTCATGGAACTGAAGGCAGATTATTGACCTGATTTGGAAATTGGCCGAGTGGCAGGAGACAAAGAGTAGGGAGAATGGGCAGGTACTCTCATTTTCAGGATGTGATGAGTGGTGTCCTGCAAGGCTCTGTGTTGGGATTTCATCTATTCACTATTCACATATCCAAATTTGCTGATGACACAAAGGCTGGCAGCAATGTAAGCAGTGTAGATGGAAATATAAAATTACAAAGAGATATCGATACATTAAGTGAATGGGAAAAACTGGGGCAAATGGATTTCAATGTAAAAAAAATGTGAGGTCATCCACTTTGGACCTCACGAGGATAAAGGAAGGTACTTTCTAAATGGTGAAAAGCTTGAAACAGTGGAGGTGCAAAGAGACTTGAGATCCATGTACACAGTTCATTAAAGTGTCATCATTAGGCACAGAAAATAAAGCTGTGTTTATCTGTGCTGCAAAACCAGGGGGAGCACTTTCTGCACATGAACAGTTTCAGTCTGTGCTAGCTGCTGCATTAAAACAAGTAGGCTTGATGCAGACTCAGGACTGAGGTCGGGCACCTGGCAAAGAGACCTGGCGTCCGCTGGGGCAAATTCAGCTACAGGGTGTGTGACAATTTGACGACATGTGTAAACTCAACATTGCAGCAATACAAACTTGGTGTAGCCCCCATATTCTGAATTCCTGCCACCAACCAGAAAGAGGTCAGGAACAGTCATGCGGGTGCCTGTAGCAGGAGTTGCAGTGAGGAAATAATCAAAAAGATTAATGGTATGCTGGCTTTCTATCTGGAGGACTACAGGGGGTCAGGCTTCGGATATTCAAATCCCCGGTTAGAACACATTTGGAGAACTGTGAGCAGTTCTGGGCACCATACCATAGGGAAGTTACATATTTTTATTTATTCACGGGATGTGGACTTTGTTGGCTGGGCCAGCATTTATTGCCCATTCCTAGTTGCCCTTGAAAAGGTGGTGGTGAGCTGCCTTCTTGAACCGCTGCAGTCCACGTGCTGTAGGTACACCTGCAGTGCTGTTAGGGAGGGAGTTCGAGGATTTTGATCCAGCGACAACGAAGGAATGGCGATATATTTCCAAGTCAGGATGGTGAGTGTCTTGGAGGGGAACTTCCAGGTGGTGGTGTTCCCATCTATCTGCTGCCCTTGCCCTTCTAGATGATAGTGGTCATGGGTTTGGAAGGTGCTGTTGAAGGAGCCTTGGTGAATTCCTGCAGTGCATCTTGTAGATGGTACACACTGCTGCTACTGTGTCGGTGGTGGAGGGAGTGAATGTTTGTGGATGTGGTGCCAATCAAGCGGGCTGCTCTGTCCTGAACAGTGTCAAGCTTCTTGAGTGTTGTGGGAGCTGCACTCATCCAGGCAAGTGGAGAGTATTCCATCACACTCCTTGTAAATGGTGGACAGGCTTTGGGGAGTCAGGAGGTGAGTTACTCATCGCATGATTCTAGGCCTCTGGACTGCTCTTGTAGCCACAGTATTTATATGGCTAGTCCAGTTCAGATTCTGGTCAATGGTAACCCCCAGGATGTTGATAGTGGGGGATTCAGTGATGGTAATGCCATTGAATGTCAAGGGGCGATGGTTGTTGGAGATGGTCATTGCCTGACACTTGTGTGGTGTGAATGTTACTTGCCATTTGTCAGCCCAAGCCTGGATATTGTCCAGGTCTTGTTGCATTTGGATATGGACTGCTTCAGTATCTGAGGAATCGCAAAATGTGCTGAACATTGTACAATCATCAGTGAACATTCCCACTTCTGACCTTATGATGGAAGGAAGGTCATTGATGAAGCTGCTGAAGATGGTTGAGCCTAGGACACTACCCTGAGGAACTCCTATTGTGTTGTCCTGGAGCTGAGATGATTGACCTCCAACAACCACAACCATTTTCCTTTGTGCTAGGTATGACTCCAACCAGCAGAGAGTTTTCCCCCGATTTCCATTGACTCCAGTTTTGCCAGGGCTCCTTGATGCCACACTCGGTCAAATGATGTCTTGATGTCAAGGGCAGTCACTCTCACCTCACCTTGGGAGTTCAGCTCTTCTGTCCACGTTTGAACCAAAGCTGTAATGAGGTCAGAAGCTGAGTGGCCCTGGCCAAACCCAAACTGGGTGTCAGTGAGCAGGTTATTGCGAAGCAAGTGCCACTTGATAGCACTGTTGATGATCCCTTCCATTACTTTACTGATGATCAAGGGGTGGTAATTGGCCTGGTTGGCTTTGTCCTGCTTTTTGTGCGCAGGACATACCTGGGCAATTTTCCACATAGCCAGGTAGATGCCAGTGTTGTAGCTGTACTGGAACAGCTTGGCTAGAGGCGCGGCAAGTCCTGGAGCACAAGTCTTCAGTACTATTGCCGGGATATTGTCAGGGCCCATAGCTTTTGCAGTGTCCAGTGCCTTCAGCCGTCTCTCAATGTCGTGGAGTGAATCTATTTGGCTGAAGACTGGCATCTGTGATGCTGGGGATCTCCAGAGGAGGCCAAGATGGATCATCCACTTGGCACTTCTGGCTGAAGATTGTTGTAAATGCTTCACCCTTATCTTTTGCACTGATGTGCTTGGTTCCCCCATCATTGAGGATGGGGATATTTGTGGAGCCTCCTCCTCCAGTGAATTGTTTGGGGGGATTGCAGTGTAGATTTACTACAACGACAGCTGGATTGCAAGGTTAAAGCTACAAGGAGTGATTGAAAAAAAATTAGGATTATTCTCTGGACCTAAAGAGTTAAGGAGTAATTAGATTTGGTTTGCAAGATATTAAGGGGAGGACAGGGTAAATTGAAAGAAACTAGTTTTGCTGGTTGGGGTGTCTGGGACAAGGAGGCAAAGTCAAAAAGTTAGAGGCAGACATTTCAGGAGTGAAATTGGGAAACACTTCTACACACAAAGGGTGGGAGAAGTTTGGAACTCTCTTCCACAAACAGCAATTGATGCTGGATCAGTTGTTAATTTTCAAGCATAATAATAAATTGATGGATTGATAGGTAAATGTATAGGCGATATGGGGAGAGTGCAGGTATACAGAGTTAGGTCGCAGCTCGCCCATTGAGTGGTGGCGTAACACGATCAAAGGGATGAATGGCACCTCCTGTTTCTGTGTTCCTTTGTCCTGTTTAATACGCCCCCTAACCCTGACACTGGGGACAGGGACGGGACATTTAATATCCCCCCCCAACCCTGACACCGGGGACAGGGACGGGACATTTAATATCCCCCCTCTAACCCTGACACCGGGGACAGTAACGGGACATTTAATGTCCCACCCTAACCCTGACACCGGGGACAGTAATGGGACATTTAATATCCCCCCCTAACACTGACACCGGGGACTGGGACGGGACATTTAAAATCCCCCCCTAACCCTGACACCGGGGACTGGGACGGGACATTTAATATCCCCCTCTAACACTGACACCGGGTCAGGAACGGAACATTTAAAAACCTCCCTAACACTGACACCGGGGACAGGAACGTGACATTTAAAAACCCCCCTAACACTGACACCGGGGACAGGAACGGGATATTTAATATCCCCCCCCTAACACTGACACCGGGGACAGGAACGGGATATTTAATATCCCCCCCCTAACACTGACACCGGGAATATGAACAGGGCATTTAATCACCCCACCTGACCCTGACACCGGGGACAGGAACAGGACATTTAGTATCTCCCCCTGACCCTGACACCGGGGACAGGAACAGGACATTTAGTATCTCCCCCTGACCCTGACACCGGGGACAGGAACAGGACATTTAGTATCTCCCCCTGACCCTGACACCGGGGACAGGAACGGGACATTTAAAAACCTCCCTAACACTGACACCGGGGACAGGAACGGGACATTTAATATCCCTCCCTAACCCTGACACCGGGGACAGTGACAGGACAGCTGTATCTAGGTTTGAAGAAAGGCCATATTGGATGATTTGCAATGTTTATTTTAAGCAGATACTTGTCAAAATCGTCCCAGATTTGCACTAAGTGCTGCCACAAGTGGGAAAAACTCTCATTTTACTCCCCAGCTGCAATGGCAGCTCTTCATGGCGTGTCATCCCGAACACGCCATATTAATTATGCATTCTCGGGAAACACACCATTTCCATGGCAGGCGGGCTCTCATTCGCCCATCACGCCATCACCTCGCTGCTTCACCACACCAGGCACCATATTTAAAGTGCATCCACGCGCACCTCTATACTTCCAGCCCACGACCACTGCAGGGAAGATGGGGTAGCCCTGAAAGGCAAGAAGACTGCAGCCCCTGCTTCAATGACTCGTCTCTCAAGCGCCCTTCCTATGCAGTGGAGGCCCGCCGTGGTGTCCTCTATCCCCACTCTGGCCGCAGGAGGGGCAGCAAGATCACTAATCTGGTTTGGGAAGTGGTGGTCAGCACCAACACCTTGCAAAAGAGGACAGCCGCCCAGTGAGTAAGAGGATGAATAATCTCCTCCGTTCCACCAGGGTATATCACTCTTCTCATCACTCCCAACTCACACACTCACAAACCCATCACACATCCACAGGGTCCTCACTCACTGTCAGTGCAAGGGACATCACCATTCACTCTCTCACACAAATACCATCATCTGCCCTTCTCATCATGTCCTCATCCCGTCCATTTCTAGCCTTCTCGCCATATTGCCCACTCAGGCCATTGGGCGTGCCCGACGCTAACGGGCACTGATGATTCTGCCCACTGATTTGACAGAAGTACAAACAGATATTGCTGGGCATACACATCAGGACCTGCATTTGCTGTTTATAATTCCAAGTTCCAAAATCCGCAGTATTTTGTCTCACTGAGTTGACAGCCTTGTTCGGAGCAGATAGCAAGGCTGCTAAACAAAGTCTCTGCATCTTTCTTGTGGGCATGTGCATATCTCCATTTTCCTCAGCGTTGGGCTTCACTCACATTGTGAGCAGCCTCCAGCTATTTGGATAACTTGGCTCCTAACACTTTTATTGTATCCCGCTTTCCATGCTAAAAGTAGCCCAGTGTTCATTCAGATTTGCTGAAAGGCAGAGAGGCTGATTCTTAAAAACAAAATACTACTGCGGATGCTGGAAATCCAAAACAAAAACAGAATTACCTGGAAAAACTCAGCAGGTCTGGCAGCATCGGTGGAGAAGAAAAGAGTTGACGTTTCGAGTCCAATGACCCTTCAACAGAACAAGGGTCATTGGACTCGAAACGTCAACTCTTTTCTTCTCCACCGATGCTGCCAGACCTGCTGAGTTTTTCCAGGTAATTCTGTTTTTGAGGCTGATTCTTAGTCTATTTCACTGAATTGTACAGACCAGAAGGAGGTCATTCAGCCCATCATATCTCTGCCTGTTCTTTGAAAGTTTTCCACTTAGTCCTGCAAATGTTTCCATTAAGAAACCTATTGACTCCCCCTTTTTAAAAGTTACTGTTTCCATTAGCCTTTCAGGCAGTGCATTCCAGATCACACAATTCACTGCAAAAAAAAAATTCTCCCCAGCTGCAATTTGCCAATTTTTCATCCTAGGTTTGTGAAAAGTGTGGTAGCAGGCGGGGAAAAGGATGTGTTACCTGCTAGCCGCAATGGCAGTGTTTCACACCGTATTGTCCCAATCCAGCCTCATTAATCGTGCATTCCCTGGAAACACACCAGATCACTAGCGGGGCGGTCTCTGATTCGTCCACCCCACTGTCACCTCAGGCATTCACTAAACTGGGCGCCATGTTTAAAGGCTGCCCCTGCAAAGAGCTAGCGCTCCTCAAGGGATAGGAAGCTGCTGCAAAATCATGGCTGCCAAAGGGAGGAAACACGCTGCCCCCAGATTTAGCGATGCCTCCCTCGATTGCCTGCTGGGCACAGTGGAGGCCCATCGCCAAGTCCTCGACCCCCACTCTGGGTGAAGGCCAGCAAGCAAGGTCACCAATCCAGCATGAGAGGCAGTGGTCAGCGCCTCCCCTGCAAAAGAGGACAGCCACCCAGTGCCGCAAGGGGATGAATGATCTCCTCCATCCCGCCAGGGTAATTCACTCTCAGCTCACACACTCACAAACCCATCACACATCCACAGGGATCTCACATCTCAAGGGATAACACCACTAACTGTCACGCACACCCTCACATCCCCATCAGGCTCATATCCTCTCGCATTCTCATCCTCATCCTGTCCATGGCTCCACTCACCACACAAACATTTCACTCAGTGCCATGTGTCCTGCTCACACTCTCTCCATCTGTTTTCATGCAGGAGAAGCGGGCTTACATCAGAAGGGGCAGGTCCCAGACTGGGAGTGGAGTGGAGTGGCCCACATTAGGCTGCTCACTCAGTTTGAAGAGTGTGCCATCGCACTGATTGGTGAGGACGTGGACCCTGCCTGCGATGACGGTGAGGTCAGCAGCGACAGTGAGGTCCGCAGTGAACACCCACATGAGGATCCTGCACCTCATCTTGCCTCCAGCATGAATGGGGAGATGTGCACAGACCAGTGCTCCAGTGAGGTAGCCATGGGTGAGTTCCTGCAGTCGCAATGCGAGAGAGAAACGGGGCACCTTGACGTCCCTCCAGGTGCTCCTTCCCCTCAAGGGATAAGGCTGGGGCCCTCGGGCATCCAAAGGGAGGAGGAGCGGCAGCTGGACACCCCAGGGTTATCCACTCAGGCATCTCAGAGGCTGTCCTCTCCCTCCTAGTCCCCTTTGCCTGTGACCCTCCTCCACCTCGTCCTCTGTCACCACACAGGGAGCAGCTGGCCCACAGGAGGACAGGCACAGCAAGCTGGGACCCTCAAGGACTCTGTTTATCTGTTTTTTCCAGGACTCCTAGAAGTGGCCAACATCGCCACTCAATGAGGATGTACATTGATTGTGAAGGACAGAGAGAGAATCAACGATCTGTCACCCCTTCAAGACCAATAATCCTGCTTTTGATTGGAAGGTCAGTGCTGCCTGGACCTTGTCATTTGATGTCTGATGGATGAAGAGTCATCGGCTGAAGCCAGTCGAGATCACCTGCTGACATGTGAACAGCAGCTCCAGTATCAATTTGAAAAGAAGTATCAAAGCCTTGAACTTGGACTATAACTGACCAACAGTCTGGATGAAGACTATTTACTTCCCTGGGGGAACTCTGTGGGGTTGTCATTTTCTGGACTTTCCATTTCTTGGAAGGAATGTGTTTCGTAAATGCTTTCTGGTTAGTGACCTCCAAGATTTGCAGAAACGCTGGAAATGTCCAGTTTTACCGCACTGGAAGCATTCTGTGCCCTCTGCTGGGCTGTCCTGGCACCATTGCTAGTTTTTTGCGCCACCACGCTTTCATGTCCTTTTGCATGGTTTGGCTGGCTTTCTTGTGGGTGGGGTCGTTGCCCATGTGCCTACTCAGTCAATGGAGTCACATGAAGCCTCGGAGTCGCCCTGAATTGTTGCCCATTTTGGAACTCTGAGTTGGTACAGCATCACTCTCTGCTTGATAACGGGGTTCTGTGATGAATTGAAAAGGTTTCAAAGACTTCAATAATGGAATCAAAATCCATGGTGGACTCCTGCACATCCTGCCTTAAGAAAATATTGTCTGCTGCAGGGCCCACTGCATAAAAAAATGAATTAACTTGACGCTTTGGCTCCTTTTCCTGAAGACCTGACACTTCTCAGTACCAGAGAAAATGGCGTTTCCATAACCCCCACTGCTGGATTCTCTGTGGGTCACCGAGAGAGTCAAATGGGTGGGACAAGGGTAGGGACTGCTCACCAGGCAGTCATCATTACCTCTCTCCAGTGTGCCTCCTCCTACTGCTGAAATTTCTCGAGCTGCTTTCAAAGATTTCTTCACTCTGGGGTTCCCTCGATAACACCAACGTGTCTTCATCGCTGTCACCATGTTCTGAGATTGAGTCCTTCTGTCTTGGGCACTAGGCATGGGACTCAGTTCTTAGACAGACTGTAGTCCTACTATAATATCCACTTAACACTTGTTTATGGGTACCTTCTCTAAACAGGTTACAGAGCAGGCACGTAGATCCTAGGCATGATTCCAATCTCTCTCTCTCTCACGAGTCTATGACTGACTGGTGTCAGTGATACATCATTATCTATGTCACACATTAGCATATCCCATCTATTAACCCTTTATACTACAACAGCCATTGATAGTGGTGACCTGTCCCTGGACTGACATTATATCAACAATTGGGCACAGTGAAATCCCTTGGAGCATTGCAACTCAATCTAATGGTGTAATAAATTCACCTTGTACTAACACAAACCTGATGGTCATCAATGGGCAACACCTCTCACACTCACTGAACCATGGAGTATGTTAATCATGGCAGGTCATCTACCGCAATGCCACTTTCCCTCACTATCCCCATATCCCTTGATGTCATTAGTATTCAGAAATCTATCAATTTCTGTCATGAACATGCTCAGTGACTGAGCTTCCGCAGCCCTCTGGGGTAGAGAATTGCAAAGATTCATTACCTTCTGAGTGAAGAAATTCCTCCTCATCTCATAGCCCCTTATCCTGAGTCTGTGTCGGGGAGTGAGGGGAGAGTGTGAATCGACTGGGTGGGACATTAAAGGGTGTGAGGAGTGAGGGGGAGAGTGTGATTCGACTGGGTGGGATTTAAATGGTGTGGGGTGTGAGGGGGAGAGTGGGATTAGACTGGGTGGGATATTAAAAGGTGTGGGGTGTGAGGGAGAGAGTGGGATTAGACTGGGTAGGATATTAAAAGGTGTGGTGTGTGAGGGGTAGAGTGGGATTAGACTGAGTAGGATATTAAAAGGTGTGGGGTGTGAGGGGGAGAGTGGGAATAGACTGGGTGGGATATTAAAAGGTGTGGTGTGAGGCGGAGAGTGGGAATAGACTGGGTGGGATATTAAAAGGTGTGGGGTGTGAGGCGGAGAGTGGGAATAGACTGGGTGGGATATTAAAAGGTGTGGGGTGTGAGGGGGAATGTGGAATTAGACTGGGTAGGATATTAAAAGATGTGGGGTGTGAGGGGGAGAGTCGGATTAGACTGGGTAGGATATTAAAAGATGTGGGGTGTGAGGGGGAGAGTGGGATTAGACTGGGTAGGATATTAAAAGGTGTGAGGGGAGAGTGGGATTAGACTGGTAGGATATTAAAGGGGGAGAGGGAGCAGGATTAGACAGGTAGGATATTAAAGGGGGAGAGGGGGAGAGCAGGATTAGACTGGTAGGATATTAAAGGGGGAGAGGGGGAGAGCAGGATTAGACAGGTAGGATATTAAAGGGTGTGGGGAGTGAGGGGGAGAGTGGGATTAGACTGGGTAGGATATTAAAAAATGTGAGGGGAGAGTGGGATTAGACTGGTAGGATATTAAAGGGGGAGGGGGGGAGAGCAGGATTAGACTGGGTAGGATATTAAAAGGTGTGGGGAGTGAGGGGAGAGTGGGATTAGACTGGCTGTTATTTTAAAGCGTGCAGACCCATCACCAGGATCAGTCTCACATCCTTGAGATTGATCTTCCCAGGATTCAGGGACAGACTCCATCCCTGGGTCAGTGATTAGACCCTCCTGGGATAGGACATCTCTTGGGGTCAGGAATGAAACCCCTGCTCCTAGATGAGGTTGTGAGTCGAACTTGTATCCTCTAGAACCTTCCCCTTCTGACTATCGGGCTGGCTTCTGGAACCTACCACGGGTAAAGATTAAGTGACCCAGTGCACCAGAGGAACTTGGACCATCTGAAACACTGTCCACACACACCTATATACCCACTCCTGTTAAGATCAGGGCTGTTAACTCTGTTTCTCTTTCCACAGATACTGTCTGACTGGCCGAGTACTTCAGTATTTTCTGCTTTTATTTCAGATTTCCAATGTTCTGCTTTCTGTTAATGTGCTAAATATCTTGTCATCTCCAGATTCTATGAAAGTCTTCAAAGGAGAATTTACGTCACACCTACGTCCTACCTGGAACTGATAAAGATATTTAGAAACATGTTGGAAAGGAAGAGACTCGAGTTGTTGGTCAATAAGAACAGATACACGGTTGGACTGGAAAAGCTGGACTTTGCAGCATCTCAGGTAAGTTTACGTGAAACATGTTTAGGTGTTTCACTGGCTCCAGGACCATGAAGAGTAGATTTGTAATTTGACCCTGTACCTATTCAATTCTGCAACCAATCATTCGCTGTGAAACACCAGTGGCAAACATACCCATGACATGTACAGGTAAAGACAGCTCCTTTAATCCCAGCACATAATTTCAACATCAGTCCACATTCTCACTTTGAATTTTCTCATTGTTTCTTCCAATCGGTGGAGGAATTGTGGTGATGCGGTTTACAGTGTGTCCAGCATATTGTCTGGTGCTTGTTCAGGAGAACAGCTGAGGAACACTGTGTGTAACTTAGTAGTGAAGGAGTGCAGATCTGATTGATTTGTAATCAGCCCTGGTGAAACACTTCAGCTATGTCCATGTTTAAGATATAAACCCATCCGCTGATGCTAATGAGAAATTCATTCCCAGTGGGAGTGTTTATAATCTGAGATTAGAGTACAGCCCTTGCTTGTCCAGGGAAGCCTGCATGGTGCGAAACTATTTAGAACTGTCAGCAGGATGTTAAAACTGTACAAATGTGTGTATTGTTGACCCTTCATATAATCATGACTGAGACACATCCCTACAATTGAGCTGGTAAAGAATATCAATAGAAATTGCATCTAATGTCTGATCACAATGAAATGTCTAAAAGTGTTTTGTGCGAGGAATTATTCCGAGCTGTGCGACTGGGACATGACAGCACATACCTTCGCCCTGAAGCTGTCACTGCCTCCCTTCAGCTGCCAGGTTTCCTGTGATCGGGGGAATCTGACCAGCCAGAGTTAAACCCCACAAATGGCCTTGAGATAATTGGCCTGTTGATTTAATTTGGTTTATGTAAATTTCAGATCTGTTGATAGATTCATCAAGGTGAAGGATTTCAGTCCAGGCACTGGGAACTTTTCAAATTAAGCCATCTAATATTAACATTGCAGGGTTAAATGTCACATTGGACAGATAGTTTATTTTAATTCACTGGTTAATCATGGTGTAGTTTGTATTTTAATTAACTTATTCATTCATGTCTACATCAACTCCAGACCTAACTATTCCAATGCACTCGCTGACTGGAATCTCAAATTCTGTAAACTTGAGGTCAACCAAAACTCTCTGCCCATGTCTTAACTCACAGCAAGTCCTGTTCCCCTCTCACTGCTGTGCTCACTGACCTACATTGGCCCCTGGTTAAGAAATGCCTCAATTTTAAAATTCTCACCCTTGTTTTCAAATTCCTCCATGGCCTTGCCTCTCCCTATCTCTGTAATCTCCTCCAGCCCCACAACCGTCTGTGATATCTGTGCTCCTCTAATTCTGGCCTCTTGTGCATTCCCAGCTATAATTACTCCACCTTTCGTGGCCATGATTTCAGTTGCCTGGGCCCAAAGTTTTGGAATTCCCTCCCCATATCTCTCTACCTCTCCACCTCACTTTTCTCCTTTAAGACACTCCTTAAAATCTACCTATTAGACCAAGTTTTTGGTCATCTGACCTAACAGGCCTGATTTTCACGGAGTCAGGGAGACTCTGTCTCCAGAGAGACTTTAGGAATAGCACATGGGACCCGATTCGGAGACTCCCATCCTCATTCCCAGCACCCCTAATTTATGTCAGTCTGGGAGGAGGGTGAGGGCAGCAAGTCTGCACCCAGTGTTCCCGACCTGGCTGACTCTATTGCAGAGGAAGGCACCTCCTCACTCCCCACAATTTCCTCGGATTTGGGCCAGCTTCTAGATGACTCAAAGGAGTCGTGAGTTATAGTCTGGATTCGGGAACCTTTTGAAAGATAACTTCTAAAGGTTTTAACCAAGCCCCTTACCAACCCATGACCCCCAAACAACTGATGACCCCTCATAATCTCTATGCCAACCCATGCACCCCCACCACCCCCCAATGCTCCCTTACCCTCCATTCTAACTCATAGTACTTCCACGCTCATTCCCCCAGTGTACATTCAAACCTCATTTGTCAGTGAGCCCAGATTTATTGAAACAGCTGTACATAAGGGAAAAGATTGTTTGATTGGCAGGTTTTTTTCTTGGATCTATTTTGTCAATGGATCAATGTTTATTTACACAAGATAGAGTTGTCAAGTGCTTATAGGTTCTGCTATTGATACTTTAAATATCTGGTTGATTGACACTTTTATAGGGTTGTAGTAACAGCAGTTTTTATTTAATGTTATGAATAGCTGTTATTTTAAACTTTTCCACACATGCCATTGCTACTATAAAGTTCACTGGTTCTGCGCAGACTGTATACTGGGTGAATGGGCATGGAAATGCCAAGAGTTGGCATGGAGAGGTCAATGGGAGTGGGTTTGAGGCATGATTTGGCATGGCTGGGACATGGAGAATGGGTGGAGGGGATGAGGGTTTCTGAGGGGTGGGAGCTAGAGGGCCTAATGTTTAAGGAAACAATTGGGATGAAGTCCCAGAAAACCAAGGCAGGCCTTTTAACCAGCCCACCTCAGCACTCAGCAGCTCCTGTGGCCGCCTCCTATCTGTGTCTGGCATTGACAGGCCTGACTCCAGCATGCACCAGCACCCCGGACCGAAAATTGAACCATCTGAGGCACTTTCTCCCGAGCCGGGAAATTTCCCAACTCCGGCTACCTGCCTTGAAGCTGAAATTCCAGCCCAATATCTCCTAATGTGGCTTAGTGTCATACTTTGTTTTCTAACGCTCCTGTGAAGCACCTTGGGACATTTCTTTACTTTTAAGGTGCTATATAAATACAAGTTGTTGTTGTATTTCAATGCTGTTCAGTTCTAAACTCTGTGGAAAATTTTCATTATTGCTAAACATGTTGAATTCTGACTCTCATGGCAAAGTAGCTTGTTCAGACGACTACACATTGAGAATGGTGGATGACCGGATCAGCCCTGACTCCCCCATTCTTTCAATACTTTGTTCATGCTCCCTGGGTATTTTAAGTGAAGATCCTGCCTCATTTTTTTACAAACAATGAGAATGCAATGGAGTACTCTTCCATCTTCATCACCTGAAAAAGTAACCTAATGGAATGGATTGCCCAGCCTTCAGAGAAATAGAAACAGAAAATGTTGGAAACATTCAGCAGGTCAGGCAGCAACTCTAGAGAAACAGAGTTAACAGCTGGCACCTTGTGCCCACCCATGTGGCGAGTTTGGTAGCGGGGGGCATTTAATCAGGTTGGAGGGTGGGTGTGGAGTCTACCACCTTCCCACCTCCACCCCAATTAAATCCATGGTGGAAGGGCCCACTGCCTATTGAGGCCCTTAAGTGGACAGTTAACGGCCACTTAAGGGCCTCATCTTGTCACCACTGGTATTTTTTTAAAAATTTATTTAACGGAATTGTCATACGGGGAGCATGACAAGAAAACCCTGGCATGTTTGCTTGCAGACTTCTGGGGACCAACCCTCATTCAAAGGCACTCAATGCCTGATTGAGGAACGAGGCATCAGGGAAGGGGAGGTACCTGCTGAGAGCCACGCCCTGCCCTTGCTGCTGACCCACCACGTCCCTCCCCGTGACCCCCATCCTTTGACTTCCTTTCCGCCATCATTCATTGTGGCTGGGCCCCTCCTCCACGGCCTCGGTGGTGTCATACTGGCAGCTGCCACTGCCTCACTGTTGGTGCTGCTGAGTACGGAAAAGCTGCCAGCCTCTGATTGGCCGGCAGCTCTCAGTGGGCGTGACACCTGCCCCTGGGACCTCTGACCCTGGAGAATGGCCGAGTTGTTGGTTTGTCAAGTCCCTGGGCGGCAGAGGATGTAGTGGGGCTTCCCCAAAAGAAGTGACGCAGGGACTCACCAGCTCTCTAGCAAGTGGACGAGACCCCCGACCCCTACACAAGACTCAATGTTTCAGGCTGTAACCTTATATCAGATGGAAGTTCGAACTGAAACGTTAATTCTGTTTCTTTCTTCACAGATGCGGCCTGGTCTGCTGAGCATTTCCAGCATTTTGTATTTTTATTTTAGATTTCCAGCATCTGCTGTACTTTGCTGTTGCTACAGAGATCCTGTCTGATTCCCACCCGGTTATAGAGATCCTGTCTGATTCACACCCGGTTATAGAGATCCTGTCTGATTCCCACCCAGTTATAGAGATCCTGTCTGATTCCCACCCGGTTATAGAGATTCTGTCTGATTCCCACCCGCGTATAGTGATCCTGTCTGATTCCCACCCAGTTATAGAGGTCCTGTCTGATTCCCACCCGGTCATAGAGATCCTGTCTGATTCCCACCCGGTTATAGAGATCCTGTCTGATTCCCACCCGGTTATAGAGATCCTGTCTGATTCCCACCCGGTTATAGAGATCCTGTCTGATTCGCACTCGGTCATAGAGATCCTGTCTGATTCCCACCCGGTTATAGAGATCCTGTCTGATTCCAACTCTTTTGCAGACATCCTGTCTGATTCACACCCGGTTACAGAGATCCTGTCTGATTCCCATCCGGTTACAGAGATCCTGTCTGATTCCCACCCGGTTACAGAGATCCTGTCTAATTCCCACCCGGTTACAGAGATCCTGTCTGATTCCCACACGGTTATAGAGATCCTGTCTGATTCCCACCTGGTTACAGAGATCCTGCCTGATTCCCAGCCAGTTATAGAGATCCTGTCTGATTCCCACTCTGTTACAGAGATCCTGTCTGATTCCCACGTCATTATAGAGATCCTGCCTGATTACCACCCGGTTACAGAGATCCCACTAATTCCCACCCGGTAATAGAGATCCAGTCTGATTCCCACTCCGTTAAAGAGATCCTGTCTGATTCCCACCCAGTTGATACCCACCCAGTTGTCCCACTCTGTTACAGAGATCCGGTCTGAATCCCACCCGGTTACAGAGATCCTTTCTGATTCCCACCCGGTTACAGAGATCCTGTCTGATTCCCACCCGCTTACAGAGATGCTGTCTGAATCCCACCCGGTTACAGATATCCTGTCTGATTCCCACCCGGTTATAGAGATCCTGTCTGATTCCCACCCAGTTACAGAGATCCTGTCTGATTACCATCTGGTTACAGAGATCCTGTCTAATTTCCACCCTGTAATAGAGATCCAGTCTGATTCCCACTCTGTTAAAGAGATCCTGTCTGATTCCCACCCGGTTATAGAGATCCTGTCTGATTCCCATGCAGTAGTCCCACTCTGTTACAGAGATCCGGTCTGATTCCCACCTGGTTATAGAGATCCCTTATGAATCCCACCCGGTTGCGGAGATCCTGTCTGAATCCGACCCGGTTGTAGAGATCCTGCCTGATTCCCACACGGTTACCGAGACCCTGTCTGATTCCCACCTGGTCATAGAGATCCTGTCGGATTCCCACCCGGTTACAGAGATCCTGTCTGATACCCACCCGGCTATAGAGATCCTGTCTCATTCCCACTCCGTTATAGAGATCATGACTGATTCCCACCTCATTACAGAGATCCTGTCTGATTCCCACCTCATTACAGATATCCTGCCTGATTACCACCCGGTTATAGAGATCCTTTTTGATTCCCACCCAGTTGTCCCACTCTGTTACAGAGATCCGGTCTGATTCCCACCCGGTTATAGAGAGCCTGTCTGATTCACACCCGGTTATAGAGATCCTGACTGATTCCCACCCGGTTACAGAGGTCCTGTCTGATTCCCACCCGGTTACAGAGATGCTGTCTGAATCCCACCCGGTTACAAAGATCCTGTCTGATTCCCACCCGGTTACAGAGATGCTGTCTGAATCCCACCCGGTTACAGAGATCCTGTCTGATTCCCAACCGGTTACAGAGATCCTGTCTGATTCCCACCCGGTTACAGAGATCCTGTCTGATTACCATCTGGTTACAGCGGTGCTGTCTAATTCCCACCCCGTAATAGAGATCCAGTCTGATTCCCACTCTGTTAAAGAGATCCTGTTTGATTCCCACCCGGTTATAGAGATCCTGTTTGATTCCCACGCAGTAGTCCCACTCTGTTACAGAGATCCGGTCTGATTCCCAGCTGGTTCTTGAGATCCTGTCTGCATCCCACCCGGTTGCAGAGATCCTGTCTGATTCCCACCCGGTCATAGAGATCCTGTCTGATTCCCACTCCGTTATAGAGATCCTGTATGATTTCCACCTCATTATAGAGATCCTGCCTGATTACCACCCGGTTACAGGGATCATGTCTGATTCCCACCCGGTTATAGAGATCCTGTCTGATTCCCACCCGGTAATAGAGATCCTGTCTGATACCCACTCCGTTATAGAGATCATGTCTGACTCCCACCTCTTTATAGAGATCCTGCCTGATTTCCATCCGGATACAGAGATCCTGTCTAATTCCCGCCCTGTAATAGAGATCCACTCTGATTCGCACTCTGTTAAAGAGATCCTGTCTGATTCCCACCCGGTTATAGAGATCCTGTCTGATTCCCACCCGGATATAGAGATCCAGTCTGATTCCCACTCTGTTAAAGGGATCCTGTCTGATTCCCACGCGGTTATAGAGATCCTGTCTGTTTCCCACGCAGTAGTCCCACTCTGTTACAGAGATCCGGTCTGATTCCCACCTGGTTATAGAGATCCTGTCTGAATCCCACCCGGTTGCCGAGATCCTGTCTGATTCCCACCGGGTCTTAGAGATCCTGTCTGATTCCCAACCGGTTATAGAAATCCTGTCTGAATCCCACCCGGTTGTAGAGATCCTGCCTGATTCCCACATGGTTACAGAGACCCTGCATGATTCCCACCTGGTCATAGAGATCCTGTCGGATTCCCACCCAGTTATAGACATGTGTCTGATTCCCACTCTGTTGCAGAGATCCTGTCTGATTCCCACCCGGTTGCAGAGATCCTGTCTGATTCCCACCCGCTTACAGAGATACTGTCTGATTCCCACCCGATTACAGAGATCCTGTCTGATTCCCACCTCATTATAGAGATCCTGCCTGATTACCACCCGGTTACAGGGATCATGTCTGATTCCCACCCGGTTACAGAGATCCTGTCTGATTCCCACCCGGTTACAGAGATCCTGTCTGATTCCCACCCGGTTACAGAGATCCTGTCTGATTCCCACCCGGTTATAGGGATCCTGTCTGATTCCCACTCTGTTACAGAGATCCTGTCTGATTCCCACCTCATTAGAGAGATCCTGCCTGATTACCACCTGGTTATAGAGATCCTGTCTGATTCCCACTCCGTTATAGAGATCCTGTATGATTTCCACCTCATTATAGAGATCCTGCCTGATTACCACCCGGTAATGGAGCTGCTGTCGGATTCCCACTCCGTTATTGAGATCATGTCTGATTCCTACCTCATTACAGAGATGCTGCCTGATTGCCACCTCATTATAGAGATCCTGCCTGATTACCACCCGGTTACAGGGATCATGTCTGATTCCCACCCGGTTACAGAGATCCTGTCTGATTCCCATCCGGTAATAGAGATCATGTGTGATACCCACTCCGTTATAGAGATCATGTCTGATACCCACCTCATTACAGAGATTCTGTCTGATTCCCACCTCATTATAGAGATCCTGCCTGATTTCCATCCGGTTACACAGAACCTTTCTAATTCCCACCCTGTGATAGAGATCCACTCTGATTCCCACACTGTTAAAGAGATCCTGTCTGTTTCCCACCCGCTTGTAGAGATCCTGCCTGATTCCCACCCGGTTACAGGAACCCTGTCTGACTCCCACCATCTCCCATAGAGATCCTGTCTGGTTCCCACCCGTGTATAGAGATCCTGTCTGATTCCCACCTCATTATAGAGATCCTGTCTGATTCCCACCTCATTATAGAGATCCTGTCTGATTCCCACCCGGTTATAGAGATCCTGTCTGATTCCCACTCTGTAATAGAGATCCAGTCTGATTCCCACTCTGTTAAAGAGATCCTGTCTGATTCTCACCCGTTTATAGAGAAGCTGTTTGATTCCCACACAGTTGTCCCACTCTGTTACAGAGATCCGGTCTGATTCCCACCTGGGTATAGAGATCCTGTCTGATTCCCACCTGGTTACAGAGGTCCTGTCTGATTCCCACCCGGTTATAGAGATCCTGTCTGATTCCCACCCGATTATAGAGTTCCTGTCTGATTCCCACCTGGTTACAGAGATCCTGTCTGATTCCCACCCGGTTATAGATATCCTGTCTGATTCCCACCCGGTTACAGAGATCCTTTCTGATTCCCACTCTGTTACAGAGATCCTGTCTGATTCCCACTTCATTTTAGAGATCCTGCCTGAATAACTCCCGGTTACAGGGATCATGTCTGATTCCCACCCGATTATAGAGATCCTGCCTGATTACCATCCGGTTACAGAGATCCTGTCTGATTCCCACCCGGTTATAGAAATCCTGTCTGAATCCCACCCGGTTGTAGAGATCCTGCCTGATTCCCACACGGTTACAGAGACCCTGTATGATTCCCACCTGGTCATAGAGATCCTGTCGGATTCCCACCCGGTTACAGAGATCCTGTCTGATTCCCACTCTGTTAAAGAGATCCTGTCTGTTTCCCACCCGGTTATAGAGATCCTTTTTGATTCCCACCCAGTTGTCCCACTCGGTTACAGAGATCTGGTCTGATTCCCACCCGGTTATAGAGATCCTGTCTGATTCCCACTCCGTTATAGAGATCCTGTATGATTTCCACCTCATTATAGAGATCCTGCCTGATTACCACCCGGTAATGGAGATGCTGTCGGATTCCCACTCCGTTATTGAGATCATGTCTGATTCCCACCTCATTACAGAGATGCTGCCTGATTGCCACCTCATTATAGAGATCCTGCCTGATTACCATCCGGTTACAGGGATCATGTCTGATTCCCACCCGGTTCTGGAGATCCTGTCTAATTCCCACCATGTAATAGAGATCCACTCTGATTCCCACTCTGTTAAAGAGATCCTGTCTGTTTCACACCCAGTTAGAGAAATTCTGTCTGATTCCCACGCGGTTGTAGAGATCCTGCCTGTCTCCCACCCGGTTACAGAAATCCTGTCTGATTCCCACCCGGTTACAGAGATCCTGTCTGATTTCCTTCCGGTTACAGCGATCCTTTCTGATTCCCATTCTGTTACAGAGATCCTGTCTGATTCCCACTTCATTATAGAGATCATGCCTGATTACCATCCGATTACAGAGATCGTGTCTAATTCCCACCCGGTAATAGAGATCCAGTCTGATTCCCACTCTGTTAAAGAGATCCTGTCTAATTCCCACCCGGTTATAGAGATCCTGTCTAATTCCCACCCGGTTATAGAGATCCTGTCTATTCCCACCCAGTTGTCCCACTCTGTTACAGAGATCCGGTCTGATTTCCACCCGGTTATAGAGATCCTTTCTGATTCCCACGCTGTTACAGAGATGCTGTCTGATTCCCACTTCATTATAGAGATCCTGTCTGATTACCATCCGGTTACAGAGATCCTGTCTAATTCCCACCCGGTAATAGATATCCAGTCTGATTCGCACTCTGCTAAAGAGATCCTGTCTGATTCCCACCCGGTTATAGAGTTCCTGTCTAATTCCCACTCGGTTAAAGAGATCCTGTCTATTCCCACCCAGTTATAGAGATCCTGTCTGATTCCCACTCGGTTATAGAGATCATGTCTGATTCCCACCCAGTTGTCCCACTCTGTTACAGAGATCCGGTCTGATTCCCACCTCATTAGAGAGATCCTGTCTGATTCCCACCCGGTTACAGAGATCCTGTCTGATTCCCGCCCGGTTACAGAGATCCTGTCTGATTCCCACCCGGTTACAGAGATCCTGTCTGATTCCCCCCCCCCCGGTTACAGAGATCCTGTCTGATTCCCACCCGGTTATAGAGATCCTGTCTGATTCCCACCCAGTTATAGAGATCATGTGTGATTCCCACCTCATTATAGAGATCCTGCCTGATTACCATCCGGTTACAGAGATCCAGTCTGATTCCCACCCGGTTGATTCCCATCCAGTTGTCCCACTCTGTTACAGAGATCCGGTCTGAATCCCATCCGGTTATAGAGATCCTGCCTGATTCCCACCCGTTTACAGAGATCCTTTCTGATTCCCACCCGGTTACAGAGATGCTGTCTGATTCCCACGCGGTTATAGAGATCCTGTCTGATTCCCCCCCCGGTTACAGAGATCCTGTCTGATTCCCACCTCATTAGAGAGACCCTGCCTGATTACCTCCTGGTTATAGAGATCCTGTCTGATTCCCACTCCGTTATAGCGATCCTGTCTGATTCCCACTCGGTAACAGAGAACCGGTCTGATTCCCACCCGGTTACAGAGATCCTATCTGATTCCCACCCGGGTATTGAAATACTGTCTGAATCCCACTCGGTTGTAGAGATCCTGCCTGATTCCCACTCCCTTATAGAGATCCTGTCTGATTCCCACCCGGTTATAGAGATCCTGTCTGATACCCACTCCGTTATAGAGATCATGTCTGATTCCCACCTCATTACGGAGACCCTGTCTGATTCCCACTCCGTCATAGAGATCCTGTCTGATTCCCACCCGGTTACAGACATCCTGTCTGATTCCCACCCGGTTACAGAGATCCTGTCTGATTCCCACCCGGTTACAGAGATCCTGTCTGATTACCACCCGGTTGTAGATATCCTGCCTGATTCCCACCCGGTTACAGAGACCCTGTCTGACTCCCACCCGGTCATAGAGATCCTGTCTGATTCCCAGCCGGTTATACATATCCTGTCTGATTCCCACCCGGTTACAGAAATCCTGTCTGATTCCCACCCGGTTATAGAGATCCTGTCTGGTTCCCACCCGGTAATAGAGATCCTGCCTGTCTACCACCCGTTTACAGAGATCCTTTATGGTTCCCACCCGGTTACAGAGATGCTGTCTGAATCCCACCCGGTTACAGAGATCCTGTCTGATTCCCACCCGGTTACAGAGATGCTGTCTGAATCCCACCCGGTTACAGAGATCCTGTCTGATTCCCACCCGGTTATAGAGATCCTGTCCGATTCCCACCCGGTTACAGAGATCCTGTCTGATTACCATCTGGTTACAGCGGTGCTGTCTAATTCACACCCCGTAATAGAGATCCAGTCTGATTCCCACTCTGTTAAAGAGATCCTGTTTGATTCCCACCCGGTTATAGAGATCCTGTTTGATTCCCACACAGTAGTCCCACTCTGTTACAGAGATCCGGTCTGATTCCCAGCTGGTTCTTGAGATCCTGTCTGCATCCCACCTGGTCATAGAGATCCTGTCTGATTCCCACCCGGTCATAGAGATCCTGTCTGATTCCCACCCAGTTACAGAGATCCTGTCTGATTCGCACCCGGTAAAAGAGATCCTGTCTGATTTCCACTCCGTTATAGAGATCATGACTGATTCCCACCTCATTACAGAGATCTTGTCTGTTTCCCACCTCATTATAGAGATCCTGCCTGATTCCCACCCGGTTACAGGGACCCTGTCTGACTCCCACCCGGTCATAGAGATCCTGTCTGACTCCCACCCGGTTATAGAGATCCTGTCTGATTCCCACCCGGGTATAGAGATCCTGTCTGATTCCCACCCGGTTACAGAGATCCTGCCTGTCTCCCACCCGGTTACAGACATCCTGTCTGATTCCCACCCGGTAACTGAGATCCTGTCTGATTTCCACCCGGTTTCTAGAGATCCTTTCTGAATCCCACTCTGTTACAGAGATCCTATCTGATTCCCACTTCATTATAGAGATCATGCCTGATTACCATCCGATTACAGAGATCCTGCCTAATCCCCACCCGGTAATAGAGATCCAGTCTGATTCCCACTCTTTTAAAGAGATCCTGTCTGATTCCCACCCGGTTATAGAGATCCTGTCTAATTCCCACCCGGTTATAGAGATCCTGTCTATTCCCACCCAGTTGTCCCACTCTGTTACAGAGATCTGGTCTGATTTCCACCGGTTATAGAAATCCTTTCTGATTCCCACTCTGTTACAGAGATCCTGTCTGATTCCCACTTCATTATAACGATCCTGCCTGATTACCATCCGGTTACAGAGATCCAGTCTAATTCCCACCCGGTAATAGAGATCCAGTCTGATTCCCACTCTGTTAAAGAGATCCTGTCTGATTCCCACCCGGTTATAGAGATCCTGTCTAATTCCCGCTTGGTTATCGAGACCCTGTGTATTCCCACCCAGTTATAGAGATTCTGTCTGATTCCCACTCGGTTATTGAGATCCTGTCTGATTCCCACCCAGTTGTCCCACTTTGTTACAGAGATCCGGTCTGATTCCCACCTGGTTGCAGAGACCCTGTCTGACTCCCACCCGGTCATAGAGATCCTGTCTGATTCCCACCCGGTTACAGAGATCCTGTCTGATTCCCACCCGGTTACAGAGATCCTGTCTGATTCCCACCCGGTTATAGAGATCCTGTCTGATTCCCTCCCGGTTACAGAGATCCTGTCTGATTCCCACCCGGTTACAGAGATCCTGTCTGATTCCCACCTCATTAGAGAGATCCTGCCTGATTACCACCTGGTTATAGAGATCCTGTCTGATTCCCACTCCGTTATAGAGATCCTGTATGATTTCCACCTCATTATAGAGATCCTGCCTGATTACCACCCGGTAATGGAGCTGCTGTCGGATTCACACTCCGTTATTGAGATCATGTCTGATTCCTACCTCATTACAGAGATGCTGCCTGATTGCCACCTCATTATAGAGATCCTGCCTGATTACCACCCGGTTACAGGGATCATGTCTGATTCCCACCCGGTTACAGAGATCCTGTCTGATTCCCATCCGGTAATAGAGATCATGTGTGATACCTACTCCGTTATAGAGATCATGTCTGATACCCACCTCATTACAGAGATTCTGTCTGATTCCCACCTCATTATAGAGATCCTGCCTGATTTCCATCCGGTTACACAGAACCTGTCTAATTCCCACCCTGTGATAGAGATCCACTCTGATTCCCACACTGTTAAAGAGATCCTGTCTGTTTCCCACCCGCTTGTAGAGATCCTGCCTGATTCCCACCCGGTTACAGGAACCCTGTCTGACTCCCACCATCTCCCATAGAGATCCTGTCTGGTTCCCACCCGTGTATAGAGATCCTGTCTGATTCCCACCTCATTATAGAGATCCTGTCTGATTCCCACCTCATTATAGAGATCCTGTCTGATTCCCACCCGGTTATAGAGATCCTGTCTGATTCCCACTCCGTTATAGAGATCATGAATGATTCCCACCTCATTATAGATATCCTGCCTTATTCCCACCTCATTATAGAGATCCTGCCTGATGACCATCCGGTTACAAAGATCCTGTCTAATCCCTACCCTGTAATAGAGATCCAGTCTGATTCCCACTCTGTTAAAGAGATCCTGTCTGATTCTCACCCGTTTATAGAGATCCTGTTTGATTCCCACACAGTTGTCCCACTCTGTTACAGAGATCCGGTCTGATTCCCACCTGGGTATAGAGATCCTGTCTGATTCCCACCTGGTTACAGAGGTCCTGTCTGATTCCCACCCGGTTATAGAGATCCTGTCTGATTCCCACCCGATTATAGAGTTCCTGTCTGATTCCCACCTGGTTACAGAGATCCTGTCTGATTCCCACCCGGTTATAGATATCCTGTCTGATTCCCACCCGGTTACAGAGATCCTTTCTGATTCCCACTCTGTTACAGAGATCCTGTCTGATTCCCACTTCATTTTAGAGATCCTGCCTGAATAACTCCCGGTTACAGGGATCATGTCTGATTCCCACCCGATTATAGAGATCCTGCCTGATTACCATCCGGTTACAGAGATCCTGTCTAATTCCCACTCTATAATTGAGATCTTGATTCCCACCCGGTTATAGAAATCCTGTCTGATTCCCAACCTGTTGTAGAGATCCTGCCTGATTCCCACCCGGTTACAGAGACCCTGTCTGATTCCCACCCGGTCATAGAGATCCTGTCTGGTTCCCACCCGGGTATAGAGATCCTGTCTGATTCCCACCCGGTTACAGAGATCCTGTCTGATTCTCACCCGGGTATAGAGATCCTGTCTGATTCCCACCCGGTTACAGAGATCCTGCCTGTCTCCCACCCGGTTACAGAGATCCTGTCTGATTCCCAACCGGTAACAGCGATCCTGTCTGATTTCCACCCGGTTTCTAGAGATCCTTTCTGATTCCCACTCTGTTACAGAGATCCTATCTGATTCCCACTTCATTATAGAGATCTTGCCTGATTACCATCCGATTACAGAGATCCTTTCTGATTCCCACTCTGTTACAGAGATCCTGTCTGATTCCCACTTCATTTTAGAGATCCTGCCTGAATAACTCCCGGTTACAGGGATCATGTCTGATTCCCACCTCATTATAGAGATCCTGCCTGATTTCCATCCGGTTACGGAGAACGTGTCTAATTCCCACCCTGTAATAGAGATCCACTCTGATTCCCACTCTGTTAAAGAGATCCTGTCTGTTTCCAACCCGGTTATAGAAATCCTGTCTGATTCCCACCCGGTTGTAGAGATCCTGCCTGATTCCCACCCGGTTACAGAGACCTTGTCTGACTCCCACCCGGTCATAGAGATCCTGTCTGATTCCCACCCGCGTATAGTGATCCTGTCTGATTCCCACTCGGTTACAGAGATCCTGTCTGATTCCCACCCGGTTATAGAGATCCTGCCTGTCTCCCACCCGGTTACAGAGATCCTGTCTGATTCCCAACCGGTAACAGCGATCCTGTCTGATTTCCACCCGGTTTCTAGAGATCCTTTCTGATTCCCACTCTGTTACAGAAATCCTATCTGATTCCCACTTCATTATAGAGATCTTGCCTGATTACCATCCGATTACAGAGATCCTGTCTAATTCCCACCCGGTAATAGAGATCCAGTCTGATTCCCACTCTTTTAAAGAGATCCTGTCTGATTACCACCCGGTTATAGAGATCCTGTCTAATTCTCACCCGGTTATAGAGATCCTGTCTATTCCCACCCAGTTGTCCCACTCTGTTACAGAGATCCAGTCTGATTTCCACCCGGTTATAGAAATCCTTTCTGATTCCCACTCTGTTACAGAGATCCTGTCTAATTCCCACCCGGCAATAGAGATCCAGTCTGATTCCCACTCTGTTAAAGAGATCCTGTCTGATTCCCACCCGGTTATAGAGATCATGTCTAATTCGCACTCTGTTATCGAGACCCTGTGTATTTCCACCCAGTTATAGAGATCCTGTCTGATTCCCACTCGGTTATTGAGATCCTGTCTGATTCCCACCCAGTTGTCCCACTTTGTTACAGAGATCCGGTCTGATTCCAACCCGGTTACAGTGACCCTGCCTGACTCCCACTCGGTCATAGAGATCCTTTCTGATTCCCACACGGTTACAGAGATCCTGTCTGATTCCCACCCGGTTATAGAAATCCTGTCTGATTCCCGCCCGGTTATAGAGATCCAGTCTGATTCCCACCCGGTTCCAGAGATCCTGTCTGATTTCCACCCGGTTATAGAGATCCTTTCTGATTCCCACTCTGTTACAGAGATCCTGTCTGATTCCCACTTCATTACAGAGATCATGCCTGATTACCATCCTATTACAGAGATCCTGTCTAATTCCCACTCCGTTATAGAGATCCAGTCTGATTCCCACTCTTTTAAAGAGATCCTGTCTGATTCTCACCCGGTTATAGAGATCCTGTCTAATTCCCACCTGGTTATAGAGATCCTGTCTGATTCCCACCCGGTTACAGAGACCCTGCCTGACTCCCACCCGGTTACAGAGATCCTGTCTGATTTACGCCCGGTTACAGAGATCCTGTTTGATTCCCACCCGGTTACAGAGATCCTGTCTGATTCCCTCCCGGTTATAGAGATCCTGTTTGATTCCCGCCCGGATACAGAGATCCTGTCTGATTCCCACCCGGTTACAGAGATCCTGTCTGATTTACGCCCGGTTACAGAGATCCTGTTTGATTCCCACCCGGTTACAGAGATGCTGTCTGATTCCCTCCCGGTTATAGAGATCCTGTCTGGTTCCCACCCGGTTCCAGGGATCCTGTCTGATTTCCACCCGGTTATAGAAATCCTTTCTGATTCCCACTCTGTAACAGAGATCCTCTCTGATTCCCACTTCATTATAGAGATCATGCCTGATTACCATCCGATTACAGAGATCCTGTCTAATTCCCACCTGGTAATAGAGTTCCAGTCTGATTCCAACTCTTTTAAAGAGATCCTGTCTAATTCCCACCCGGTTATAGAGATCCTTTCTGATTCCCACTCTGCTAAAGAGATCCTGTCTGATTCCAACCCGGTTATAGAGATCCTGTCTAATTCCCACTCGGTTATAGAGATCCTGTATATTCCCACCCAGTCATAGAGATCCTGTCTGATTCCCACTTGGTTATAGAGATCCTGTCTGATTCCCACCCAGCTGTCCCACTTTGTTACAGAGATCCGGTCTGATTCCCACTTGGTTACAGAGACCCTGTCTGACTCCCACCCGGTCATAGAGATCCTGTCTGATTCCCACCCGGTTACAGAGATCCTGTCTGATTCCCACCCGGTTACATAGGTCCTGTCTGATTTCCGCCCGGTTATAGAGATCCTGTCTGATTCCCACCCGGTTACAGAGATCCTGTCTGATTCCCACTCTGTTACAGAGATCATGTCTGTTTCCCTTCTCATTATAGAGATCCTGTCAGATTACCATCCGGTTACAGAGATCCTGTCTGATTCCCACCCGGTTATTGAGATCCTGTCTGATTCCCACTCCGTTATTGAGATCATGAGATCAATTCCCACCTCATTACCGAGCTCCTGCCTGATTGCTAAATCGTTATAGAGATCCTGCCTGATTAGCATACGGTTACAGAGATCCAGTCTAATTCCCATCCGGTTGATTCCCACCCAGTTGTCCCACTCTGTTACAGAGTTCTGGTCTGAATCCCACCCGGTTATAGAGATCCAGTCTGATTCCCACCCGGTTACAGAGATCCTGTTTGATTGCCACCCGGTTACAGAGATGCTGTCTGATTTTCACCCGGTTATAGAGATCCTGTCTGATTCCCACCCGGTTATAGAGATGCTGCCTGTCTCCCACCCGGTTACAGAGATCCTGTCTGATTCCCACCCGGTAACAGAGATCCTGTCTGATTTCCACCCGGTTATAGAGATCCTTTCTGATTCCCACTCTGTTACAGAGTTCCTGACTGATTCCCACTTCAGTATAGAGATCATGCCTGATTACCATCCGATTACAGAGATCCTGTCTAATTCCCACCCGGTAATAGAGATTCAGTCTGATTCCCACTCTTTTAAAGATATCCTGTCTGATTCCCACCCGGTTATAGAGATCCTGTCTAATTCCCACCCGGTTGTAGGGATCCTGTCTATTCCCACCAAGTTGTCCCACTCTGTTACAGAGATCCTGTCTGATTTCCACCCGGTTTTAGAGATCCTTTCTGATTCCCACTCTGTTACAGAGATCCTGTCTGATTCCCACTTCATTATAGCGATCCTGCCTGATTACCACCCGGTTACAGAGATCCTGTCTAATTCCCACCCGGCAATAGAGATCCAGTCTGATTCCCACTCTTTTAAAGAGATCCTGTCTGATTCTCACCCGGTTATAGAGATCCTGTCTAATTCCCACCCGGTTATCGAGATCCTGTCTGATTCCCACCCGGTTACAGAGACCCTGCCTGACTCCCTCCTGGTTACAGAGATCCTGTCTGATTTACGCCCAGTTACAGAGATCCTGTTTGATTCCCACCCGGTTACACAGATCCAGTCTGATTCCCTCCCGGTTATAGAGATCCTGTCTGATTCCCGCCCGGTTACAGACTTCCTGTCTGATTCCCACCCGGTTACAGAGATCCTGTCTGATTTACGCCCGGTTACAGAGATCCTGTTTGATTCCCACCCGGTTTAAGAGATCCTGTCTGATTCCCTCCCGGTTATAGAGATCCTGTCTGGTTCCGACCCGGTTCCAGGGATCCTGTCTGATTTCCACCCGGTTATAGAGATCCTTTCTGATTCCCACTTTGTTGCAGAGATCCTGTCTGATTCCCACTTCATTATAGAGATCATGCCTGATTAACATCCGATTACAGAGATCGTGTCTAATTCCCACCCGGTAATAGAGATCCAGTCTGATTCCCATTCTTTTAAAGCGATCCTGTCTGATTCTCACCCGATTATAGAGATCCTGTCTAATTCCCACCCGGTTACAGAGATCCTGTCTCTACCCACCCAGTTGTCCCACTCTGTTACAGAGATCCGGTCTGATTTCCACCCGGTTATAGAGGTCCTTTCTGATTCCCACTCTGTTACAAAGATCCTGACTGATTCCCACTTCAGTATAGAGATCATGCCTGATTACCATCCGATTACAGAGATCCTGTCTAATTCCCACCCGGTAATAGAGTTCCAGTCTGATTCCCACTCTTTTAAAGAGATCCTGTCTAATTCCCACCCGGTTATAGAGATCCTGTCTATTCCCACCCTGTTGTCCCACTCTGTTACAGAGATCTGGTCTGATTTCCACCCGGTTATAGAGATCCTTTCTGATTTCCACTCTGTTAAAGAGATCCTGTCTGATTCCCACCCGGTTATAGAGATCCTGTCTAATTCCAACTCGGTTATAGAGATCCTGTGTATTCCCACCCAGTTATAGAGATCCTGTCTGATTCCCACTTGGTTATAGAGATCCTGTCTGATTCCCACCCAGTTGTCCCACTTTGTTACAGAGATCCGGTCTGATTCCCACTTGGTTACAGAGACTCTGTCTGACTCCCACCCGGTCATAGAGATCCTGTCTGATTCCCACCCGGTTACAGAGATCCTGTCTGATTCCCACCCGATTACATGGACCCTGTCTGATTTCCACCCGGTTATAGAGATCCTGTCTGATTCCCACCCGGTTACAGAGATCCTGTCTGATTCCCACTCTGTTACAGAGATCCTGTCTGATTCCCATCTCATTATAGAGATCCTGTCAGATTACCATCCGGTTACAGAGATCCTATCTGATTCCCACCCGGTTATTGAGATCCTGTCTGATTCCCACTCCGTTATTGAGATCATGTCTGATTCCCACCTCATTACCGAGCTCCTGCCTGATTGCTAACTCATTATAGAGATCCTGCCTGATTAGCATCCGGTTACAGAGATCCAGCCTAATTCCCATCCGGTTGATTCCCACCCAGTTGTCCCACTCTGTTACAGAGTTCCGGTCTGAATCCCACCCGGTTATAGAGATCCAGTCTGATTCCCACCCGGTTACAGAGATCCTGACTGATTCCCACCCGGTTACAGAGATGCTGTCTGATTCCCACCCGGTTATAGAGATCCTGTCTGATTCCCACCCGGTTATAGAGATCCTGCCTGTCTCCCACCCGGTTACAGAGATCCTGTCTGATTCCCACCCGGTAACAGAGATCCTGTCTGATTTCCACCCGGTTATAGAGATCCTTTCTGATTCCCACTCTGTTACAGAGTTCCTGACTGATTCCCACTTCAGTATAGAGATCATGCCTGATTACCATCCGATTACAGAGATCCTGTCTTATTCCCACACGCTAATAGAGATCCAATCTGATTCCCACTCTTTTAACGAGATCCTGTCTAATTCCCACCCGGTTATAGAGATCCTGTCTATTCCCACCCAGTTGTCCCACTCTGTTACAGAGATCCGGTCTGATTTCCAATCGGTTATGGAGATCCTTTCTGATTCCCACTCTGTTACAGAGATCCTGTCTTATTCCCACTTCATTATAGCGATCCTGCCTGATTACCATCCGGTTACAGAGATCCTGTCTGATTCGCACCCGGTTACAGAGATCCTGTCGATTTATGCCCGGTTACAGACATCCTGTCTGATTCCCACCCGGTTACAGAGATCCTGTCTGATTCCCGCCCGGTTATAGAGATCCTGTCTGATTCCCACCCGGTTCCAGAGATCCAGTCTGATTTCCACCCGGTTATAGAGATCCTTTCTGATTCCCGCTCTGTTACAGAGATCCTGGCTGATTCCCACCCGGTTATAGAGATCCTGTCTGATTCCCACCCGGTTATAGAGATCCTGTCTGATTCCCACCTGGTCATAGAGATCCTGTCGGATTCCCACCCAGTTTTAGACATGTGTCTGATTCCCACTCTGTTGCAGAGATCCTGTCTGATTCACACTCGGTTGCAGAGATCCTGTCTGATTCCCACCCGGTTACAGAGATCCTGTCTGATTCCCACCCGGTTATAGAAATCCTGTCTGATACCCACTCCGTTATAGAGATCCTGTCTGATTCCCACCCGGTTATAGAGATCCTGTCTGATTCCCACCCGGTTATAGAAATCCTGTCTGATTCCCACCCGGTTACAGAGATCCTGTCTGATTCCCACCCGGGTACAGAGATCCTGTCTGATTCCCACCCCATTATAGATATCCTGTCTGATTCCCACCCGGTTATAGAGATCCTGTCTGATCCCCATCTGGTTACAGAGATCCTGTCTGATTCCCACCCGGTTATAGAGATCCTGTCTGATTCACACCCGGTTTTAGAGATAATGTCTGATTCCCACCTCATTACAGAGATCCCGTCTGATTCCCACCGCATTATAGAGATCCTGCCTGATTACCATCCGGTTACAGAGATCCTGTCTAGATCTCACCCGGTTATAGAGATCCTGTCTTATTCCCACTCTGTTACAGAGATCCTGTCTGATTCCCACCTCATTATAGAGATCCTGACTGATTACCACCTGGTTTTAGAGATCCTGTCTGATTCCCACTCCGTTGTAGAGATACTGTCTGTTTCCTACCTCGTTATAGAGATCCTGCCTGATTACCACCCGGTTATGGAGATCCTGTCTGATTCCCACTCCATTATAGAGATTATGTCCGATTCCCACCTCATTACAGAGATCCTGCCTGATTCCCACCTCATTTTAAAGATCCTGCCTGATTACCATCTGGTAACAGAGTTCCTGTCTGATTCCCACACTGTTATAGAGATCCTCTCTGATTCCCACCCAGTTGTCCCACTCTGTTACAGAGATCCGGTCTGATTCCCACCCGGTTATAGAGACCCTGTCTGATTCCGACCCGGTTATAGAGATCCTGTCTGATTCCCACCCGGTTATAGAGATCCTGCCTGATTCCCACCCGGTTATAGAGATCCTGTATGATTTCCACTCTGTTACAGAGATCCTGTCTGATTCCCACCCGGTTATAGAGATCCTGCCTGGTTCCCACCCAGTTATAGAGATCCTGTCTGATTCCCACCCAGTTATAGAGATCCTGTCTGATTCCCACCTGGTTACAGAGATCCTATCTGATTCCCACCCAGTCATATATATCCTGTCTGATTCCGACCCGCTTATAGAGATCCTGTCTGATTCCCACCCGTTTACAGAGATCCTGTCTGATTCCAACCCAGTTACAGAGATCCTGTCTGATTCCCACCCGGTTATAGAGATCCTGTCTGATTCCCACCCGGTTATAGAGATCCTGTTTGATTCCCACTCCGTTATAGAAATCCTGTCTGATTCCCACCCAGTTACAGAGATCCTGTCTGATTCCCACCCGGTTACAGAGATCCTGTCTGATTCCCACCCGGTTAAAAATATCCTGTCTGATTCCCACCCGGTTATAGAGATCCTGTCTGTTCCCACCTGGTTACAGAGATCCTGTCTGATCCCCACCCGGTTATAGAGATCCTGTCTGATCCCCACCCGGTTATAGAGATCCTGTCTGATTCACACCCGGTTTTAGAGATCCTGTCTGATTCCCGCCCGGTCATAGAGATCCTGTCTGATCCTCTCCTGGACATAGAGATCGTGTCTGATTCCCAACCGCTCTTAGAGGTCCTGTCTGATTCCCACCCGGTCATAGAGATCCTGTCTGATTCCCACCCGGTTACAGAGATCCTGTCTGATTCCCACCCAGTCATAGCGATCCTGTCTGATTCCCACCAGGTTATAGAGATCCAGTCTGATTCCCACCCGGTTACAGAGGTCCTGTCTGATTTCCATCCGGTCATAGAGATCCTGTCCGATCCCTACCTGGTTATAGAGATCCTGTCTGATTCCCTCCCGGTTATCGAGATCCTGTTTGATTCGCAGCCGGTCATAGAGACCCTGTCTGATTCCCATCCGGTCATAGAGATCCTGTCTGATTCCCACCCGATTGTACAGAACCTGTGTGATTCCAACCCGGTGATAGAGATCCTGTCTGATTCCCACCCAGTTATAGAGATCCAGTCTGATTCCCACACGGTCCTAGCGATCCTGTCTGATTCTTACCCGGTCATAGAGATCCTGTCTGATTCCTACCCAGTTACAGGGATCCTGTCTGATTCCCACCTGGTTACAGAGATCCTGTCTGATTCCCACCCGGTCATAGAGATCCTGTCTGATTCCCACCCACTTATAGAGATCCTGTCTGATTCCCGCCCAGTTACAGAGATCCTGTCTGATTCCCACCTCATTATAGAGATCCTGTCTGATTACCACCTCATTATAGACATCCTGCCTGGTTACTACCCGGTTATGTAGATCCTGTCTGATTCCCACTCTGTTATAGAGATCCAGTCTGTTTCGCACTCTGTTAAAGAGATCCTGTCTGATTCCCGCCCAGTTACAGAGATCCTGTCTGATTCCCACCTCATTATAGAGATCCTGTCTGATTCCCACCTCATTATAGACATCCTGCCTGGTTACTACCCGGTTATGTAGATCCTGTCTGATTCCCACTCTGTTATAGAGATCCAGTCTGTTTCGCACTCTGTTACAGAGATCCGGTCTGATTCCCACCTCGTTATAGAGATCCTGTCTGAATCCCACCCGGTTACAGAGAACAAGTCTGATTCCCACGTGGTTACAGAGATCCTGTCTGATTCCCACCCGGTTATAGAAATACTGTCTGAATCCCACCCGGTTGTAGAGATCCTGCCTGATTCCCACCCGGTTACAGAGATCCTGTCTGATTCCCACTCGGTTATAGAGATCCCGTCTGGTACCTACTCCTTTACAGAGATCATGTCTGATTCCCACCTCATTACAGAGATCCCGTCTGATTCCCACCTCATTATAGAGATCCTGTCTGATTACCATCCGGTTACAGAGATCCTGTCTAGTTCCCACCCGGTTATAGAGATCCTGTCTGATTTCCACTCTGTTACAGAGATCCTGTCTGATTCCCACCTCATTATAGACATCCAGACTGATTACCACCTGGTTTTAGAAATCCTGTCTGATTCCCACTCTGTTGTAGAGATCCTGTCTGTTTCTCACTTCATTATAGAGATCCTGCCTGATTCCCACCTCATTTTAGAGATCCTGACTGATTACCATCTGGTTACAGAGTTCCTGTCTAATTCCCACCCGCTAATAGAGATCCAGTCTGATTTCCACTCTGTTAAAGAGTTCCTGTCTGATTCTAACCCGGTTATAGAGATCCTGTCTGATTCCCACCCGGTTATAGAGATCCTGTCTGATTCCCACCCGGTTATAGAGATCCTGTCTGATTCCCACCCAGTTATAGAGATCCTGTATGATTTCCACTATGTTACAGAGATCCTGTATGATTCCCACCCGTTTACAGAGATGCTGTCTGATTCCAACCCGGTTACAGAGATCCTGTCAGATTACCATCCGGTTACAGAGATCCTATCTGATTCCCACCCGGTTATAGAGATCCTGTCTGATTCCCACCCGGTCATAGAGATCCTGTCTGATTCCCACCCGGTTATAGAGATCCTGTCTGATTCCCACCCGGTTATAGAGATCCTGTATGATTTCCACTCTGTTACGGAGATCCTGTATGATTCCCACCCGTTTACAGAGATCGTGTCTGATTCCCAACCGATTATAGATATCCTGTCTGATTCCCACCCGGTTATAGAGATCATGTCTGATTCCCACCTGGTTACAGAGATCCTGTCTGATTCCCACCAGGTTATAGAGATCCTGTCTGATTCACACCCGGTTATAGAGATTATGTCTGATTCCCGCCCGGTCATAGAGATCCTGTCTCATCCTCTCCCGGACATAGAGATCGTGTCTGATTCCCATCCCCTCTTAGAGGTCCTGCCTGATTCCCACCCGGTCATAGAGATCCTGTCTGATTCCCACCCGGTTACAGAGATCCTGTCTGATTCCCACCCAGTCAAAGCAATCCTGTCTGATTCCCACCCGGTGATAGAGATCCAGTCTGATTCCCACCCGGTTACCGAGGTCCTGTCTGATTTCCATCCGGTAATAGAGATCCTGTCCGATCCCTACCTGGTTCTATAGTTCCTGTCTGATTCCCACCCAGTTATAGAGATCCTGTCTGATTCACAACCGGTCATAGAAATCCTGTCTGAGTCCCACCCAATCACAGAGATGCTGTCTGTTCCCATCTGATTAGAGAGATCCTGTCTGATTCCCACCCGGTCATAGAGATCCTGTCTGATTCCCACCCAGTCATAGAGACCCTGTCTGATTCCCACCCGGTCATAGAGATCTTGTCTGATTCCCACCCGATTATACAGAACCTGTGTGATTCCAACCCGGTTATAGAGATCCTGTCTGATTCCCACCCAGTTATAGAGATCCTGTCTGATTCCCACCCGGTTATAGAGATCCTGTCTGATTCCCACCCGGTTATAGCGATCCTGTCTGATTCCCACCCGGTTATAGAGATCCTGTCTGATTCCCACCCGGTTATAGAGATCCTGTATGATTTCCACTCTGTTACAGAGATCCTGTATGATTCCCACCCGTTTACAGAGATCGTGTCTGATTCCCAACCGATTATAGATATCCTGTCTGATTCCCACCCGGTTATAGAGATCATGTCTGATTCCCACCTGGTTACAGAGATCCTGTCTGATTCCCACCAGGTTATAGAGATCCTGTCTGATTCACACCCGGTTATAGAGATCATGTCTGATTCCCGCCCGGTCATAGAGATCCTGTCTCATCCTCTCCCGGACATAGAGATCGTGTCTGATTCCCATCCCCTCTTAGAGGTCCTGCCTGATTCCCACCCGGTCATAGAGATCCTGTCTGATACCCACCCGGTTACAGAGATCCTGTCTGATTCCCACCCAGTCAAAGCGATCCTTCCTGATTCCCACCCGGTGATAGAGATCCAGTCTGATTCCCACCCGGTTACCGAGGTCCTGTCTGATTTCCATCCGGTAATAAAGATCCTGTCCGATCCCTACCTGGTTATAGAGTTCCTGTCTGATTCCCACCCAGTTATAGAGATCCTGTCTGATTCCCACCCAGTCATAGAGACCCTGTCTGATTCCCACCCGGTCATAGAGATCTTGTCTGATTCCCACCCGATTATACAGAACCTGTGTGATTCCAATCCAGTTATAGAGATCCTGTCTGATTCCCAACCAGTTATAGAGATCCTGTCTGATTCCCACCCGGTTATAGAGATCCTGTCTGATTCCCACCCGGTTATAGAGATCCTGTCTGATTCCCACCCGGTTATAGAGATCCTGTCTGATTCCCACCCGGTTATAGAGATCCTGTATGATTTCCACTCTGTTACAGAGATCCTGTATGATTCCCACCCGTTTACATAGATCCTGTCTGATTCCAACCCGGTTACAGAGATCCTGTCTGATTCCCACCCGGTTATAGAGATCCTGTCTGATTCCCACCCGGTTATAGAGATCCTGTCTGATTCCCACCCGGTTATAGAGATCCTGTCTGATTCCCACCCGATTATAGAAATCCTGTCTGATTCCCAACCGGTTACAGAGATCCTGTCTGATTCCCACCTGGTTACAGAGATCGTGTCTGATTCCCAACCGGTTATAGATATCCTGTCTGATTCCCACCCGGTTATAGAGATCATGTCTGATTCCCACCTGGTTACAGAGATCCTGTCTGATTCCCACCAGGTTATAGAGATCCTGTCTGATTCACACCCGGTTATAGAGATCATGTCTAATTCCCGCCCGGTCATAGAGATCCTGTCTCATCCTCTCCCGGACATAGAGATCGTGTCTGATTCCCATCCCCTCTTAGAGGTCCTGTCTGATTCCCACCCGGTCATAGAGATCCTGTCTGATTCCCACCCGGTTACAGAGATCCTGTCTGATTCCCACCCAGTCAAAGCGATCCTGTCTGATTCCCACCCGGTGATAGAGATCCAGTCTGATTCCCACCCGGTTACCGAGGTCCTGTCTGATTTCCATCCGGTAATAGAGATCCTGTCCGATCCCTACCTGGTTATAGAGATCCTGTCTGATTCCCAACCAGTTATAGAGATCCTGTCTGATTCACAACCGGTCATAGAAATCCTGTCTGAGTCCCACCCGATCACAGAGATGCTGTCTGTTCCCACCTGATTAGAGAGATCCTGTCCGATCCCTACCTGGTTATAGCGATCCTGTCTGATTCCCACCCGGTGATAGAGATCCAGTCTGATTCCCACCCGGTTACAGAGTTCCTGTCTGATTTCCATCTGGTCATAGAGATCCTGTCCGATCCCTACCTGGTTATGGAGATCCAGTCTGATTCCCACCCGGTCATAGAGATCCTGTCTGAATCCCACCCGGTTATAGAGATCCTGTCTGATTCCCTCCCAGTTACAGAAAACCGGTCTGATTCCCACCCAGTTACAGAGATCCTGTCTGATTCCCACCCGCTTATAGAAATACTGTCTGAATCCCACCCGGTTGTAGAGATCCTGCCTGATTCCCACCCGGTTACAGAGATCCTGTCTGATTCCCACCCGGTTATAGAGATCCTGTCTGGTACCTACTCCGTTATAGAGATCATGTCTGATTCCCACCTCATTATAGAGATCCTGCCTGATTACCATCCGGTTACAGAGATCCTGTCTAGTTCCCACCCGGTTATAGAGATCCTGTCTGATTCCCACTCTGTTACAGAGATCCTGTCTGATTCCCACGTCATTATAGAGATCCAGTCTGATTCCCACCCGGTTACCGAGGTCCTGTCTGATTTCCATCCGGTTATTGAGATCCTGTCCGATCCCTACCTGGTTATAGAGATCCTGTCTGATTCACAACCGGTCATAGAAATCCTGTCTGATTCCCACCCGATCACAGAGATCCTGTCTGTTCCCACCTGATTAGAGAGATCCTGTCTGATTCCCACCCGGTCATAGAGATCCTGTCTGATTCCCACCCAGTCATAGAGACCCTGTCTGATTCCCATCCGGTTATAGAGATCCTGTCTGATTCCCACCCGATTATACAGAACCTGTGTGATTCCAACCCGGTTATAGAGATCCTGTCTGATTCCCACCCAGTTATAGATATCCAGTCTGATTCCCACCCGGTCCTAGCGATCCTGTCTGATTCTTACCCGGTCATAGAGATCCTGTCTGATTCCCACCCAGTTATATAGATCCTGTCTGATTCCCACCCCATCATAGAGATCCTGTCTGATTCCTACCCGGTTACAGAGATCCTGTCCGATCCCTACCTGGTTATAGCGATCCTGTCTGATTCCCACCCGGTGATAGAGATCCAGTCTGATTCCCACCCGGTTACAGAGTTCCTGTCTGATTTCCATCTGGTCATAGAGATCCTGTCCGATCCCTACCTGGTTATGGAGATCCAGTCTGATTCCCACCCGATCACAGAGATCCTGTCTGTTCCCACCCGATTAGAGAGATCCTGTCTGATTCCCACCCGGTCATAGAGATCCTGTCTGATTCCCACGCAGTCATAGAGACCCTGTCTGATTCCCACCCAGTCATAGAGATCCTGTCTGATTCCCACCCGATTATACAGATCCTGTCTGATTCCCACCCGGTGATAGAGATCCAGTCTGATTCCCACCCGGTTACAGAGTTCCTGTCTGATTTCCATCCGGTCAAAGAGATCCTGTCCGATCCCTACCTGGTTATAGAGATCCTGTCTGATTCCCACCCGATCACAGAGATCCTGTCTGTTCCCACCGGATTAGAGAGATCCTGTCTGATTCCCACCCGGTCATAGAGATCCTGTTTGATTCCCACCCGGTTACAGAGATCCTGTCTGATTCCCACCTGGTTACAAAGATCCTGTCTGATTTCCACCCGGTCATAGAGATCCTGTCCGATCCCTACCTGGTTATAGAGATCCTGTCTGCTTCCCACCCGGTTATAGAGATCCTGTCTGATTCCCACCCAGTCATAGAATTCCTGTTTGATTCCCACCCGGTCATAGAGATCCTGTCTGATTCACAACCGGTCATAGAGATCCTGTCTGATTCCCACCTGGTCATAGAGATCCTACCTGAAACCCACCCGGTCATAGAGATCCTGTCTGATTCCTACCTGGTTATAGAGATCCTTTCTGATTCCCACCCAATTATAGAGATCCTGTCTGATGCCCACCCGGTTATAGAGACCCTGTCTGATTCCCACCCGGCCATAGAGATCCTGTCTGATTCCCACCCCGTCACAGAGATCCTGTCTGATTCCTACCTGTTTATAGAGTTCCTGTCTGATTCTTACCCGGTCATAGAGATCCTATCTGATTCCCACCCGGTCATAGAGATCCTGTCTGATTCCTACCTGGTTATAGAGATCCTGTCTGATTACCACCCGGTCATAGAGATCCTGTCTGATTCCCACCTGGTCATAGAGATCCTGTCTGATTCCCACCCGGTCATAGAGAGCCTGTCTGATTCCTACCTGGTTATAGAGATCCTGTCTGATTCTTACCCGGTTATAGATATCCTGCCTGATTCCCACCTGTTCATAGAGATCCTTTCTGATACCCACCCGGTGATAGAGATCCTGTCTGATTCCCACACGGTTATAGAGATCCTGTGTGATTCCCACCCGGTCATAGAGATCCTGTCCGATTCCTACCTGGTTATAGAGATCCTGTCTGATTGCCACCTGGTCATAGAGATCCTACCTGATTCCCACCGGGTCATAGAGATCCTGTCTGATTCCTACCTGGTTATAGAGATCCTGTCTGATTCACACCCGCTTATAGAGATCCTGTCTGATTCCCACCCGGTTATAGAGATCCTCTCTGATTCCTACCTGGTTATAGAGATCCTGTTTGATTCCCACCCAGTCATAGAGATCCTGTCTGATTTCCACACGGTCATAGAGATCCTGTCTGATTCCCACCCAGTCATAGAGACCCTGTCTGATTCCCACCCGGTCATAGAGATCTTGTCTGATTCCCACCCGATTATACAGAACCTGTGTGATTCCAACCCGGTTATAGAGATCCTGTCTGATTCCCACCCAGTTATAGAGATCCTGTCTGATTCCCACCCGGTTATAGAGATCCTGTCTGATTCCCACCCGGTTATAGAGATCCTGTCTGATTCCCACCCGGTTATAGAGATCCTGTCTGAGTCCCACCCGGTTATAGAGATCCTGTCTGATTCCCACCCGGTTATAGAGATCCTGTATGATTTCCACTCTGTTACAGAGATCCTGTATGATTCCCACCCGTTTACAGAGATCCTGTCTGATTCCCAACCGATTATAGATATCCTGTCTGATTCCCACCCGGTTATAGAGATCATGTCTGATTCCCACCTGGTTACAGAGATCCTGTCTGATTCCCACCAGGTTATAGAGATCCTGTCTGATTCACACCCGGTTATAGAGATCATGTCTGATTCCCGCCCGGTCATAGAGATCCTGTATCATCCTCTCCCGGACATAGAGATCGTGTTTGATTCCCATCCCCTCTTAGAGGTCCTGCCTGATTCCCACCCGGTCATAGAGATCCTGTCTGATTCCCACCCGGTTACAGAGATCCTGTCTGATTCCCACCCAGTCAAAGCGATCCTGTCTGATTCCCACCCGGTGATAGAGATCCAGTCTGATTCCCACCCGGTTACCGAGGTCCTGTCTGATTTCCATCCGGTAATAGAGATCCTGTCCGATCCCTACCTGGTTATAGAGTTCCTGTCTGATTCCCACCCAGTTATAGAGATCCTGTCTGATTCCCACCCAGTCATAGAGACCCTGTCTGATTCCCACCCGGTCATAGAGATCTTGTCTGATTCCCACCCGATTATACAGAACCTGTGTGATTCCAATCCGGTTATAGAGATCCTGTCTGATTCCCAACCAGTTATAGAGATCCTGTCTGATTCCCACCCGGTTATAGAGATCCTGTCTGATTCCCACCCGGTTATAGAGATCCTGTCTGATTCCCACCCGGTTATAGAGATCCTGTCTGATTCCCACCCGGTTATAGAGATCCTGTATGATTTCCACTCTGTTACAGAGATCCTGTATGATTCCCACCCGTTTACATAGATCCTGTCTGATTCCAACCCGGTTACAGAGATCCTGTCTGATTCCCACCCGGTTATAGAGATCCTGTCTGATTCCCACCCGGTTATAGAGATCCTGTCTGATTCCCACCCGGTTATAGAGATCCTGTCTGATTCCCACCCGATTATAGAAATCCTGTCTGATTCCCAACCGGTTACAGAGATCCTGTCTGATTCCCATCTGGTTACAGAGATCGTGTCTGATTCCCAACCGGTTATAGATATCCTGTCTGATTCCCACCCGGTTATAGAGATCATGTCTGATTCCCACCTGGTTACAGAGATCCTGTCTGATTCCCACCAGGTTATAGAGATCCTGTCTGATTCACACCCGGTTATAGAGATCATGTCTAATTCCCGCCCGGTCATAGAGATCCTGTCTCATCCTCTCCCGGACATAGAGATCGTGTCTGATTCCCATCCCCTCTTAGAGGTCCTGTCTGATTCCCACCCGGTCATAGAGATCCTGTCTGATTCCCACCCGGTTACAGAGATCCTGTCTGATTCCCACCCAGTCAAAGCGATCCTGTCTGATTCCCACCCGGTGATAGAGATCCAGTCTGATTCCCACCCGGTTACCGAGGTCCTGTCTGATTTCCATCCGGTAATAGAGATCCTGTCCGATCCCTACCTGGTTATAGAGATCCTGTCTGATTCCCAACCAGTTATAGAGATCCTGTCTGATTCACAACCGGTCATAGAAATCCTGTCTGAGTCCCACCCGATCGCAGAGATGCTGTCTGTTCCCACCTGATTAGAGAGATCCTGTCTGATTCCCACCCGGTCATAGAGATCCTGTCTGATTCCCACCCAGCCATAGAGACCCTGTCTGATTCCCACCCGGTCATAGAGATCTTGTCTGATTCCCACCCGATTATACAGAACCTGTGTGATTCCAACCCGGTTATAGAGATCCTGTCTGATTCCCACCCAGTTATAGAGATCCTGTCTGATTCCCACCCGGTTATAGAGATCCTGTCTGATTCCCACCCGGTTATAGAGATCCTGTATGATTCCTACCAGGTTACAGAGATCCTGTCTGATTCCCTCCTGGTTATAGAGATCCTGTCTGATTCCCACCCGGTCATAGAGATCCTGTCTGATTCCCACCCGGTTACAGAGATCTTGTCTGATTCCCACCCAGTCCTAGAGATCCTGTCTGATTCCCACACGGTCATAAAGATCCTGACTGATTCCCAAACGGTCACAGAGATCCTGTCTGATTTCCACCCGGTCATAGAGAGCCTGTCCGATCCCTACCTGGTTATAGCCATCCTTTCTGATTCCCACCCGGTTATAGAGATCCTGTCTGTTCCCACCTGATTAGAGAGATCCTGTCTGATTCCCACCCGGTCATTGAGATCCTGTCTGATTCCCACCCAGTCATAGAGACCCTGTCTGATTCCCACCCGGTCATAGAGATCCTGTCTGATTCCCACCCGATTGTACAGAAGCTGTGTGATTCCAACCCGGTGATAGAGATCCTGTCTGATTCCCACCCAGTTATAGAGATCCAGTCTGATTCCCACACGGCCCTAGCGATCCTGTCTGATTCCCACCCGGTCATAGAGGTCCTGTCTGATTCCCACCTGGTTACAAAGATCCTGTCTGATTCCCACCCGGTCATAAAGATCCTGTCTGATTCCCACCCGGTTATAGAGATCCCGTCTAATTCCCGCCCAGTTACAGAGATCCTGTCTGATTCCCACCCCATTATAGAGATCCTGTCTGATTCCCACCTCATTATAGACATCCTGCCTGATTACTACCCGGTTATGGAGATCCTGTCTGATTCCCACTCTGTTATAGAGATCCAGTCCGATTCGCACTCTGTTACAGAGATCCGGTCTAATTCCCACCTCGTTATAGAGATCCTGTCTGAATCCCACCCGGTTATAGAGATCCTGTCTGATTTCCACACGGTTACAGAAAACCGGTCTGATTCCCACCCGGTTACAGAGATCCTGTCTGATTCCCACCCGCTTATAGAAATACTGTCTGAATCCCACCCGGTTGTAGAGATCCTGCCTGATTCCCACCCGGTTACAGAGATCCTGTCTGATTCCCACCCGGTTATAGAGATCATGTCTGGTACCTACTCCGTTATAGAGATCATGTCTGATTCCCACCTCATTTTAGAGATCCTGCCTGATTACCATCCGGTTACAGAGATCCTGTCTAGTTCCCACCCGGTTATAGAGATCCTGTCTGATTCCCAATCTGTTACAGAGATCCTGTCTGATTTCCATCCGGTTATAGAGATCCTGTCCGATCCCTACCTGGTTATAGAGATCCTGTCTGATTCACAACCGGTCATAGAAATCCTGTCTGATTCCCACCCGATCACAGAGGTCCTGTCTGTTCCCACCTGATTAGAGAGATCCTGTCTGATTCCCACCCAGTCATAGAGACCCTGTCTGATTCCCACCCGGTCATAGAGATCCTGTCTGATTCCCACCCGATTATACAGAACCTGTGTGATTCCAACCCGGTTATAGAGATCCTGTCTGGTTCCCACCCAGTTATAGATATCCAGTCTGATTCCCACCCGGTCCTAGCGATCCTGTCTGATTCTTACCCGGTCATAGAGATCATGTCTGATTCCCACCCGGTTATAGAGATCCTGTCTGATTCCCACCCCATCATAGAGATCCTGTCTGATTCCTACCCGGTTACAGAGATCCTGTCCGATCCCTACCTGGTTATAGCGATCCTGTCTGATTCCCACCCGGTGATAGAGATCCAGTCTGATTCCCACCCGGTTACAGAGTTCCTGTCTGATTTCCATCTGGTCATAGAGATCCTGTCCGATCCCTACCTGGTTATGGAGATCCAGTCTGATTCCAACCCGGTCATAGAGATCCTGTCTGAATCCCACCCGGTTATAGAGATCCTGTCTGATTCCCTCCCAGTTACAGAAAACCGGTCTGATTCCCACCCAGTTACAGAGATCCTGTCTGATTCCCACCCGCTTATAGAAATACTGTCTGAATCCCACCCGGTTGTAGAGATCCTGCCTGATTCCCACCCGGTTACAGAGATCCTGTCTGATTCCCACCCGGTTACAGAGATCCTGTCTGATTCCCACTCTGTTACAGAGATCCTGTCTGATTCCCACGTCATTATAGAGATCCAGTCTGATTCCCACCCGGTTACCGAGGTCCTGTCTGATTTCCATCCGGTTATTGAGATCCTGTCCGATCCCTACCTGGTTATAGAGATCCTGTCTGATTCACAACCGGTCATAGAAATCCTGTCTGATTCCCACCCGATCACAGAGATCCTGTCTGTTCCCACCTGATTAGAGAGATCCTGTCTGATTCCCACCCGGTCATAGAGATCCTGTCTGATTCCCACCCAGTCATAGAGACCCTGTCTGATTCCCACCCGGTTATAGAGATCCTGTCTGATTCCCACCCGATTATACAGAACCTGTGTGATTCCAACCCGGTTATAGAGATCCTGTCTGATTCCCACCCAGTTATAGATATCCAGTCTGATTCCCACCCGGTCCTAGCGATCCTGTCTGATTCTTACCCGGTCATAGAGATCCTGTCTGATTCCCACCCAGTTATAGAGATCCTGTCTGATTCCCACCCCATCATAGAGATCCTGTCTGATTCCTACCCGGTTACAGAGATCCTGTCCGATCCCTACCTGGTTATAGCGATCCTGTCTGATTCCCACCCGGTGATAGAGATCCAGTCTGATTCCCACCCGGTTACAGAGTTCCTGTCTGATTTCCATCTGGTCATAGAGATCCTGTCCGATCCCTACCTGGTTATGGAGATCCAGTCTGATTCCCACCCGATCACAGAGATCCTGTCTGTTCCCACCCGATTAGAGAGATCCTGTCTGATTCCCACCCGGTCATAGAGATCCTGTCTGATTCCCACGCAGTCATAGAGACCCTGTCTGATTCCCACCCAGTCATAGAGATCCTGTCTGATTCCCACCCGATTATACAGATCCTGTCTGATTCCCACCCGGTGATAGAGATCCAGTCTGATTCCCACCCGGTCATAGAGATCCTGTCTGATTCCCACGCAGTCATAGAGACCCTGTCTGATTCCCACCCAGTCATAGAGATCCTGTCTGATTCCCACCCGATTATACAGATCCTGTCTGATTCCCACCCGGTGATAGAGATCCAGTCTGATTCCCACCCGGTTACAGAGTTCCTGTCTGATTTCCATCCGGTCAAAGAGATCCTGTCCGATCCCTACCTGGTTATAGAGATCATGTCTGATTCCCACCCGATCACAGAGATCCTGTCTGTTCCCACCGGATTAGAGAGATCCTGTCTGATTCCCACCCGGTCATAGAGATCCTGTTTGATTCCCACCCGGTTACAGAGATCCTGTCTGATTCCCACCTGGTTACAAAGATCCTGTCTGATTTCCACCCGGTCATAGAGATCCTGTCCGATCCCTACCTGGTTATAGAGATCCTGTCTGCTTCCCACCCGGTTATAGAGATCCTGTCTGATTCCCACCCAGTCATAGAATTCCTGTTTGATTCCCACCCGGTCATAGAGATCCTGTCTGATTCACAACCGGTCATAGAGATCCTGTCTGATTCCCACCTGGTCATAGAGATCCTACCTGAAACCCACCCGGTCATAGAGATCCTGTCTGATTCCTACCTGGTTATAGAGATCCTTTCTGATTCCCACCCAATTATAGAGATCCTGTCTGATGCCCACCCGGTTATAGAGACCCTGTCTGATTCCCACCCGGTCTTCGAGATCCTGTCTGATTCCCACCCGAATAGAGATCCTGTCTGATTCCCACCCGGCCATAGAGATCCTGTCTGATTCCCACCCCGTCACAGAGATCCTGTCTGATTCCTACCTGTTTATAGAGTTCCTGTCTGATTCTTACCCGGTCATAGAGATCCTATCTGATTCCCACCCGGTCATAGAGATCCTGTCTGATTCCTACCTGGTTATAGAGATCCTGTCTGATTACCACCCGGTCATAGAGATCCTGTCTGATTCCCACCTGGTCATAGAGATCCTGTCTGATTCCCACCCGATCATAGAGAGCCTGTCTGATTCCTACCTGGTTATAGAGATCCTGTCTGATTCTTACCCGGTTATAGATATCCTGCCTGATTCCCACCTGTTCATAGAGATCCTTTCTGATACCCACCCGGTGATAGAGATCCTGTCTGATTCCCACACGGTTATAGAGATCCTGTGTGATTCCCACCCGGTCATAGAGATCCTGTCCGATTCCTACCTGGTTATAGAGATCCTGTCTGATTGCCACCTGGTCATAGAGATCCTACCTGATTCCCACCGGGTCATAGAGATCCTGTCTGATTCCTACCTGGTTATAGAGATCCTGTCTGATTCACACCCGCTTATAGAGATCCTGTCTGATTCCCACCCGGTTATAGAGATCCTGTCTGATTCCCACCCGGTTATAGAGATCCTGTCTGATTCCCACCCGGTTATAGAGATCCTGTCTGATTCCCACCCGGTTATAGAGATCCTGTATGATTTCCACTCTGTTACAGAGATCCTGTATGATTCCCACCCGTTTACATAGATCCTGTCTGATTCCAACCCGGTTACAGAGATCCTGTCTGATTCCCACCCGGTTATAGAGATCCTGTCTGATTCCCACCCGGTTATAGAGATCCTGTCTGATTCCCACCCGGTTATAGAGATCCTGTCTGATTCCCACCCGATTATAGAAATCCTGTCTGATTCCCAACCGGTTACAGAGATCCTGTCTGATTCCCACCTGGTTACAGAGATCGTGTCTGATTCCCAACCGGTTATAGATATCCTGTCTGATTCCCACCCGGTTATAGAGATCATGTCTGATTCCCACCTGGTTACAGAGATCCTGTCTGATTCCCACCAGGTTATAGAGATCCTGTCTGATTCACACCCGGTTATAGAGATCATGTCTAATTCCCGCCCGGTCATAGAGATCCTGTCTCATCCTCTCCCGGACATAGAGATCGTGTCTGATTCCCATCCCCTCTTAGAGGTCCTGTCTGATTCCCACCCGGTCATAGAGATCCTGTCTGATTCCCACCCGGTTACAGAGATCCTGTCTGATTCCCACCCAGTCAAAGCGATCCTGTCTGATTCCCACCCGGTGATATAGATCTAGTCTGATTCCCACCCGGTTACCGAGGTCCTGTCTGATTTCCATCCGGTAATAGAGATCCTGTCCGATCCCTACCTGGTTATAGAGATCCTGTCTGATTCCCAACCAGTTATAGAGATCCTGTCTGATTCACAACCGGTCATAGAAATCCTGTCTGAGTCCCACCCGATCGCAGAGATGCTGTCTGTTCCCACCTGATTAGAGAGATCCTGTCTGATTCCCACCCGGTCATAGAGATCCTGTCTGATTCCCACCCAGCCATAGAGACCCTGTCTGATTCCCACCCGGTCATAGAGATCTTGTCTGATTCCCACCCGATTATACAGAACCTGTGTGATTCCAACCCGGTTATAGAGATCCTGTCTGATTCCCACCCAGTTATAGAGATCCTGTCTGATTCCCACCCGGTTATAGAGATCCTGTCTGATTCCCACCCGGTTATAGAGATCCTGTATGATTCCTACCAGGTTACAGAGATCCTGTCTGATTCCCTCCTGGTTATAGAGATCCTGTCTGATTCCCACCCGGTCATAGAGATCCTGTCTGATTCCCACCCGGTTACAGAGATCTTGTCTGATTCCCACCCAGTCCTAGAGATCCTGTCTGATTCCCACACGGTCATAAAGATCCTGACTGATTCCCAAACGGTCACAGAGATCCTGTCTGATTTCCACCCGGTCATAGAGAGCCTGTCCGATCCCTACCTGGTTATAGCCATCCTTTCTGATTCCCACCCGGTTATAGAGATCCTGTCTGTTCCCACCTGATTAGAGAGATCCTGTCTGATTCCCACCCGGTCATTGAGATCATGTCTGATTCCCACCCAGTCATAGAGACCCTGTCTGATTCCCACCCGGTCATAGAGATCCTGTCTGATTCCCACCCGATTGTACAGAAGCTGTGTGATTCCAACCCGGTGATAGAGATCCTGTCTGATTCCCACCTAGTTATAGAGATCCAGTCTGATTCCCACACGGCCCTAGCGATCCTGTCTGATTCCCACCCGGTCATAGAGGTCCTGTCTGATTCCCACCTGGTTACAAAGATCCTGTCTGATTCCCACCCGGTCATAAAGATCCTGTCTGATTCCCACCCGGTTATAGAGATTCCGTCTAATTCCCGCCCAGTTACAGAGATCCTGTCTGATTCCCACCCCATTATAGAGATCCTGTCTGATTCCCACCTCATTATAGACATCCTGCCTGATTACTACCCGGTTATGGAGATCCTGTCTGATTCCCACTCTGTTATAGAGATCCAGTCCGATTCGCACTCTGTTACAGAGATCCGGTCTAATTCCCACCTCGTTATAGAGATCCTGTCTGAATCCCACCCGGTTATAGAGATCCTGTCTGATTTCCACACGGTTACAGAAAACCGGTCTGATTCCCACCCGGTTACAGAGATCCTGTCTGATTCCCACCCGCTTATAGAAATACTGTCTGAATCCCACCCGGTTGTAGAGATCCTGCCTGATTCCCACCCGGTTACAGAGATCCTGTCTGATTCCCACCCGGTTATAGAGATCATGTCTGGTACCTACTCCGTTATAGAGATCATGTCTGATTCCCACCTCATTTTAGAGATCCTGCCTGATTACCATCCGGTTACAGAGATCCTGTCTAGTTCCCACCCGGTTATAGAGATCCTGTCTGATTCCCAATCTGTTACAGAGATCCTGTCTGATTTCCATCCGGTTATAGAGATCCTGTCCGATCCCTACCTGGTTATAGAGATCCTGTCTGATTCACAACCGGTCATAGAAATCCTGTCTGATTCCCACCCGATCACAGAGGTCCTGTCTGTTCCCACCTGATTAGAGAGATCCTGTCTGATTCCCACCCAGTCATAGAGACCCTGTCTGATTCCCACCCGGTCATAGAGATCCTGTCTGATTCCCACCCGATTATACAGAACCTGTGTGATTCCAACCCGGTTATAGAGATCCTGTCTGGTTCCCACCCAGTTATAGATATCCAGTCTGATTCCCACCCGGTCCTAGCGATCCTGTCTGATTCTTACCCGGTCATAGAGATCATGTCTGATTCCCACCCGGTTATAGAGATCCTGTCTGATTCCCACCCCATCATAGAGATCCTGTCTGATTCCTACCCGGTTACAGAGATCCTGTCCGATCCCTACCTGGTTATAGCGATCCTGTCTGATTCCCACCCGGTGATAGAGATCCAGTCTGATTCCCACCCGGTTACAGAGTTCCTGTCTGATTTCCATCTGGTCATAGAGATCCTGTCCGATCCCTACCTGGTTATGGAGATCCAGTCTGATTCCAACCCGGTCATAGAGATCCTGTCTGAATCCCACCCGGTTATAGAGATCCTGTCTGATTCCCTCCCAGTTACAGAAAACCGGTCTGATTCCCACCCAGTTACAGAGATCCTGTCTGATTCCCACCCGCTTATAGAAATACTGTCTGAATCCCACCCGGTTGTAGAGATCCTGCCTGATTCCCACCCGGTTACAGAGATCCTGTCTGATTCCCACCCGGTTATAGAGATCCTGTCTGGTACCTACTCCGTTATAGAGATCATGTCTGATTCCCACGTCATTATAGAGATCCAGTCTGATTCCCACTCTGTTACAGAGATCCTGTCTGATTCCCACGTCATTATAGAGATCCAGTCTGATTCCCACCCGGTTACCGAGGTCCTGTCTGATTTCCATCCGGTTATTGAGATCCTGTCCGATCCCTACCTGGTTATAGAGATCCTGTCTGATTCACAACCGGTCATAGAAATCCTGTCTGATTCCCACCCGATCACAGAGATCCTGTCTGTTCCCACCTGATTAGAGAGATCCTGTCTGATTCCCACCCGGTCATAGAGATCCTGTCTGATTCCCACCCAGTCATAGAGACCCTGTCTGATTCCCACCCGGTTATAGAGATCCTGTCTGATTCCCACCCGATTATACAGAACCTGTGTGATTCCAACCCGGTTATAGAGATCCTGTCTGATTCCCACCCAGTTATAGATATCCAGTCTGATTCCCACCCGGTCCTAGCGATCCTGTCTGATTCTTACCCGGTCATAGAGATCCTGTCTGATTCCCACCCAGTTATAGAGATCCTGTCTGATTCCCACCCCATCATAGAGATCCTGTCTGATTCCTACCCGGTTACAGAGATCCTGTCCGATCCCTACCTGGTTATAGCGATCCTGTCTGATTCCCACCCGGTGATAGAGATCCAGTCTGATTCCCACCCGGTTACAGAGTTCCTGTCTGATTTCCATCTGGTCATAGAGATCCTGTCCGATCCCTACCTGGTTATGGAGATCCAGTCTGATTCCCACCCGATCACAGAGATCCTGTCTGTTCCCACCCGATTAGAGAGATCCTGTCTGATTCCCACCCGGTCATAGAGACCCTGTCTGATTCCCACGCAGTCATAGAGACCCTGTCTGATTCCCACCCAGTCATAGAGATCCTGTCTGATTCCCACCCGATTATACAGATCCTGTCTGATTCCCACCCGGTGATAGAGATCCAGTCTGATTCCCACCCGGTCATAGAGATCCTGTCTGATTCCCACGCAGTCATAGAGACCCTGTCTGATTCCCACCCAGTCATAGAGATCCTGTCTGATTCCCACCCGATTATACAGATCCTGTCTGATTCCCACCCGGTGATAGAGATCCAGTCTGATTCCCACCCGGTTACAGAGTTCCTGTCTGATTTCCATCCGGTCAAAGAGATCCTGTCCGATCCCTACCTGGTTATAGAGATCCTGTCTGATTCCCACCCGATCACAGAGATCCTGTCTGTTCCCACCGGATTAGAGAGATCCTGTCTGATTCCCACCCGGTCATAGAGATCCTGTTTGATTCCCACCCGGTTACAGAGATCCTGTCTGATTCCCACCTGGTTACAAAGATCCTGTCTGATTTCCACCCGGTCATAGAGATCCTGTCCGATCCCTACCTGGTTATAGAGATCCTGTCTGCTTCCCACCCGGTTATAGAGATCCTGTCTGATTCCCACCCAGTCATAGAATTCCTGTTTGATTCCCACCCGGTCATAGAGATCCTGTCTGATTCACAACCGGTCATAGAGATCCTGTCTGATTCCCACCTGGTCATAGAGATCCTACCTGAAACCCACCCGGTCATAGAGATCCTGTCTGATTCCTACCTGGTTATAGAGATCCTTTCTGATTCCCACCCAATTATAGAGATCCTGTCTGATGCCCACCCGGTTATAGAGACCCTGTCTGATTCCCACCCGGTCTTCGAGATCCTGTCTGATTCCCACCCGAATAGAGATCCTGTCTGATTCCCACCCGGCCATAGAGATCCTGTCTGATTCCCACCCCGTCACAGAGATCCTGTCTGATTCCTACCTGTTTATAGAGTTCCTGTCTGATTCTTACCCGGTCATAGAGATCATGTCTGATTCCCACCCGGTTATAGAGATCCTGTCTGATTCCCACCCCATCATAGAGATCCTGTCTGATTCCTACCCGGTTACAGAGATCCTGTCCGATCCCTACCTGGTTATAGCGATCCTGTCTGATTCCCACCCGGTGATAGAGATCCAGTCTGATTCCCACCCGGTTACAGAGTTCCTGTCTGATTTCCATCTGGTCATAGAGATCCTGTCCGATCCCTACCTGGTTATGGAGATCCAGTCTGATTCCAACCCGGTCATAGAGATCCTGTCTGAATCCCACCCGGTTATAGAGATCCTGTCTGATTCCCTCCCAGTTACAGAAAACCGGTCTGATTCCCACCCAGTTACAGAGATCCTGTCTGATTCCCACCCGCTTATAGAAATACTGTCTGAATCCCACCCGGTTGTAGAGATCCTGCCTGATTCCCACCCGGTTACAGAGATCCTGTCTGATTCCCACCCGGTTATAGAGATCCTGTCTGGTACCTACTCCGTTATAGAGATCATGTCTGATTCCCACCCGGTTATAGAGATCCTGTCTGATTCCCACTCTGTTACAGAGATCCTGTCTGATTCCCACGTCATTATAGAGATCCAGTCTGATTCCCACCCGGTTACCGAGGTCCTGTCTGATTTCCATCCGGTTATTGAGATCCTGTCCGATCCCTACCTGGTTATAGAGATCCTGTCTGATTCACAACTGGTCATAGAAATCCTGTCTGATTCCCACCCGATCACAGAGATCCTGTCTGTTCCCACCTGATTAGAGAGATCCTGTCTGATTCCCACCCGGTCATAGAGATCCTGTCTGATTCCCACCCAGTCATAGAGACCCTGTCTGATTCCCACCCGGTTATAGAGATCCTGTCTGATTCCCACCCGATTATACAGAACCTGTGTGATTCCAACCCGGTTATAGAGATCCTGTCTGATTCCCACCCAGTTATAGATATCCAGTCTGATTCCCACCCGGTCCTAGCGATCCTGTCTGATTCTTACCCGGTCATAGAGATCCTGTCTGATTCCCACCCAGTTATAGAGATCCTGTCTGATTCCCACCCCATCATAGAGATCCTGTCTGATTCCTACCCGGTTACAGAGATCCTGTCCGATCCCTACCTGGTTATAGCGATCCTGTCTGATTCCCACCCGGTGATAGAGATCCAGTCTGATTCCCACCCGGTTACAGAGTTCCTGTCTGATTTCCATCTGGTCATAGAGATCCTGTCCGATCCCTACCTGGTTATGGAGATCCAGTCTGATTCCCACCCGATCACAGAGATCATGTCTGTTCCCACCCGATTAGAGAGATCCTGTCTGATTCCCACCCGGTCATAGAGATCCTGTCTGATTCCCACGCAGTCATAGAGACCCTGTCTGATTCCCACCCAGTCATAGAGATCCTGTCTGATTCCCACCCGATTATACAGATCCTGTCTGATTCCCACCCGGTGATAGAGATCCAGTCTGATTCCCACCCGGTCATAGAGATCCTGTCTGATTCCCACGCAGTCATAGAGACCCTGTCTGATTCCCACCCAGTCATAGAGATCCTGTCTGATTCCCACCCGATTATACAGATCCTGTCTGATTCCCACCCGGTGATAGAGATCCAGTCTGATTCCCACCCGGTTACAGAGTTCCTGTCTGATTTCCATCCGGTCAAAGAGATCCTGTCCGATCCCTACCTGGTTATAGAGATCCTGTCTGATTCCCACCCGATCACAGAGATCCTGTCTGTTCCCACCGGATTAGAGAGATCCTGTCTGATTCCCACCCGGTCATAGAGATCCTGTTTGATTCCCACCCGGTTACAGAGATCCTGTCTGATTCCCACCTGGTTACAAAGATCCTGTCTGATTTCCACCCGGTCATAGAGATCCTGTCCGATCCCTACCTGGTTATAGAGATCCTGTCTGCTTCCCACCCGGTTATAGAGATCCTGTCTGATTCCCACCCAGTCATAGAATTCCTGTTTGATTCCCACCCGGTCATAGAGATCCTGTCTGATTCACAACCGGTCATAGAGATCCTGTCTGATTCCCACCTGGTCATAGAGATCCTACCTGAAACCCACCCGGTCATAGAGATCCTGTCTGATTCCTACCTGGTTATAGAGATCCTTTCTGATTCCCACCCAATTATAGAGATCCTGTCTGATGCCCACCCGGTTATAGAGACCCTGTCTGATTCCCACCCGGTCTTCGAGATCCTGTCTGATTCCCACCCGAATAGAGATCCTGTCTGATTCCCACCCGGCCATAGAGATCCTGTCTGATTCCCACCCCGTCACAGAGATCCTGTCTGATTCCTACCTGTTTATAGAGTTCCTGTCTGATTCTTACCCGGTCATAGAGATCCTATCTGATTCCCACCCGGTCATAGAGATCCTGTCTGATTCCTACCTGGTTATAGAGATCCTGTCTGATTACCACCCGGTCATAGAGATCCTGTCTGATTCCCACCTGGTCATAGAGATCCTGTCTGATTCCCACCCGATCATAGAGAGCCTGTCTGATTCCTACCTGGTTATAGAGATCCTGTCTGATTCTTACCCGGTTATAGATATCCTGCCTGATTCCCACCTGTTCATAGAGATCCTTTCTGATACCCACCCGGTGATAGAGATCCTGTCTGATTCCCACACGGTTATAGAGATCCTGTGTGATTCCCACCCGGTCGTAGAGATCCTGTCCGATTCCTACCTGGTTATAGAGATCCTGTCTGATTGCCACCTGGTCATAGAGATCCTACCTGATTCCCACCGGGTCATAGAGATCCTGTCTGATTCCTACCTGGTTATAGAGATCCTGTCTGATTCACACCCGCTTATAGAGATCCTGTCTGATTCCCACCCGGTTATAGAGATCCTCTCTGATTCCTACCTGGTTATAGAGATCCTGTTTGATTCCCACCCAGTCATAGAGATCCTGTCTGATTTCCACACGGTCATAAAGATCCTGTCTGATTCCCACCCGGTCACAGAGATCCTGTCTGATTTCCACCCAGTCATAGAGAGCCTGTCCGATCCCTACCTGGTTATAGCGATCCTGTCTGATTCCCACCCGGTGATAGAGATCCAGTCTGATTCCCACCCGGTTACAGAGTTCCTGTCTGATTTCCATCCGGTCATAGAGATCCTGTCCGATCCCTACCTGGTTATGGAGATCCAGTCTGATTCCCACCCGATCACAGAGATCCTGTCTGTTCCCACCCGATTAGAGAGATCCTGTCTGATTCCCACCCGGTGATAGAGATCCAGTCTGATTCCCACCCGGTCATAGAGATCCTGTCCGATCCCTACCTGGTTATAGAGATCCAGTCTGATTCCCACCCGGTTACAGAGTTCCTGTCTGATTTCCATCCGGTCATAGAGATCCTGTCCGATCCCTACCTGGTTATAGAGATCCTGTCTGATTTCCACCCGGTTATAGAGATCCTGTCTGATTCACAGCCGGTCATAGAGATCCTGTCTGATTCCCACCCGATCACAGAGATCCTGTCTGTTCCCACCCGATTAGAGAGATCCTGTCTGATTCCCACCCGGTCATAGCGATCCTGTCTGATTCCCACCCGATCATAGAGAGCCTGTCTGATTCCTACCTGGTTAAAGAGATCCTGTCTGATTCTTACCCGGTTATAGATATCCTGCCTGATTCCCACCTGTTCATAGAGATCCTTTCTGATTCCCACCCAGTGATAGAGATCCTGTCTGATTCCCACACGGTTATAGAGATCCTGTGTGATTCCCACCCGGTCATAGAGATCCTGTCCGATTACTACCTGGTTATAGAGATCCTGTCTGATTGCCACCTGGTCATAGAGATCCTACCTGATTCCCACCGGGTCATAGAGATCCTGTCTGAATCCTACCTGGTTATAGAGATCCTGTCTGATTCACACCCGCTTATAGAGATCCTGTCTGATTCCCACCCGGTTATAGAGATCCTCTCTGATTCCTACCTGGTTATAGAGATCCTGTCTGATTCCCACCCGGTTATAGAGATCCTGTTTGATTCCCACCCGGTCATAGAGATCCTGTCTGATTCCCACACGGTTATAGAGATCCTGTCTGATTCCCACCCGGTCATAGCGATCCTGTCCAATTCCTACCTGGTTATAAAGATCCTGTCTGATTCCCACCCGGTCATAGAGATCCTACCTGATTCCCACCCGGTCATAGAGATCCTGTCTGATTCCTACCTGTTTATATAGATCCTGTCTGATTCACACCCGGTTATAGAGCTCCTGTCTGATTCACACCCGGTTATAGAGATCCTGTCTGATTCCCACCCGGTCATAGAGATCCTGTCTGATTCCCAGCCGGTCATAGAGATCCTGTCTGATTCTTAACCAGTCATTGAGATCCTGTCTGATTCCCACCCGGTCATTGAGATCCAGGGGAAATTCTGAAGGGGAGTGTGTGTGCAGGCGCTGGCGGGCGTGGCAGCGATCAGGACCGTGCCTCCATTTTGCACGGGTGGGCGAATTAAGGCCCGACCAGCATATTTGGCGACTCCTGGGGACGTTTGGAGTGGGCGGGCGCAGTCGGAACAGCAATCACCGCCGGGTCCAATGGCGACCCGGCAGCCTGTTTGAAGGCCAAGCTGCAGCCGCCAGAGGTTGGGGGCAAGCCAAATCAGAAAGAGAAATGCAAGGACGGTAGGGCCGGTGTGCACCCAGGTTTTCTGATGAGTGCCTTGCTGCCCTCCTCGAGGAGGTGCCAGCATGGCGGATGTGCTTGTCCCCGAGGATAGGAGGAGGAGGCCACCCCACTTGACAAATCGTGCGTGGGAGGAGGTTGCGGAGAATGTAAGCTCCCACGACGTGGTGTGGCGCTCATGGACCCAGTGCCGCAAGCACTTCAATGACCTGCTGTGCACAGGAAGGGTGAGTAGCATGTTGGCATCATTCACTGCACCCATCATGTAACCTTCTCTCCCGCTGGTGGACTACCCATGTCTGAATGGCCTGAGTGCAATGAGTTAGTGACGGCATGTGTCCTTAGCTGGGCGACCCACCAGAAATTGTCTATGCGTTCAGCATGAGAGGGTTGAGATGAGATGGGTTCTGCACCCGCAGCATGTGGTGCAGTGACATCCACATGACTGCGGTGGATTCAACCTGGAGGAGCTACACCCAGGCGCACTGGTTGAACTCCAAGACATGTGGAAGTCAGGGTGATGACATGGTGTGAGGGGATCTTCTAGGTTCTATGGCACCAATGGATGTGCTGCCCTCTGTGCCCCACACCATTGTGTCTCCTTGCAACGGCTGGTACAACTGTGTGTTCCCAATCATGATGAAGGCGGCATGTGGGGGAGGGGTGCAGGGTAAAGGACACACCAGGCATATTTGTGTGAGTGCCAGCCACCAGAGGGGGTGTAGATGCACTGTAGACCTGCAGTGGCCGACTGGGCTTGGGGTGGGCCAGCCGCGAGGAGATTGATGGTACAAGTATCACTTAGCAATGCAATTTTTTCATTTGCAGGAGAAGAATTCTCATAACAGTGCCGAGCGGCTGAGGACTGGTGGTGGACCAGCCCAGATATTGATGCTCAGCCACTTTGAGCAGGAGGCACTGGACCTGGAGAGGCAGGACGCGCCCAGGTCCACTGGAGCCGGAGAGGCTGGGGTTCCACAGGCAGGAATGAATGGCCAGCACTCACATCACCAGTAGTCTCCCAACATCCATGCCATTGCTGATTGTTGAGTGAGCGGCGTTACCAACAAGGCTTGTCCAGTGCGTGTAGAATGATGAGTGCTTGATGAGCCGGGGGACAGACATACATTGACATTGCCCGCAGGCTAACTGATCAAATTTCCTTACTTTTCCTTTCAGCATCATTGGCGCACGGCCGGGAGCAGGAGCAGCAGTGGCCCTCTCTGACACCTGAGGGGCATGAAGTTGCACCATTGGAAGCGTCACACCATCTCTGCTAGGCAGGCACCAGCACAAATACTGGCACCTCAGTGGGCATCATATCTTCAGCTAGTGTCCCGGGTCACAGCGGTGAGGGCACTTCACAGTTGCTGGAGCAGCTGGCAGAGATAGAGAGTGCCGATGCCGCCTGCAGTCAGAGGACTGAAGGGGCCCAGGCACATGCTCAGTCCATGGCTGATGATGAGCCTCTGGAGTTGTGGACGACGCAGCCAAGTGCTGATATGCGGCCGGGTGCTCAGGAACATCTGGTGGATATACATGAGGCTGTGCTTGACTTGGTGTCAGTGGTGGAGGGGTCTATGCGGGCCGTGGCCAATGCATTGAGCATCATGGCTGAGCGCCAAGCTTCCTCCATGGAGGGATTGGCGGCTCTCATGGAGAGGCAGCTCCAGGGACAGGATCAGGGGTTCCTGGGGTTGCGCTCGGACCTGCAATCCCTCACAGTGGCATTGACTTCGTCTGGTTTGGCCACCAGGTATCCCACCTCGGTGCCCATCCATCTACGGTGAGCAGGGAGGGCCATATGGACCTCAGGTCAGGGGAGCAGCTGCCTGTCGTCTCTGCTGGTGCCTCTCACAGCACTGCGGATGAGGGCAGCAGCTCCTCTGCCGCTCTGCCAGTGACCGAGGCACCCAATGAGGCTGAGACAACTAGGGAGCTGCCAGCTGAGGAGTTGGCAGCTCCCTCCCAGGCGGGTCCATCACAGCTCGACGGGCCAGAGGACGTCCGCCAAGGTCATCAAGGCCAACAGGACATCAGAGAGAGCAGGCAGTCTCAGATGCCACTGCCAGAAACAGGGCACCACAAAGACGTAGCATCCACAAACGAAAGATGAAGCGCAACTGGGACGTGCGCCCAGCGTCATTTTACGCGTCGGCTTGTGGGTCCCGCCCCCTGCACAGCGACGGAAAAACTCTGCCCCCAGTCTGATTCCTACCTCATTATAGAGATTCTGTCTGATTCCTACCTGGTTATGGAGATCCTATCTGATTCCTGCCCGGTTATAGAGATCCTATCTGATTCCTACCTCATTATAGAGATCCTGTCTGATTCCTACCTGGTTATAGAGATCCTGCCTGATTACCACCTGGTTATGGAGATACTGTCTGATTCCCACTCCGTGATAGAGATCCTGTCAGATTCCCATCTCATTATAGAGATCCTGCCTGATTACCACCTGGTTATAGAGATCCTGTCTGATTTCCACCTCATTATAGAGATCCTGTCTGATTCCCACCTCATTATAGAGATCCTGCCTGATTATCATTCCATAATAGAGATCCTGTCTGATTCCCACCTCATTATAGAGATCCTGCCTGATTACCACCTGGTTATAGAGATCCTGTCTGATTCACACCCGCTTATAGAGATCCTGTCTGATTCCCACCCGGTTATAGAGATCCTCTCTGATTCATATCTGGTTATAGAGATCCTGTCTGATTCCCACCCGGTTATAGAGATCCTGTCCGATTCCCACCTCTTTACAGAGACCCTCTCTGATTCCCACCTGGTTATGGATATCCTGTCTGATTCCTACCCGCTTATAGAGATCCTGCCTGATTACCACACGGTTATAGAGATCCTGCCTGATTACCACCCGGTTACAGAGATCCTGTCTAATTCCCATCCAGTTATAGAGATCCTGTCTGATTCCCACCTCATTATAGAGATCCTGCCTGATTATCATTCCGTAATAGAGATCCTGCCTGATTACCACCTGGTTATAGAGATCCTGTCTGATTCCCACTCAGTTATAGAGATCCTGTCCAATTCCCACCTCTTTACAGAGATCCTCTCTGATTCCCACCTGGTTATGGATATCCTGTCTGATTCCCACCCAGTTATAGAGATCCTGCCTGATTACCACACGGTTGTAGAGATCCTGCCTGATTACCACCTGGTTATAGAGATCCTGTCTGATTCCCACCCGGTCATAGAGATCCTGTCTGATTCCCACCTCTTTACAGAGACCCTCTCTGATTCACACCTGGTTATGGATATCCTGTCTGATTCCTACCCGCTTATAGAGATCCTGCCTGATTACCACACGGTTATAGAGATCCTGCCTGATTACCACCCGGTTACAGAGATCCTGTCTAATTCCCATCCAGTTATAGAGATCCTGTCTGATTCCCACCTCATTATAGAGATCCTGCCTGATTATCATTCCGTAATAGAGATCCTGCCTGATTACCACCTGGTTATAGAGATCCTGTCTGATTCGCACCCAGTTATAGAGATCCTGTCCAATTCCCACCTCTTTACAGAGATCCTCTCTGATTCCCACCTGGTTATGGATATCCTGTCTGATTCCTACCCAGTTATAGAGATCCTGCCTGATTACCACACAGTTGTAGAGATCCTGCCTGATTACCACCTAGTTATAGAGATCCTGTCTGATTCCCACCCGGTTATAGAGATCCTGTCCGATTCCCACCTCTTTACAGAGACCCTCTCTGATTCCCACCTGGTTATGGATATCCTGTCTGATTCCTACCCGCTTATAGAGATCCTGCCTGATTACCACACGGTTGTAGAGATCCTGCCTGATTACCACCCGGTTACAGAGATCCTGTCTAATTCCCATCCAGTTATAGAGATCCTGTCTGATTCCCACCTCATTATAGAGATCCTGCCTGATTCCTACCTGGTTATAGATATCCTGTCTGATTCCCACCCGGTTATAGAGATCCTGTCTGATTCCCGCCCGGTTATAGAGATCCTGTCTGATTCCTAACCGGTTATAGAGATCCTGTCTGATTCCCGCCCGGTTATAGAGATCCTGTCTGATTCCCACCCGGTTATAGAGATCCTGTCTGATTCACCTGGTTACAGAGAACCTGTCTGATTCCCACCTCATTATAGAGATCCTGTCTGATTACCACCCAGTTACAGAGATCCTGTCTAATTCCCACTCCGTTATAGAAAACCTGTCTGATTCCCACCTTATTATAGAGATCCTGCCTGATTACCACCTGGTTACAGAGATCCTGTCTGATTCCCATTCCGTAATAGAGATCCGGTCTGATTCCCGCTCTGTTATAGAGATCCTGTCTGATTTCCACCCAGTTATACAGATCCTGTCTGATTCCCACCCGGTTATAGAGATCCTGTCCGATTCTTACCTCTTTACAGAGATCCTGTCTGATTCCCATTCTGTTATAGAGATCCTGTCTGATTCCCACCCGGTTATAGAGATCCTGTCTGTATCCCACCTGGTTATGCAGATCCTATCTGATTCCCACTCTGTTATAGAGATCCTGTCTGATTCCTACCCGATTATAGAGATCCTGTCTGAATCCCACCCTGTTATGGAGATCCTGTCTGATTCCTACCCGGTGACTGAGATCCTGTCTGATTCCTGCCCCATTCTGTTGAATGTAATGGAAATCTGACAGGTTCTATAATGGTCAGTGGATCCATTTGGTTTTATTACTCTCCTTGGGGTCAAGATGAAGCTTGATCTGACACACGGGTTTAGAGCAGCATTGTGTTGTAATCCAGGTATCTGGTTTCTATTCGTTGTATTCAATCAGATTGCAGTAATGCAGCAGGAACTGACAGGGCTAAAGCCTTTGTTAATGGAGCAAGACCAGGAGACAGAGGAGCTACTGAAGGTCATCGCTGATGAGACACTGGAGGTAGAAATTGTGAAGAGGGCTGTGGAAGCAGATGAGGCGACAGCAAATAATGCTGCACAGGAAGCTCGGGCGATTAAGGTACGTGATTTAACTGCTGTCTTTATTCTAAAAGGCAAGGGCATGCAGCCGATACAAGACCACTCTTCAGACGTATCCCATCAGCTGACAGGACCTGCAGTACAGAGGCCAAGGGATTACAAAAGTCAAGGAAACAAATGACAGCTGGTTTTGCTAATTTGACACAAGATGGTATTTATCACGTTAATAATGAGAATAAACTGCACCTGAGCTTAACTGTAATATTATAACAACAGCTGGCTGCGGAAATTTGCAAACTTTTGCTCAACATAAACGTGTATTAAAATATTATAAATTACTTAGTTTTGGTAAATATATTTTTAGATTCCTACATTCCTTTTATGGGTATAGAAGTGTGGACGTGGTGGAGGATTCTATAGTCTGTGTACAGACGCCAGTCGTTTTGCAGCCACAGGGTAAGGTGTCTTCAGAGTGGCACTGATGAAAAATATTTGGAAAGGAGGAGAGAGATGCCAGGGTCCATATTGGAAGCACCTTCAGTCTGTCCACAAGCATGACCCAGACCTCCCTGTCGCTTGCCATTTCAACACTCCACCCTGCTCTCATGCCCACATGTCCGTCCTTGGCTTGCTGCATTGTTCCAGTGAAGCTCAACACAAACTGGTGGAACAGCACCTCATCTTCCGACTAGGCACTTTACAGCCTTCCGGACTGAATATTGAGTTCAACAATTTTAGATCATGAACTCTCTCCTCCATCCTCACCCCCTTTCCGATCCCCCTTTTTTCCAATAATTTATATAGATTTTTCTTTTCCCTCCTATTTCCATTATTTTTAAATGTATTTCCATCCATTGTTTTATCTCTACCTTTTAGCCTATTTTAATCCCTTCCCCCCACCCCACCCCCACTAGAGCTATCTGTACCTTGCTCGTCCTGCTTTCTACCCTTAATGTCACCTATTAGCACATTCCTTAGCTAATAACACCACCTTCAACACCTTTTTGTTCTTTTGTCTGTGACATCTTTTGGCTACCTCCACCTATCACTGGCCCTCTATCCAGCTCTATCTGTCCCACCCCCCCTTAAACCAGCTTAAACCACCTCTTTTCTATTTTTCCTTAGTTCTGTTGAAGAATCATACAGACTCGAAATGTTAACTGTGCTCCTCTCCGCAGATGCTGTCAGACCTGCTGAGTTTTTCCAGGTATCTTTGTTTTTGTTTTGGATTTCCAGCATCCGCAGTTTTTTGCTTTTATCCATATTGGAAGCAATGACCAGAGGTAGAAGTGGGTTTGAGGTCTTGCAGAGGATATTTAATAGAGTCAGGCGCTGGAATGAAAAGCAATTCTTAAGGTTGGTAATCTCTGGACTGCTTCCTGTGCTACACATTAGAGAGGTTAGAGAGAGGAAGATTAAAAGATCAATGGGTGGCTACAAGAGGCAAGAGGGCTCACATTCTTGAGCCATTGCAGTGAAGGCTGGTATAAAGGGACAACTTTCACCTGAACTGAAATGACACCAATGTCCTTGTATAGAGGGTAAATAAAATATTGGCTGGGGTGGGATTTAAATTAATGTAGAGAGAAGGGATGGGGACAGTCCAAGCTTAAAACTAGTAAGAATAGAGTTAGATAAGAAGGGTGGGAGAAGGCTTACATTGAGCATCAACTTCAGTCTAGACCAGTTGGGCTGAATGGCCTCTTTTCATATTGTAAATTCTGTGTAAAGCTAGGATTAAAATATCTGTTGGACTAGGAGCAGAAATGAATTGTGAGAACATATTAACAAGGGAGACAGGGGGTTGAGGTGTGAGAGATAAAACACGTGAAGAGGAGAATTAAATAAAAGCAGACAAGAAATTGAATACAGAGTTAATGTTCTCAATGATTGAAGTTAGGATTGACAAGCGTGGATGTGAGTATTGTTGCTGCGAAATGAAAACAAACAAAATAATACTGGGGAGTTACAACCATTAAGAACTATCGACCAATATAGTTTAGATTACTTGTTAAAGAATTGGCAGCAGTGTTAGGGAGGGGAAAACAATGTGGGTGGGATGTTAGTGTTCATAATGGATTCAATCAGAGTGTCTGGAGTTTGTGTTAAGGTGGAGAAGGTAAACAATTGGAAAGTGCAGTTGTGCAGTATAAGCTGCCAAAGAGTTAAAAATGGACAATAAAAACTGGCCTTGTCATCAACACTTACATCCCATTAACAAACAACAAGAGTTGGAATGAGATGGAAATGGAGAACTGTGGACAGTTCAGAGAGATATATAAAACAGCAAATAATAATATTGGTTGATTTTAAAGATGACAGAATAGACTGAAATAAAGGAAGTAGGAATGGTCAAAGAGGGTAACAGCTCAGAGCATCCCCAAGATAAACTCTGAAATCATACATTAGACAGGTTCCAATCCATTAACAGAAAAGAGTAGTATCTGGGTTCGTTCTGGGAAATGAAGTGGGACAAATAATTGATCTGTGAGTAAGAAAACAGTGGGAAAGCTGAATGGAAAAGAATGAAAAGGAGCTAAAGGGACAGATGTTGGACCATAGAATAACAAATATTAACAAGATTCAAAGGGATCTGGTCCAAATTAAGCGGGCATCAAAGTTAGCAAGCATATCGACAGATCAGCAGTCAGCAGATTTTTTAGATCCGCACATTAAACCCTGCGTCAGACGAATCTCCCTCCCCAAACTTGCCATGCCCCTGACTCTCGCAGGCAAGGACCCTCCAACCATTGCTTGTTTGAGGTGCTTTCGACATTGTGACCAAATGCTCAGCAAACAGTCATTTTTCTGACCTCTGCGGTTGAATTTCTTGACTTATTTTAAAGATGTATCCTCCCTGAGAATAACTCTGTATTATTCATTTCTTTAAATGGATTTTTACAGCCTAAATCATATTGAAAAACTTCCCTGATTGCAGAAGCAAGGCTGCACTTGGTCAGCATGAATGATGGTTAACTGAGTGAAAGCTTACATTTACAATGTTGATTTCTGCCCATTTTAAGTTCTGGGGTATTCTAATAAGATCGAGAACATGTAAGTTTGTACGTTATCATCAGAAAAATGGGCACAAAATTGGGCAAAATTTCCAGGCCCAACTTCCGGCTGCCCAAAGGGAGCCTGATGTTTGCTACAATTGACAGGGACAGACTGGTTGAGGCATAAGCAGTGCCTTTACTGGTCTTTTGGTTACTATCTGGTATTAAAGGAAAAGGCTTTGCTGATGTGAAGGTGGATGTTTTTAATATTTTGGGGAATATGGTGGTATTCTGTGAAGAAGGGTGTGTGTGTGTGATTAAACCAGGGGAAGGTTAGTAAAGGCTTGTCTGTGGGAGCAGAGAGATGAAAGGTAAAGGTTCTGGATGCATGCATTTGTAATGAAAGGCTATGGTGAAGTTGAATGCAACAAGTAAATAGGTTGGGTTTTAAAATTAACATTAGGTGGTAGGTAAGGACTTAACTTTTCAGCTGCTAAATTTCAAAGGGAGTTTAGAAGTGACAAGGTACTTTTACAGTTTACAAAGGTTTCATAAGTAAACAAGGGAAGGTTATTACATTTTATTTTACCTAAAAGTGGGGGTAATAGGAAGACATGAAAGATTTTTATATTTTGGGAAAATTGAACTCAAAGAGGTGCTTAGAACAATAGAGTTTAAAATCAAAGGGGAAAAGGACATTTAAGGAAAAGTCTTTAGTTAAGTTGTGTTGGCTATGTGAGGGAGATGTACTGAGACCAGCTCTTTGCTGAGAAAGGTTGTGAATTTGAAGCAGCCACCCAGTTTCAAGCCAGAGAAGTCTTTGTTTTCAGAAGGCAACCTGTTTCTGAACCTTTCTTTCTGGGATTTCCACTGCAGAGTGGAAGTGAGTGAGAAGTTGTGTGGTATACCTTTTACTAAAGTGACAGCATTTTGCCTTGGGTAATATTACTGGATTTTTATGGTTAAAAATCTATAAGGGAGCTATCGCTAAGTAGTTTACTTGTGTATTCTGACCAAGTGGGCTTTTTGGGGGGAATGTTTTGCAAGACTGTTTTAACTGTGTAATTTTAATCTTGTGTGTTTAAGTATTTTTTGTCAATAAATCTTTTAGTTTTAAAATCTTAAAAGTGCTACTGGGATTCTATGCTTCTGAGATCAGTAGTTTTCCTCTTATTTTCAAAATACAAAAAAGAAGTTTATGATCAGTAAGACAAGTTTCCCTCTGGGGTTTGGCTTGCTCAGCGAGTAGCATCAGCTGTGGTTGTTGACTACACGTGTAAAATGAGATTAATCAAAGTCTTGATGACACTGGTTTGTTATCTGTATTTGTCCTTCTATTTATTCTGTATGGTAAAACTGTACAATGATATATCCACCCGGTGAGTTTAATTGTTTATGTTCCTTATTTATAACAGTGTTTTACCTAACACAACTCGGCTGAATATATAAATCTGAGTAAATTGTTATTAAGGCTTCTTTTGGAATATTTCTCCCAAAACAGTGAAGTAAATGAGGGCCAAAAACAGCCACAATCTCACCAGATTTTATTAAAGTCAATGTTGAACTTTAAAAAGAGATGTTAATAGCTGAGATTCCTTGTTAATTATTCCCAATAACACCACCCTATGAAAACTACAGTAAGCCTTTAGGTTCACTGAAATGAAAACCTTGTTCACACTGACTGATGGAGATCTCAGGATTTTCTTCACTTGAACCCAAAGTGGATATTGATTATTTCTATGTTGTCCACTTATCTATCAGACAATGGGGGAACCTGCTGGAACATTGAGCTTTCTGCTTTTGTAGACTGAGTCCCACACAATCTGTTCACACGGAGTGACTGGGGAAAATACTGGATATTGTCCATAAGCCACCAATCCCCATCAGTCATGATGATCTGTTTAACAAGCAGATGAGTAAGTGGAGCTGGAATGGAAAGAAGCTATCCTTACTTTAGGGCAAAAAGGTTCCTTTAGATTAAGTCAAAATTAACAAGGAGGCTTTGGTTACTGTCATAAAAAGAATGCAAACATGAATTTTGACATGTCCTCCTTCTTCCTTAACCGAGGTTTTCCACCCACGGTTGTTGACAGGGCCCTCAACCGTGTCCGGCCCATCTCCCGCACATGCGCCCTCACACCTTCCTCTCCCTCCCAGAACAAGGGTCCCCCTTGTCCTCACTTATCACCCCACCAGCCTCCGCATTCAAAGGATCATCCTCCGCCATTTCCACCGACTCCAGCATGATGACACCACCAAACACATCTTCCCTTCACCCCACCGGCGGCATTCCGTAGGGATCGTTCCCTCCGTGACACCCTGGTCCACTCCTCCATCACCCCCTACACCTCAACCCCCTCCCACGGCACCTTCCCATACAACCGCAGAAGATGCAACACCTACCCCTTTACTTCCCCTCTCCTCACCGTCCAACACTCATTTCAAGTGAAGCAGCATTTCACCTGTACTTCCCTCAACTTAGTCTATTGCATTCGTTGCTCCCAATGCGGTTTCCTCTACATTGGAGAGACCAAACGCAGACTGGGTGACTGCTTTGTAGAACACCTTCGTTCTGTCCGCAAGCATTACCCAGACCTCCCTGTCGCTTGCCATTTCAACACTCCACCCTGCTCTCATGCCCACATGTCCGTCCTTAGCCTGCTGCATTGTTCCAGTGAAGCTCAACGCAAACTGGAGGAACAGCACCTCATCTTCCGACCAGGCACTTTACAGCCTTCCGGACTGAATATTGAGTTCAACAATTTTAGATCATGAACTCTCTCCTCCATCCCCACCCCCTTTCTCATTTTTCCCCCTCCTTTTTGTTTTTCCAATAATTTATATAGATTTTTCTTTTCCCACCTATTTCCATTATGTTTAAATGTATTTCCATCCATTGTTTTATCTCTACCTTTTAGCCTTTTTCGATTCCTTCACCCCATCCCACCCCCACTAAAGCTATCTGTACCTTGCTTGTCCTGCTTTCTACCCTTAATTAGCACATTCCTTTAGATAATATCACCACCTTCAACACCTCTTTGTCCTTTTGTCTGTGACATCTTTTGGTTATCTCCACCTATCACTGGCCCTCTATCCAGCTCTTCTTGTCCCAACCACTACCCCGCCCCCCACCCCGCTGCCCCTTAAACCAGCTTATATTTCATCCCCTTTCTATTGTCCTTAGTTCTGTTGAAGAGTCATGCGGACTCGAAACGTTAGCTGTGTTCCTCTCCACAGATGCTGTCAGACCTGCTGAGTTTTTCCAGGTATTTTTGTTTTTGTTTTCGATTTCCAGCATCCGCAGTTTTTTGCTTTTATATTTGAATTTTGACGTAATTGTATTTGATTTTGCCCGAAGTCCTTTTACAACCAGAGGTTAACTGTGCTATTCTCCTGTAGGTTGAGTGTGAACAGAAGCTGAGTGTGGCCATGCCAGCTCTCAATGATGCTATAACAGCTCTCGACACACTGAAGGCCAGTGATATTACTCTGGTGAAGACTATGCAAAATCCTCCATCAGGTGTTCGGCTAACATTGACTGCCATCTGCATCTTGAAGGTATCACAGAAAGAACAAAGCCTAATGTTAACTGAAAAAGGCAGCATAGAGCATTTTCACAAATTTCAAGTTCCTACAATACACTTGGTGTGGTATCTTAGCTCTGCTCATATTGAAGAATGATTGCACTGTTCGTGCTAAAGAATAGTATTGTTTACCTTTCTATCATACTAAGTTCCAGAAATGAACTCCTGAGGTGAAGTAAGAGTGACTGCCCTTGACATCAAGGCAGTATTTGATCGAGTGTGGCATCAAGGAGCCGTAGCAAAACTGCAGTCAATGGGAATCAGGGGGAAAACTCACCACTGGTTGGAGTCATACCTAGCACAAAGGAAGGTGGTTATGTTGTAGGAGGTCAGTCATCTCAGCTCCAGGACGTCACTGCAGGAGTTCCTCAGGGTAGTGTCCTCGGCCCACCCATCTTCAGCTGCTTCATCAATCACCTTCCTTCCATCATAAGGTCAGAAGTGGGGATGTTTGCTGATGATTGCACAATGTTCAGCACCATTCGCGACTCCTCAGGTACTGAAGCAGTTCATGTCCAAATGCAGCCTGAACTGGACAATATCACAAGTGACATTTCCTGGCATTTTTGTGGCACTAATAACCATCTCCAACAAGAGGGAAACTAACTAACACCCCTTGAAGTTCAATGGCATTACCATCACCAAATCTCCCATGATTAACATCCAGGGGGTTACCAGAAACTGAACTGGACTAGCCATATAAATACTGTGGCTCGAGAGCAGGTCAGAGGCTAGGAATCCTGTGGTGAGTACCTCACCTCCTGACTCCCCAAAGCCTGTCCACCATCTACAAGGCACAAGTCAGGAGTGTGATGGAATACTCCCACTTGCCTGGATGAGTGCAGCTCCCATAACACTCACGAAGCTTGACACCGTCCAGGACAAAACAGCCCACTTGATTGGCACCACATCCACAAACATTCACTCCCTCCTCCACTGATGCACAGTAGCGGCAGTGTGTGCCAGCTACAAGATGTACTGTCGCTAGGTTAAAATCCTGGAACTCCCCCCTTAACAGCACTGTGGGTGTGCCTACACCACATGGTCTGCAGCGGTTCAAGAAGGCAGCTCACCACCACCTTCTCAAGGGCAATTGGGGATGGGCAATAAATGCTGGTTTTGCCAGAGATGCCCACATCTATGAATTTAAAAATATTCAATTGTGTTTTCTTGTTGAAAGAACAAAATAACTCATTTGTTCCTCACAATGCCAGGGCCCACTGTCTGCATAACCACAGGTGAAGCCAGAAGTCCATTTGTTGCTAAGGTCATATTAACCTTGTGTTTGTGGGGCTGGATGAGTAACCCAAAACTTGGGAGCGCAAATCCCAGCATGGAATGTAACGAAATTTAATTAATTAAATGCTGCAGGTAATGAGCTGACCAGTTGCTGGATGGTTGTGGAAACCCAAGAGGGTTCAGTAGTTTGTTTGGCACCATTGCAGTTCCACACCATGTGGCTGACTCAGTCTACCAAAGATACTCCTATCTGAGGAACAAACTGTTTTTAAAAAATGGTACAAAAATACGATTTATGCCATTTTTAATTTTCAAGAAGAGTCCTCTCTGTGCACCATCCTATACCACAAGTTGCAGCTGCCTGTTAATCCCTGCACCCTGTCTTTGTGCAGCCCAGGGCATGTGTCTGAGAGGAGCCAGACCCCTCCACACCGACTGGGAGGGATTAGTGTGAGGAGTCGTGGCTGTGACTCACATTGAAACGTCACTACCAGACGGCTGAAACATTTTCACTGGCTCCTCCTTACTAACGATGTCATAGGATATGGAGGAGAGGAGAAAATACCAATTTACCATGAAATAAGCCAAAGCAACATACGCATCATCAAGATTATACACACATTTTAAAATTCATATCCAGCGATGAAAGCTCAGTTCATCTGCCACCATGTTTCAGAAGTCTACCGTTGATTGATCTTATGTTCACATGTGCTGTGCCCAGGATTGAATCTGGATTGTCGCAAGATTCATGGGTCAGCAATAGACAGTCCCATTTACAAGCTATGGGCTGCCCATTTTCACACCAGCCTGGACTAGGTCAGCCTGATCGAGAGCAAAATATTGCTGATTCTCTCACAGTCCCAGACTCTCCCATTGAAGAGAAAGAAAGCAAAGCCCCCACTCCCAAGCCAGCTTTTGTGTGTCACGGATTGGTTAGCCTTGCTGCCAATCAAAGGTACAAGCTTGAATAAATTGCTGCTGTTCCTTCCTGTCATCCCCAGTGGAGTCATGTCCTGTTCATAACTTCAAACCTGGACTGTGTTCCTGTCGATCTCAAACTTCTGGAAAGTTCTAATGGAATTACCCTGGATGTGGGGCCTCTCCCGGGATGGACAAAATCAGACAGCACCCCTATGTGGAATTCACGCCTACCATTGTTCGAAGCTTACTCCAAACGCAGATTCAATGGACCTCCTGGGGCAGAATTTTTAGGTCGGCGGGTGGGCGTGATCGACGGGTCCAGGAGTGGCCAGGGATTGGGCTGCTGACCGGGATCGGACTGCCGACCAGGATTGGACTGCCGACCGGGATGGGCCCCCGACTGGGATCGGACTGCCGACCGTGATCAGCCCCCGACCGGGATCAGACTGCCGACCAGGATCAGCCCCCAACCAGGATCGGAGTGCTGACCGGGATCGGACTGCCGACCGGGATAGGATTGCCGACCGGGATCGGCCCCTGACCAGGATCAGCCCCGGACCGGGATCGGACTGCTGACTGGGATCGGCCCCCGACCGGGATCGGACTGCCGACTGGGATCGGATTGCCGACCGGGATCGGCCCCCGACCGGGATCGGCCCCCGACCGGGATCGGACTGCCGACCGGGATCGGACTGCCGACCGGGATCGGAGTGCTGACTGGGATCGGACTGCCGACCGGGATCGGATGGCCGACCGGGATTAGCCCCTGACCGGGATCGGCCCATGACCGGGATCGGACTGCAAACCGGGATCGGAGTGCTGACCGGGATCGGACTGCCGACCGGGATCGGATTGCCGACCGGGATCGGACTGCCGACCGGGATCGGATTGCCGACTGGGTTCGAACTGCCGAGCAGGATCAGCCCCCGACCGGGATCGGACTGCCAACCGGGATCGGACTGCCGACCGGGATCAGCCCCCGACCGGGATCGGCCCCCGACTGGGATCGGACTGCCAACCGGGATCGGACTGCCGACCGGGATCAGCCCCCGACCGGGATCGGCCCCCGACTGGGATCAGACTGCCGACCGGGATCAGCCCCCGACCGGGATCAGCCTCCAACCGTGATGGGCCCCCGACTGGGATCAGCCCTCGACCGGGATCAGCCTCTGACCGTGATCGGCCCCCGACCGCGATCGGCCCTCGACCGGGATTGGGCTGCCGACCGGGATCGGAGTGCTGAATGGGATCGGAGTGCCGACCAGGATCGGATTGCCGACCGGGATTGGCCCCTGACCAGGATCAGCCCTGGACCGGGATCGGACTGCCGACCGTGATCAGCCCCCGACCACGATCGGCCCCCGACCAGGATCAGCCCCCCGACCGGGATCGGCCCCCGACCGGGATCGGACTGCCGACCGGGATCAGCCCCCAACCGGGTTCGGCCCCTGACCAGGATCGGACTTCCGACCGGGATCGGTCCCTGACCGGGATCAGCCCCCGACCGTGATCAGCCCTCAACCGTGATCGGACCCCAACCGGGATCGGCACCCGACCGTGATCGGCCCCCAACCGGGATCGGCCCCCGACCGTGATCAGCCCCCGACCGCGATCAGCCCCCGACCGCGATCAGCCCCCCACTGGGATCGGCCCTGACCGGGATCAGCCCCCGACCGGGATCGGCCCCCGACCAGGATCGGACTGCCAACCGGGATTGGACTGCCAGCCGGGATAAGCCCCCGACCATGATGAGCCTCCGACTGGGATCGGCCCCCGACCGGGATCGGCCCCCGACCGGGATCGGCCCCCGACCAGGATCGGACTGCCGACCGGGATCGGACTGCCGACCTGGATCGGGATCGGACTGCGGACCGGGATCGGCCCCCGACTGGGATCGGAATGCCAACCGGGATCAGCCCCCGACTGTGATCGGACTGCCGACCAGGATCAGCCCCCGACCGGGATCAGCTCCCGACTGGGATTGGACTGCCAACCGGGATAAGCCCCCGACCGTGATGAGCCTCCGACCGGGATCGGCCCCCGACCGGGATCGGCCCCCGACCGTGATCGGCCTCCAACCGGGATCGGCCCCCGACCGGGATCAGCCCCCGACTGCGATCGGACTGCCGACCAGGATCAGCCCCCGACCAGAATCAGCCCCCGACTGTGATCGGACTGCCGACCAGGATCAGCCCCCGACCGGGATCAGCCCCCGACTGGGATTGGACTGCCAACCGGGATAAGCCCCCGACCGTGATGAGTCTCTGACCGGGATCGGCCCCCGACCGTGATCGGCCCCCGACCGTGATCGGCCCCCAACCGTGATCGGCCCCCGACTGTGATCGGCCCCCGACTGTGATCGGCCCCTGACCGGGATCGGCCCCCGACCATGATCGGCCCCCAACCGTGATCGGCCCCCGACTGTGATCGGCCCCTGACCGGGATCAGACTGCCGACCGGGATCGGCCCCCTACCGGGATCGGCCACCGACTGGGATCGGATTGCCGACCGGGATTGGCCCCTGACCAGGATCAGCCCTGGACCGGGATCAGACTGCCGACCGGGATCGGCCCCCTACCGGGATCGGCCACCGACTGGGATCGGACTGCCGACCGGGATCGGACTGCCGACCCGGATCAGCCCCCGACCCTGATCAAACTGCTGACCGGGATCGGCCCCCGACCGGGATCGGCCCTCGACCGGGATCGGCCCTCAACCGGGATCGGACTGCCGACCGGGATCGGAGTGCCCACTGGGATCGGATTGCCAACCGGGATCGGAGTGCTGACTGGGATCGGATTGCCGACCGGGATCGGATTGCCGACCGGGATTGGCCCCTGACCAGGATCAGCCCTGGACCGGGATCGGACTGCCGACCGGGATCGGACTGCCGACCGGGATCAGCCCCCGACTGGGATCGGACTGCCGACCGTGATCAGCCCCCGACTGGGATCGGACTGCCGACCGGGATCGGACTGCCGACCGGGATCAGCCCCCGACTAGGATCGGACTGCCGACCGGGATCAGCCCCCGACTGGGATCGGACTGCCGACCGGGATCGGACTGCCGACCGGGATCAGCCCCCGACCAAGATCGGCCCCCGACCGTGATCGGCCCCCGACCGTGATCGGCCCCCGACCGGGATCAGCCCCCGACCGGGATCAGCCCCCGACAGGGATCGAACAACCGACCGGGATCGGTCCCCGACCGGGATCGGCCCCCGACCGGGATCAGCCCCTGACAGGGATCGGACTGCCGACCGTGATCAGCCCCCGACCAAGATCGGCCCCCGACCGTGATCGGCCCCCGACCGTGATCGGCCCCCGACCGGGATCAGCCCCCGACAGGGATCGAACAACCGACCGGGATCGGTCCCCGACAGGGATCGGACTGCCGACCGTGATCAGCCCCCGACCAAGATCGGCCCCCGACCGTGATCGGCCCCCGACCGTGATCGGCCCCCGACCGGGATCAGCCCCCGACAGGGATCGAACAACCGACCGGGATCGGTCCCCGACAGGGATCGGACTGCCGACCGTGATCAGCCCCCGACCAAGATCGGCCCCCGACCGTGATCGGCCCCCGACCGTGATCGGCCCCCGACCGTGATCGGCCCCCGACCGGGATCAGCCCCCGACAGGGATCGAACAACCGACCGGGATCGGTCCCCGACCGGGATCGGCCCCCGACCGGGATCAGCCCCCGACTGGGATCGGACTGCCGACCGGGATCAGCCCCGACCTCGATCAGCCCCCGACCGCGATCAGCCCCCCACTGGGATCGGCCCCGACCGGGATCGGCCCCTGACCGGGATCGGACTGTTGACTGGGATTGGCCTCTGACCGGGATCGGCCCCCGACCGTGATCGGCCCCCGACCGTGATCGGCCCCCAACCGTGATCGGCCCCCGACTGTGATCGGCCCCCGACTGTGATCGGCCCCTGACCGGGATCGGCCCCCGACCATGATCGGCCCCCAACCGTGATCGGCCCCCGACTGTGATCGGCCCCTGACCGGGATCAGACTGCCGACCGGGATCGGCCCCCTACCGGGATCGGCCACCGACTGGGATCGGATTGCCGACCGGGATTGGCCCCTGACCAGGATCAGCCCTGGACCGGGATCAGACTGCCGACCGGGATCGGCCCCCTACCGGGATCGGCCACCGACTGGGATCGGACTGCCGACCGGGATCGGACTGCCGACCCGGATCAGCCCCCGACCCTGATCAAACTGCTGACCGGGATCGGCCCCCGACCGGGATCGGCCCTCGACCGGGATCGGCCCTCAACCGGGATCGGCCCTCAACCGGGATCGGACTGCCGACCGGGATCGGAGTGCCCACTGGGATCGGATTGCCAACCGGGATCGGAGTGCTGACTGGGATCGGATTGCCGACCGGGATCGGATTGCCGACCGGGATTGGCCCCTGACCAGGATCAGCCCTGGACCGGGATCGGACTGCCGACCGGGATCGGCCCCCTACCGGGATCGGCCCCCGACTGGGATCGGACTGCCGACCGGGATCGGACTGCCGACCGGGATCAGCCCCCGACTGGGATCGGACTGCCGACCGTGATCAGCCCCCGACTGGGATCGGACTGCCGACCGGGATCGGACTGCCGACCGGGATCAGCCCCCGACTGGGATCGGACTGCCGACCGGGATCAGCCCCCGACTGGGATCGGACTGCCGACCGGGATCGGACTGCCGACCGGGATCAGCCCCCGACCAAGATCGGCCCCCGACCGTGATCGGCCCCCGACCGTGATCGGCCCCCGACCGGGATCAGCCCCCGACCGGGATCAGCCCCCGACAGGGATCGAACAACCGACCGGGATCGGTCCCCGACCGGGATCGGCCCCCGACCGGGATCAGCCCCTGACAGGGATCGGACTGCCGACCGTGATCAGCCCCCGACCAAGATCGGCCCCCGACCGTGATCGGCCCCCGACCGTGATCGGCCCCCGACCGGGATCAGCCCCCGACAGGGATCGAACAACCGACCGGGATCGGTCCCCGACAGGGATCGGACTGCCGACCGTGATCAGCCCCCGACCAAGATCGGCCCCCGACCGTGATCGGCCCCCGACCGTGATCGGCCCCCGACCGTGATCGGCCCCCGACCGGGATCAGCCCCCGACAGGGATCGAACAACCGACCGGGATCGGTCCCCGACCGGGATCGGCCCCCGACCGGGATCAGCCCCCGACTGGGATCGGACTGCCGACCGGGATCAGCCCCGACCTCGATCAGCCCCCGACCGCGATCAGCCCCCCACTGGGATCGGCCCCGACCGGGATCGGCCCCTGACCGGGATCGGACTGTTGACTGGGATTGGCCTCTGACCGGGATCGGCCCCCGACCGGGATCGCCCCCCGACCGGGATCGGCCCCTGACCGGGATCGGACTGTTGACTGGGATTGGCCTCTGACCGGGATCGGCCCCCGACCGGGATCGGCCCCCGACCGGGATCGGCCCCCGACCGGGATCGGCCCCCGACCGGGATCGGCCCCTGACCGGGATCGGCTCCCGACCAGGATCAGCCCCCGACCGCGATCAGCCCCCCACTGGGATCGGCCCCGACCGGGATCGGCCCCCGACCGGGATCGGCCCCCGACCGGGATCGGCTCCCGACCAGGATCAGCCCCCGACCGCGATCAGCCCCCCACTGGGATCGGCTCCCGACCAGGATCAGCCCCCGACCGCGATCAGCCCCCCACTGGGATCGGCCCCGACCGGGATCGGCCCCCGACCGGGATCGGCCCCTGACCGGGATCGGCTCCCGACCAGGATCAGCCCCCGACCGCGATCAGCCCCCCACTGGGATCGGCCCCGACCGGGATCGACCCCTGACCGGGATCGGACTGTTGACTGGGATTGGCCTCTGACCGGGATCGGCCCCCGACCGGGATCGGCCCCCGACCGGGATCGGCCTCTGACCGGGATCGGCCCCCGACCGGGATCGGCCCCCGACCGGGATCGGCCTCTGACCGGGATCGGCCCCCGACCGGCATCGGCCCCCGACTGGGATTTCAGGCTGGCTGGCTAATTAATGGCTAGTGTGAAATCACGGTCAGCATTGCGATCCCTGGCAGCTCCTGAGAAGCTCAGCGTTACTGGGGTGGGGGTGGGAGGAGGGCGATCACTGACAGAAAGCTGCCTAAAAGCAGAGAGCTGCTTCAGGGAACTGAAGACCTGAAAAACATTAAATAAAATTTTTAAAATCAGGAAAAAAATGTGCAAGCCTCAAAATCGATCACCTGAACATATACATGATAACAATGCAGTCCATAAATTTTTATTTTTATTTGATTTCATCACGGAAGCTTCATCCCGCCCTTGGATGAGGCTTCATGAAAAATGTAAAGTCCGCCTGGCTGATTCGCCCGTCCGTCAACTGCAAGGCTGGACGGGCAACGTAAAATTAAAGATAAAAACAAAAAGCTAAAAGCTACTGCGGATGCTGGAAATCCAAAACAAAATAAAAAACAAAATAAAAATAAAAAAAAACAAAATAAAAAACAAAATAAAAATAAAATAAAATAAAAATAAAATAAAATAAAAACAGAATTACCTGGAAAAACTCAGCAAGTCTGGCAGCATCGGCGGAGAAGAAATCAGTCAACGTTTCGAGCCCTCATGGCTCTTCGGCAGAACTGGCAGAACAGTTCTGCCGAAAAGCCGTGAGGGCTCGAAACGTAAAATTAAAGACAATTGTGCCGTTAATGACCTTAAAAGGCCTCTTATTTATCGGCAGGCGCGTGCAAAAATCGGAAGTGAAATATTGCGCGAGCGCAGGATGACCTCGGGATGCTCGCCTGACAACATCTTGCGTGATTTCGCGTCCGGTCGGGTCAGACACGCGCCTGCACACAGAAACTTCTCCCAGAGTTCAGGTCTTCAAACAGAAACTTCTCCCAGAGTTCAGGTTTTCAAAAGTTATGCCCCGAGACTCTGTGGGCGGAATTTTCCAGTCTCCCACCCCCCCGCAGTGGGTTTAATGGCGGGGGCGGGTGAGGACAATGTGGCAGGAGCTGAAAAATCTGTTTCCTGCCAGCGTAAAATAACAGTAGGATCTTGCACTCCTGCCCACTATGGCGGGTCGCCATTCCCACCAGAAGCCAGCGTAAAACGGAATTGCATCCCGTTAATCAGATGCAGATGAAGTTCCAACTGGAAACACCCCCACTCCACCCGATTGCCCACACCACCAGCGGGAAGTCACACCAGTCTAGAGCATGTGGGCCAATTTGGCACTTACCTGATGAAAGTCTGGGGCAGCCCACAGAGATCTGAAGAGAAGATGGAGGGTTCCAGTGACCGGACCCTGAAACATCACGTGCAACTTCTCCCAGAGTTCAGGTTTTCAAGCAGCAACTTCTCCCAGAGTTCAGGTCTTCGAACAGAAACTTCTCCCAGAGTTCAGGTCTTCAAACAGCAACTTCTCCCAGAGTTCAGGTCTTCGAACAGCAACTTCTCCCAGAGTTCAGGTCTTCGAACAGCAACTTCTCCCAGAGTTCAGGTCTTCAAACAGAAACTTCTCCCAGGGTTCAGGTCTTCGAACAGAAACTTCTCCCAGAGTTCAGGTCTTCGAACAGAAACTTCTCCCAGGGTTCAGGTCTTCGAACAGAAACTTCTCCCAGGGTTCAGGTCTTCGAACAGAAACTTCTCCCAGAGTTCAGGTCTTCGAACAGAAACTTCTCCCAGAGTTCAGGTCTTCAAGCCGCAGGTGGAAGGCTGCAGGAGGTACTGGTGGGTGGTGATGGTCTGTTGGCAGGGTGGGGGGATCAGACATGGAGGAGAAGAATAAAGAGGTGGGCAGGTGTGGAGGACTAGAGGGGCGTAGTGGGAGGTTGAGGGTGGTAGGGGAAAGAGAGAGATTCGACAGGGGTCGTGGAATGGGTGAGTTGGTATTGAGTGGGAGGGTGGGAAGGACTGTGCTGGAGTGCGGGCAGGTGGGGTGGGGATGTGCATGTGTGAAGGGGCATTGGGGGTTGTGCAGGTGTGAAGGGACATGGAGGGTTGTGCAGGTGTGGAGGGGTATGGAGAGTTGTGCAGGTGTGGAGGGGTATGGAGAGTTGTGCAGGTGTGAAGGGACATGGAGGGTTGTGCAGGTGTGAACAGGCATGAGGGGGAAGAGGGGAAAGGGGTTCAGAGGGAGGGGTCATTGGAGTGAAAGGAGGAGTCCTGGGGGGCATACTCAGGATACTGGTAAAAGGACAGGATAGTGATGGTTAAAAGGGGCAGTCAGAGCCAGTAAGGTGGGAGGCTGAGGATGTGGCGATGTCGAGTGAAGAAGCGCTGAGGGTTGTTGGAGGGGATGTGGATTCTGGGCATCGGAAGGATGAGGTGGGGGCATGTCTATTGTAATGGGCGTGGGGGAGGGCTGTTCAGCAATGTTGGAGACTTCAACCTTGACCTACATGGGATGGAAGGTGATGGGGGAGGGTTGAAGGGTGACCGTGGGGCGGTCAAAAGTGATTCCTGGAGGGTCAATGATTATGGGGGTGGGGAGGGGAAGGGAGAGTGTGGGTGACGGGGGAGGGGAAAAGGTATTAGGCTCTACTTCGAAGGTGATGATGACCATAGCTGCAACCAACTATACAGAGACTCGTGGTGGAGATCTTGAGATGCTGCATTGGAGTTGGATCATTGGGTTGAACGGAGGTGCACAACTGCTCAACTGGACACCGAAGGGGAACCCCAGCATGTAGTTCTCACAATACTAGGGCATTGGGGCTGATGAGAGTGTGAAGGGTAAAGGCTCAGCATGCGTGGGAGACCTCTTGTACATGGCTCACAAGGGTCCTGGCAAAGTCCTTTGCCTCCCTGCACATGCCTGATTCAGGGAGACTTGGGGCATCCCTCAGAAGATGGTGTGGGGGTGGGGGGTGCACACAGCCTTAAGGACTATCGCAAATAAACCCCATCAGATAAGATTAAAGTGCAAGTGAACTATATTTACAAAAGTGTGATAAGTGTAACAATCATAGTGCATCCGTGCAACCACTTGTGAAATCAGAACTTCTTAATTTTTCTTTCCCTACCTTCTTCTAAATGCTCCCCCGACATCTGCAGCAGGGGTGGAGGCAGCCTGCTGACCAGTTGGCCCTGGTGCCTTGGATGACCTTGGCAGCCAGCCTCTGCAGACCTGAGACCTAGAGGGCCCCGGCTTACTTTAGCTGTCCTGCTGTGGGGCAGCTACTCCCTCAGCGATCACAGGGGCAGAGGCTGAAGGGCTCACTCACAGACAAGGGGGATTCGGAAGGGCCGGACACCCTCAGAGAGTCCTGATGGAGGTCCCAGGGGTGTCCAACTGCTACACCTTCCCCCTTTGGGTGCCTGCTTGACTCCTGGAGAGGAAGTCATGTAATTAGCTCTGAAGAAGAGTCATACGGGCTTGAAACATTAACTCTGTCTTTCTCTCCACAGATGCTGTCAGACCTGCTGAGTTCTTCCAGCATTTTGACTTTGTTTCAGGTTTCCAGCATCTGCAGTATTTTGCCTTTATATTTATGTCATTCGTGGTGCTTGCTGGTTGCCCTCAATGCCTGAGGCCCTTCTCCCTACCACCACCACCCTCCCCCCACAACTCAGACAGCATGTGAACTCTCTGTGTGGAAGGGGCCCACAGTGGGAATATAGGCATCGCCTTATCACATTGCCACTGAGGCCCACTTGCCCTGTGCTATTAAGTGAGGTGAGGGTGAGCAGTTGAGGTTTCGCTTACCCTGGTGGCGTGGATGAGGTCATTCATCCATTTGCAACATTGTAGGGCAGTCCTCTGCTGGAGGCTCTCCCCAGGGCACTGATTACCCCGGAGAATTCCTTCTCGGCCTCCTCCTCCCAAACTGTGGATAGAGGATATCCCTCCTGACCTCCACTTGGTTGAGCAGGACGCCCAGGGAGGCGTCGCTGAGTTTGGGCACCAGAGCTTCCTGTCCTCTTCTGGCCATCTCCTCAATTAGCATTGTGTAGGTTACTGTCCAGGTGCCTATTAAATATGGTGCCCAGATATGATGGTGGGGCTGCGCCATACAACCCGCCCTGCTGCGCAAAACGTCAGGAAACCCCAATCGCGTAATTAATGATGCTGGGGTTGTGCGATTTCCCGGCGGCCTCCCAGTAAGAAACAGTCTCCATCCCTGTCCCCACCCCGGTCACAGGACTTAGTCCTGGAAGGGAAAATTCTGCCCTAGTTTGCAATTGAACAAAGGAAAGCTGACAAGACCAGTTATCCACAGTTAAGTGTGAAAGGCCACCAGCTATCTTCAGTTGTGTCGTGATGACTTTGGATTTCCAAAGCACTCTGGTTGGGCAATACCAGTATGGATCATGTGACCAAAACTGATTTGAGATAATGGGCTGAATTTTCCCCCCGTTGGGGGAGAAGTTGATGGACGGGCGTGTACGGGCGCACTTCCGTTCGGCACCCCCGATCGGAGGCACGGCGCCATTTTACATGGGCGGACCAGTTAAGGCCCGCCCAGCATGACGTCCGCAGGGAAGCACTATGCACTCTCTGTGCGGGCGGGCGGGTATGACTAAAATCACAAAAGAGTGCACTCATCTCCCTGAGGCTAAGTGCTGTCTCAGGGAGATCACCTTTACTTTCAAAAATATTAAAAATAGAAAAATAAAACTTCCCTTACATGTTGCCTCCTGTGACAATGTCACATGAGTTGGGACATGTTCATAATTTCCAAAAAAACTTCATTAAAATTTATAAAACCTACATGAAACCTTATCCCGCCGGTGGATGAGGTTTCATGTTTTTTCTACTTCCCGCCGGGGCTCCTGGCCTGCCCACCAACCTTAAGGTTGGACGGGCAGCTCCTTTAATTACAAAATTGACTCTGTCAATGGCCTCAGCTGATTTTTCTGCACCCCCGCCTTCCTGAAAATTTAAATGGGGCGCGGTGACGTCGTTTTACGTGTCGGCGAGTGGGCCCCGCCCCCGCTCGCCGACGGTAAATTCCGCCCAATGAGTTTTATCTAAAGCCTCAGAGAGACCAGCACAGTCTGCAGAAAAAAAATCCGAAGAGACAGAAGCTGTAGCAGAGGTCATGTCATCTTTCCCTTTCAAGAACCAGGAGGCTTTTAAAAGCCTCTCAGCCTGATTCAAAAACTCCAAGTCCATCTGTAAAGAAATTTGACCCCCAGATATGAAAGCCACAAGTACCTAACTTCAGGACCTGCTGAATTTTCATCTCTTGGAGGGGGATCCTGTAACAATCTGGATCTGACTTCAGTTATGTGAACTCATCTGAACTACAACTCTAGAGAGGAAAAGACTTCTTTTGCCACTGGACCTGAAAAGACTGTTTTCTTACAATGAGTTAGACATTATTACCTATTCTTTTGGTTTAACTCTCGTAGAAGTGCACTACCTTCTTTAACTGTACCTTTCTGGAGTGTAGCGTGTGTGATTGACAGAGCATTTAGATTTTGTGAGGTGAGCCTGTGAATAAATAATCCTCTTTATTTAAACCCATGGAAGTCTGCTGCTGGATCTTTAAGTTCAACACATGCAAAAGGGGGATTAGAAGCACACACACATCTACCTTTCTGAAGAAAACCACACTGGTTACAGACAGAAGGGAAGGAGATTGGAGAGTTCAGTTTATCTCTCCTCCCCTGCCCGAAACACTTCCCCTGAGAAACATTTTTGTGACACCTAGGGGCCGAATCATCCCATGGGCTTGGGAGAACCTGACCCCCACACTTTTGTAGCTTACAAACTGCATGCCCAACCCATGTGTGACTTCACATGCCATTTTTGTCTTTTCACACCAGGGTCTGGTTCATGGTGCAGTTTGTGAGCTGTGTTAGAGTGCATGAGGAGTGTGGGTTTGGAAGTGGGCTGGATAGTCCTTCCTCGGTTCTCCAACACACTGTTCTAGCTCCCAACAATGTGTAAAGGCCCCCTAACAATCGACACTCACCCCCCACCCACCCCCATGCCAGCCCATGCTCCCTTAGACCACCCATGCCACCTCTATTCGCTCCATGTATCTTCCAAAGCCACTCACCCAGTATGCACTATGTACAGTCCTCAAATTCAATGTAATATCAGTGAAAAATATTTTACATTCCTTGTTTTAAAAAAACTTCCCACCACCTAACAAAAGCCTCCATATCATTTATACTGAGAAATAAGATGCATTCTACCATGTGAAAAAACCTTTGTAATGCTTGTAATCCTATTAGCTGTGTCAAGAAAACACAAATTACATCAAAAAGAAACTCTTATTACAACTTATTGAAACTGTCATTCAGTTTCAGATGAATGAAACAACTACTGTGCTGAAACTCATTCACACCTGAAACTCAGTCAGGCATTAATAATGGCCACAACTGCCCAAACAATAGATTAATCTCGGGAAAGGAAAGAACAGAAGGTGCTCATCTCAATTTCAAAGCAAAGTGCCTGTCAATCAATGAAAAAAATCTAACCACCTGCTCCCTTACAAGTGCAAATTTTATTTTCAAGTGTCAAAACCAGTTTTTTTTATATCTGCCAGAGCCATTTAACTCACAGTAGAAAAGGTTGACAGCACATTTTCTGACATTCTTCACCACATTATGTTGTTTTCTCCATTGAAAAGGTACTGAAATGCATGTGAACCAATATACAAGGCTAGTCAATGTAAGGGTCAATTTACCTTTAAAGGGTGGATCCCTATGATGATTCATTGCATTAAAACACATCTATGTTACAATACAGCACCTAATAGTGCTATTTGAAGGTGTGAAACACTTTACACTTACCTTTCAGAATGTTCCTCAGCTGGCTTTCCATTTTCTTCACAAACTCACAAACCTAACATGTTTTTAATGGGCTTCCAAAACCCCGCACCACCAGATAACAATGGTGTGAGGGAGGAAATCCAATTTAAACTAGGGAACTTCACCACAGCAGGCTTTGCATATTAGGCTATCCTGACCCACAAAAAGGCCAGAAGGGGGGAGGGGGAGGGGGCCGGGTGGGGGGGTGGGGAGGTGGGGGGGTGGGGAGGGGTGGGGGTCGGAAATGCAGAGGAAAGTCAGATTCCCTCCAGAAAAGCCTTGGTGTGGCCATTCATGCACAAAAACATGCCTCCAGACCCATACGGAAACGCAGCCACTATTATCTGTTTGGTTAAGCGCCCTGCTGGGGCAGAATGAATGGAAGAACTATCAGCCTCAACACGTGTGGACTGTGTCCAGTGACATTGTGCCCTAAAGCTGACATAACATAAAACATACACAATCTGCAGGTTGTTCCATCAGAATTTCTATCGAATCGTTCTCATCAGCATTAGGGTTAACCCTATGTAAACTGAACCTGACCTGAATTACATTAACTACATTAAACCAAGGTAAAGGCAAAGGCCAAATAGTGAAAAGTTACGAAATGTTGTACAGACCAACACAAAAGAAATATGTACAAGTGTGTATCTGACCTTCCAATGTGGTAATGTGTCTTTGTATTGATGTCCACTTATATACATACATCCTCTACAAGCTGAATTTATTTTATTGATGTGTTTCCTGGGTCTCATTTATCACAAAATCCATTGCTGTGGTGAGAGCCACTTCAAAAGAAGAGAACTTGTTGATCTGTCATCCCTTATTTTTATCCTTGCAATGGGGATGATTTAGGCAAGGCTGCATTTCTTGGCTATTCTTAGTTTTCCTGAAATCCTTTCAGTGAAAGTGCTCCCATGAAGCTATTGGGTATGGAATTCCAAGATTCTCACCCGGCAACAGTGAAGGAACATAAGTCACAGGTTTGGAAGGTGCTGTCGAATGAGCCTTGGCAATTTGCTGCAGTGTGTCCTCTGGGTGGTACACATTGCTGTCACTGTGTTGGTGTTGGAGGGGGTGAAGCAATGAATGGAAGCAATCAGTGTAAACTTGTCACATTGTAATGACATCATCACACCAATGGTGTGCTATATTGCCTCAGTTTTACATGTCCCAGGTCCTCATTCTGTACTACAGAAAAACTCCCACCCTCCAAACAAATCTACTGCTCTGCTTCCCAAATTACCAAAGTTTTAATTGACATATATACACATTTAAGATATGTAAAACAACAAAATTAATCTGTTTCTGTATCGTATAAAAGGGTTTGATTATCTGATTTATCGAAATATGACTTTCAAATAGGGACTGAATTATGCACCCTGATCTCTTTCTCTAACCCCTTTCCCCAAGTTATTGCGTGTGTGAGTGTGTGTCAGATCCAGTCATTTCCTACTGATTTTTTCTGGCCTCTAATTACCCTCAGGGTTTGTCTAAGGAAACGTTTAAGGTAAATAGGATATTAGTCTACGAGGCCTCACATGAGCAGGGGGGTCATATGCATACGGTGTGTGACAGGGCATAACCCTCCCCTCACTTGTAAATGATCACAGTGTCACATGAGGCCCATGGTCGAGTTTAGAAACTTTAAACACATGCAGTTATCTGGTTCAACTTTTCTCCCTCTTCTTAAGGGAATTAAACCTGAGAAGAAAGTAGACGCAAATGGGAAAAGTACAGATGATTACTGGCCCTCTGCAAAGAAGATGCTCAGTGATATGAAGTTCCTGGAATCACTAAAGGTATGTCAGCTGGAGCTACACCTTTGTTGGAGTTCCAGAGATTGTACAAGATCTTTGCTCCTTATATTTTTTTGCTTATTGAACTGACTGTGCTTATTGAACTGACTGTGCTTAGTGAGTGGTATATTTCTGCTATTTCATACCCATGCCAAAGACACTCCATATCACACACAGTGTGAACCACCTAGTCAGTAGAATCAGCCACACACGGGCTGGGATTGCTGAAACACTGCTTGTGGAGAGCGTACCCTCATTGTAACAGTACTGATGGGGAGAGGTAATGAACATGTGAGAACAGTACATTTCATATGCTTTTCAGTAGAATAGGCCTTTTAGATTGTAAATGGCTAACAGGAGCAGTTTGTGTAAATGTCCTTGTACATCTCTGTCAAGAGACATTTTGTCTACTCGTGTTGTATGGATGATGTCATGGGGACCTTACGTTGATGTGCCAGAGTGATTCTGGAGCTGCTTGACACAGGGAAACATTGAAAACAATTGCCATTGGAAGTACACAAGGCAGATGTACAATCCAGCCTGTTAGAGTACTCTTGGTGGGGAGTGCAACAGCCATGACCCCAAAGGCAAGGCCAGATTGATCGCCTTGTAACCATGTGATGTTATATCAGCATGTATACCAGCAGCTTGTTCACCGTTAGAAACATTATAGAAACATAATAGGAAAAATTTTCCCCCCATTGAGGGGGAAGTGTGGGAACGGGCGCGCCTCTGATCCATCGTGGGCATGCCGCCATTTTATGTGGGTGGGCCTATTAGGGCCCACCAAGCGTGACGTCCGCCAGGAAGCGTTTTGTGCTCCCTATGCGGGCGGGGGGGAATTCCCTCAGCCGGGAGCGCGCTCTTTCGCTAAGTGTTGCCTCAGGGAGATCAGCTCCGATTTAAAACTCCATAAGTTTTATTGAAACCTTTGTTAAAAATTTAAATACCCTCATGAAACCTCATCCCACCCGTAGGTGAGGTTTCGAGGTTGGACGGGCAGGTCCATTAATGACTTTAATTAACTTTTCAATGGCCTCAATAGGCCGTTGACAGGTCGACAGGCACGCAGCTGACTCAGCTGCACCCCCACCGACCTGAAAATGGAAATAACGCGGGCTGACATCAGGAGTTCCACCTGACGTCATCCTGTGTCATTTTATACGTCAGCGAGTGGGCCCCAACCCCGCTCGCCGTCCAGAAGATCATGCCCAATAGAAACGTTAAACCAGGTTGCAAACCAAGGGCACGAATTTGCCCTCGTCGGGGAGCCTATCACCACCCATGATCAGCTCAGGACAGCAATTTCACACTAGTGGGGCAATTAAGGCCCACCGTGTGCGGATCAAAAGTGGTGAGCGCTGCCTATGCGAGCGGGCGGAGGAGGGCGAGCCGGCCTAGCGTGCAGTTCCCGCATGTGCGAGAAAGAGCGCGTCAGTCTCCCTGAGGCACAGACTACCTCTGGGAGACTGAAGCACTGTGTAAAAAAAGATAAAGAGTATAAAAATTTAATAAAACATGTCCCCTCATGTTACATGAGCTAGGACATGTTTATAAATCAAAAATAAAGCTATTTTTAAATGTTTATTTGCTTTAGGAAACCTCATCCCATGCGCGGATGAGGTTTCCTAAAAAATGTAAAGGATGCTTGGCTTTTTCGCCTGCCCACCAACCGTAAAGTTGGATGCGCAGTGTAAATTTCAATTTAATGAGACTGTTAATGGCCTGAATAGGACTTTTAATTGTCGGTGGGCATGCAGCCCGCTGAACAAAATATCGCGAGACTGTGCGCTGAAGTCGGGGGACGCACACGCAACATCATCGAGAAGCATTTGACGCTTGGGAGTGACAGTTGCGCACACATGCTGATGTAATATATTGCCCCAACAGCATGTTCTATGCTGGAAACATTGTAAAAACATTAAATCAGGTTGTAAATCAGCAGCTTATTCACAGTTAGAAACATTACAGAAACATTAAATCAGGTTGTATATCAGCAGCTTATTCACTGTTAGAAACATTATATAAACATTAAATCAGGTTGTATATCAGCAGCTTATTCACTGTTAGAAACATTACAGAAACATTAAATCAGGTTGTAAATCAGCAGCTTATTCACTGTTAGAAACATTATAGAAACATTAAATCAGGTTGTAAATCAGCAGCTTATTCACTGTTAGAAACATTACAGAAACATTAAATCAGGTTGTAAATCAGCAGCTTATTCACTGTTAGAAACATTATAGAAATATTAAATCAGGTTGTAAATCAGCAGCTTATTCAATGTTAGAAACATTATAAAAACATTAAATCAGGTTGTATATCAGCAGCTTATTCAATGTTAGACATATTATAGAAACATTAAATCAAGTTGTAAATCAGCAGCTTATTCAATGTTAGACATATTATAGAAATATTAAATCAGGTTGTATATCAGCAGCTTATTCAATGTTAGACATATTATAGAAATATTAAATCAGGTTGTATATCAGCAGCTTATTCAATGTTAGAAAAATTATAGAGACATTAAATCAGGTTGTATATCAGCAGCTTATTCAATGTTAGACACATTATAGAAATATTGAATCAGGTTGTATATCAGCAGCTTATTCACTGTTAGAAAAATTATAGAGACATTAAATCAGGTTGTATACCAGCAGGTTATTTACTGTTAGACACATTATAGAAACATTATAGAAACATTAAATCAGGTTGTAAATCAGCAGCTTATTCAATGTTAGACATATTATAGAAATATTAAATCAGGTTGTAAATCAGCAGCTTATTCAATGTTAGACATATTATAGAAACATTAAATCAGGTTGTAAATCAGCAGCTTATTCAATGTTAGACATATTATAGAAATATTAAATCAGGTTGTATATCAGCAGCTTATTCAATGTTAGACATATTATAGAAATATTAAATCAGGTTGTATAACAGCAGCTTATTCAATGTTAGAAACATTATAGAAACATTAAATCAGGTTGTAAATCAGCAGCTTATTCAATGTTAGAAACATTATAGAAACATTAAATCAGGTTGTATATCAGCAGCTTATTCACTGTTAGAAACATTATATAAACATTGAATCAGGTTGTATATCAGCAGCTTATTCACTGTTAGAAACATTATAGAAACATTAAGTCAGGTTGTATACCAGCAGCTTATTCACTGTTAGAAACATTATAGAAACATTAAATCAGGTTGTATATCAGCAGCTTATTCACTGTTAGAAACATTATATAAACATTGAATCAGGTTGTATACCAGCAGAAACGGAATTACCTGGAAAAACTCAGCAGGTCCGGCAGCATCAGCGGAGAAGAAAAGAGTTGACGTTTCGAGTCCTCGTGACCCTTCAGCAGAAGATTGCGCACTGTTGGAAACATTATAGAAACATTGAATCAGGTTCTATACCCGCAGCTAATTCACTGTTAGAAACATTATAGAAACATAATAGAAACATAATAGAAACATTGAATCAGGTTCTATACCCGCAGCTAATTCACTGTTAGAAACATTATAGAAACATAATAGAAACATTGAATCAGGTTGTATACCAGCAGCTTATTCACTGTTAGAAACTTTAGAGAAACATTGAATGAGGTTACATACAAGCAGCTTATTCAGTATTATACACATTATAAAAACACTATTGAAACATTCAATCAGGTTGTATAGCAACAGGTTGCTCACTGTTAGAAACATTATGGAAACATTACATCAAGTTGTGTACCATCAGCTTATTCACTGTTGGAAACATTATAGAAACAGTAAATCAGGTTTTATACCAGCAGCTTATTCACTGTTAGAAACAATATAGAAACTTTGAATGAAGGATGTATAGCAGCAGGGTGCTCACTGTTAGAAACATTATAGAAACATTCAATCATGTTCTTTCTCAGCAGCTTATTCAATGTTAGACACATTATAGAAATATTGAATCAGGTTGTATATCAGCAGCTTATTCACTGTTAGAAAAATTATAGAGACATTAAATCAGGTTGCATACCAGCAGGTTATTTACTGTTAGACACATTATAGAAACATTATAGAAACATTAAATCAGGTTGTATATCAGCAGGTTATTCAATGTTAGACATATTATAGAAACATTATACAAACATTAAATCAGGTTGTATATCAGCAGGTTATTCAATGTTAGACATATTATAGAAACATTATACAAACATTAAATCAGGTTGTATATCAGCAGCTTATTCAATGTTAGACACATTATAGAAATATTGAATCAGGTTGTATATCAGCACCTTATTCACTGTCAGAAACATTACAGAAACAGTAAATCAGGTTGTATACCAGCAGGCTAATCACTGTTAGAAACAATATAGACACGTTAAATCAGGTTGTATACTAACAGCTTATTTATTGTTAGAAACATTGTAGAAACATTAAATCAGGTTGTATACCAGCAGCTTATTCACTGTTAGACACATTATGCAACAACTAAATCAGGTTGTATACTAGGAGCTTAGACATTGTTAGAAACATTATAGAAATATTAAATCAGGTTGTATAACAACAGGTTGCTCACTGTGTGAAACATTATAGAAATATTAAATCATGTTGTATACAAGCAGGTTATTCACTGTTGAAACATAATAGAAATATTAAATCAGTTTGTGTACCAGCAGCTCATTCGTTGTTAGAAACATTATGGAAACATTAAATCAGTTTCTTTACCAACAGCTTTTTCATTATTAGAAACATTATAGAAATATTAAATCAGGATGTATATCAGCAGCTTATTCACAGTTAGAAACTTTAGAAAAACATTAAATTAGTTTGTTTAACAGCAGTTTGCTCACTGTTAGAAACATTATACAAACATTAAATCAGGTTGTATACCAACAGTTTATTCATTGTTAGAAACATTATAGAAACCTTTAATCAGGTTGTATAACAGCAGTTTATTTACTGTTAGAAACATTACAGAAACTTTAAATCAGGTTGTATACCAGCAGCTAATTCACTGTTAGAAACAAGATAGAATCATAATAGAAAGATTAAACCAGGTTGTATTCCAGCAGGTTGCTCACTGTTAGAAACATTATAGAAACATTCAAACATGTTGTTAATCAGCAGCTTGTTCATTTGCAGAAAGATTATACAAAAATTAAATCAGTTGGTATACCAGCAGGTTGCTCACTGTTAGAAACTTTATAGAAGCATTAATTCAGGTTGTACATCAACATCTTATTCACTGTCAGAAACATTACAGAAACAGTAAATCAGGTTGTATACCAGCAGCTTATACACTGTTAGACACATTATAGAAACATTATAGAAATATTATGTCAGGTTGCATACCAGCAGGTTGCTCACTGTTAGAAACATTATGCAAACATTAAATCAGGTTGTATACCAGGAGCTTAGTCATTGTTAGAAATATTATTCAAAAAATAAATCATTTTCTATACAAGCAGGTTATTCACTTCTTGAACATTATAGAAACATTAAATCAGGTTGTATACCAGCAGCTTATTCACTGTGAGAAACTTTAGAAAAACATTAAATCAGGTTGTTTAACAGCAGTTTGCTCACTGTTAGAAACATTATACAACAATTAAATCAGGTTGTATAACAGCAATTTATTCACTGTTAGAAACATTACAGAAACATTAAATCAGGTTGTATACCAGCAGGCTAATCACTGTTAGAAACAATATAGACATGTTAAATCAGGTTGTATACCAGCAGCTTATTTATTGTTAGAAACATTGTAGAAACATTAAATCAGGTTGTATACCAGCAGCTTATTCACTGTTAGACACATTATAGAAAGATTATATAAATATTATGTCAGGTTGCATACCAGCAGCTAATCACTGTTAGAAACATTATGCAAATATTAAATCAGGTTGTATACCAGGAGCTTAGTCATTGTTAGAAACATTATAGAAATATTAAATCAGGTTGTATAACAACAGGTTGCTCACTGTGAGAAACATTATAGAAATATTAAATCAGGTTGTATAACAGCAGGTTATTCACTGTTGAAACATTATAGAAATATTAAATCAGGTTGTATACCAGCAGCTCATTCATTGTTAGAAACATTATAGAAACATTAAATCAGGTTGTATACCAGCAGGATGCTCACTGTTAGAAACATTAAATCAGGTTGTACACCGGCAGCTTGTTCATTTGTAGAAAGATTATAGAAACATTAAATCAGTTGGTATACCAGCAGGTTCCTCACTGTTAGAAAGATTATAGAAGCATTAAATCAGGTTGTATATCAGCACCTTATTCACTGTCAGAAACATTACAGAAACAGTAAATCAGGTTGTATACCAGCAGGCTAAATACTGTTAGAAACAATATAGACACGGTAAATCAGGTTGTATACCAGCAGCTTAATTATTGTTAAAAACATTGTAGAAACATTAAATCAGGTTGTATACCAGCAGCTTATTCACTGTTAGACACATTATAGAAACATTATAGAAATATTATGTCAGGTTGCATACCAGCAGCTAATCACTGTTAGAAACATTATGCAAATATTATATCAGGTTGTATACCAGGAGCTTAGTCATTGTTAGAAACATTATAGAAATATTAAATCAGGTTGTATAACAACAGGTTGCTCACTGTGAGAAACATTATACAAATATTAAATCAGGTTGTATAATAGCAGGTTATTCACTGTTGAAACATAATAGAAATATTAAATCAGTTTGTATACCAGCAGCTAATTCACTGTTAGAAACAAGCTAGAATCATAATAGAAACATTAAACCAGGTTGTATTCCAGCAGGTTGCTCACTGTTAGAAATAATATACAAACATTCAAAGATGTTGTTTAACAGCAGCTTATTCATTTGTAGAAAGATTATAGAAACATTAAACCAGGTTGTATACCAGCAGGTTGCTCACTGTTAGACACATTATAGAAACATTCAAACATGTTGTTTAACAGCAGCTTATTGATTTGTAGAAAGATTAGAGAAACATTAAATCATATGGTATACCAACAGGTTGCTCACTGTTAGAAACATTATAGAAGCATTTATTCAGGTTTTATATCAGCAGCTTATTCACTGTCAGAAACATTACAGAAACAGCGAATCAGGTTGTATACCAGCAGGCTACTCAGTATTAGAAACAATATAGACATGTTAAATCAGGTTGTATAAGGGTAGGAGGTAGAAGTGGGCTGTCCGAGGTTGGGCGACTATCAGGTTGGAAGCCAACCTGAAGCCAAATTTCCGCCAACTCCAGCATGGAGTTACAACCTGATTTAATGTTTCCATAATGTTTCTAACAATGAATGAGCTGCTGGTACACAAACTGAGTTAATATTTCTATTATGTTTTAACAGTGAATAACCTGCTGTTATACAACCTGACATAATATTTCTATAATATTTCTATAATGTGTCTAACAGTGAATAAGCTGCTGGTATACAACCTGATTTAATGTTTCGGTATAGTTTCTAACATTGAATAAACTGTTGTTATACAACCTGAGTAATTGTTTCTAGAATGTTTCTAAGAATGAATAAGCTGCTGCTTTAGAACCTCATTTAATGTTTCTATAATGTGTCTAACAGTGAATAATCTGCTTGTATACAACCTGATTTAATGTTTCTATAATGTTTCTAACAATGACTAAGCTCCTGGTATACAACCTGATTTAATGTTTCTATAATGTTTCTAACAGTGAATAAGATGCTGGTATACAACCTGATTTAATGCTTCTATAAAGTTTCTAACAGTGAGCAACCTGCTGGTATACCAACTGATTTAATATTTCTATAATCTTTCTACAAATGAACAAGCTGCTGATTAACAACATGTTTGAATGTTTCTATAATGTTTCTAACAGTGAGCAACCTGCTGGAATACCTGCTGGGACCCTCCACCCCTGCTTGTCCCTCCGTCCCCACCCCATCTTCCAATCCCAGCCCCAGCTGTGTATGCACTATACCCCCTGACCTTCCCCTCTCCGATGCTGAACGTTCAGTGATCAGCAAAGGACTTAGTTTCATACCCTTACGCCCTCATCTCAATGAATTTTGGGCTCGGCACGATGCTGAACTCTTCTTCCGCCGTCTTCGTCTCCGTGCTCACTTCTTTGGGCAGAAGTCCTCTCCTCGTTCACCTCCAATATTCTCCCTCCACCTGGCCCCCTCCCTCTGGATTCTTACCTTCTCTTGATCTTTTCATTGAGAACTGTCGGTGTGACATTAACCGTCTCAATTTCTCTGCTCCTCTCACCCACTCTAATCTGTCTCTCTCTGCACTTACTGCACTCCGTTCTCTCAGGTCCAACCCCAACATTGTCATCAAACCCGCTGACAAGGGTGGTGCTGTTGTTGTCTGGCGCACTGACCTCTACCTTGCGGAGGCTGAGCGTCAACTCGCAGACATTTCCTCCTACCTCTCCCTGGACCATGACCCCACCACGGAACCAAGCCATTGTTTCCAGGACTGTCACTGACCACATCTCCTCTGGAGATCTTCCTCCCACAGCTTCCAACCTGATAGTCGCCCAACCTCGGACGGCCCGCTTCTACCTCCTACCCAAAATCCACGAACAGAACTGTCCTGGCAGACCGATCATGTCAGCCTGTTCCTACCCCACGGAACTCATTTCTCATTATCTTGACTCCCTTCTCTCTCCCCTTGTCCAGTCCCTTCCCATCTACATCCGTGATTCCTCTGACACCTTACGTCACATCAACAATTTCCAGTTCCCTGGCCCCAACCGCTTCCTCCTCACCATGGATGTCCAATCCCTCTACATCTCCATCCCCCACCAGGATGGTCTGAGGGCCCTTAGCTTCGTCCTTGAACAGAGGCCCGAACAATCCCCATCCACCACTACTCTCCTCCGTCTGGCTGAACTTGTTCTCACACTGAACAATTTCTCCTTTAACCCCTCTCACTTCCTCCAAATAAAGGTGTGGCTATGGGTACCCGCATGTGCCCCAGCTATGCCTGTCTCTTTATGGGGTCTGTGGAACATTCCTTGTTCCAGTCCTACTCCGGCCCCCTCTCACAACTCTTTCTCCGGTACATCGATGATTACTTCGGTGCTGCTTCATGCTCTCGTCGGGACCTGGAAAAATTTATTAATTTTGCTTCCAATCTCCACCCCTCCATCATTTTCACATGGTCCATCTCTGACACTTCCCTTCCCTTCCTTGACCTCTCTGTCTCAATTTCTGATGATAGACTGTCCACCAATATCCATTACAAGCCTACCGACTCCCACAGCTACCTCGACCACAGCTCCTCACACCCCACTTCCTGTAAGGACTCCATCCCATTCTCTCAGTTCCTTCACCTCCGTCGCATCTGTTCTGATGACGCTACCTTCAAAAACAGTTCCTCTGACATGTCCTCCTTCTTCTTTAACCGAAGTTTTCCACTCACGGTCGTTGACAGGGCCCTCAACCATGTCCAGCCCATCTCCCGCGCATCCGCCCTCACGCCTTCTCCTCCCTCCCAGAAACATGATAGGGTCCTCCTTGTCCTCACTTATCACCCCACCAGCCTCCGCATTCAAAGGATCATCCTCCGCCATTTCCGCCAACTCCAGCATGATGCCACCACCAAACACATCTTCCCTTCACCCCCCCTGGCGGCATTCCGTAGGGATCGTTCCCTCCGGGACACCCTGGTCCACTCCTCCATCACCCCCTACTCCTCAACCCCTACCTATGGCACCTCCCCATGCCCACGCAGAAGATGCAAAACCTGCCCCTTCACTTCCTCTCTCCTCACCGTCCAAGGGCCCAAACACTTGTTTCAAGTGAAGCAGCATTTCACTTGCATTTCCCCTAACTTAGTCTACTGCATTTGTTGCTCCCAATGTGGTCTCCTCTACATTGGAGAGACCAAACGCAAACTGGGCGACCGTTTTGCAGAACACCTGCGGTCTGTTCGCAAGAAAGACCCAAACCTCCCTGTCGCTTGCCATTTTAACATTCTACCCTGCTCTCTTGCCCACATGTCTGTCCTTGGCTTGCTGCATTGTTCCAGTGAAGCCCAACGCAAACTGGAGGAACAGCACCTCATCTTCCGACTAGGCACTTTACAGCCTTCCGGGCTGAATATTGAATTCAACAACTTTAGATCTTAAACTCCCTCCCCCCATCCCCACCCTGTTTCTTCCCCCTCCCTTTTGTTTTTTTCAATAACTTATATAGATTTTTCTTTTCCCACCTTGAGTGTCCTGCCATCCATTCTTAATTAGCGCTTTTCTTAGATAATATCACCACCTTCAACACCTCTTTGATCCTTTTGTCTGTGACATCTTTTGATTATCTGCTCCTATCACTGCTCGCTTGTCCCTACAACCACCCCACCCTCAATTTCTCTCCCCCCGCCCCCCACCTTAAACCAGCTTATATTTCACCCCTCTCCTAACTACACTCAGTTCTGTTGAAGGGTCATTGGACTCGAAACGTCAACTCTTTTCTGCTCCACCGATGCTGCCAGACCCCCTGAGTTTTTCCAGGTAATTCTGTTTTTGTTTTGGATTTCCAGCATCCGCAGTAGTTTTTTGTTTTTATAGAAACATTAAATCAGGGTGTATACCAGCAGCTAATTCACTGTTAGAAACAAGATAGAATCATAATAGAAACATTAAATCAGGTTGTATACCAGCAGTTTGCTCACGGTTAGAAACAATATACAAACATTAAATCAAGTTGTATAACAGCAGTTTGCTCACTGTTAGAAACATTATAGAAACATTCAAACATGTTGTTTAACAGCAGCTTATTAATTTGTAGAAAAATTATAGAAACATTAAATCAGCTGGTATACCAACAGGTTGCTCACTGTTAGAAACATTATAGAAGCATTAAATCAAGTTTTATATAAGCAGCTTATTCACTGTCAGAAACATTACAGAAACAGTGAATCAGGTTGTATACCAGCAGGCTACTCAGTATTAGAAACAATATAGACATGTTAAATCAGGTTGTATACCAACAGCTTATTCACTGTTAGAAACATTATAGAAACATTAAATCAGGTTGTATAACAACAGGTTGCTCACTGTGAGAAACATTATTGAAACATTAAATCAGGTTGTATACCAGCAGCTTAATCACTGTTAGAAACTGTAGTAAAACATTAAATCAGGTTGTTTAACAGCAGGATGCTCACTGTTAGAAACATTATAGAAACATTAAATCAGGTTCTTTACCAGCAGGTTGGACAATGTTAGAAACATTAAATCAGGTTTCTATATCCACAACTCATTCACTGTTGGACACATTATAGAAACATTAAATCAGGTTGTATAGCAGCAGCTTATTCACTGTTAGATACATTATAGAAACATTAAATGGGCTGGTAATGTTAGAAACATTAAATCAGGTTTCTATATCCACAACTTATTCATTGTTGGACACATTATAGAAACATTAAATCAGGTTGTATAGCAGCAGCTTGTTCATTGTTAGAAACATTATAGTAACATTAAATCACGTTGTATAGCAGAAGTTTGCTCACTGTTAGAAACATTAAATCAGGTTGTATAGCAGAAGTTTGCTCACTATTAGAAAAATTATATAAACATTAAATCAGGTTGTATAGCAGAAGTTTGCTCACTGTTAGAAACATTAAATCAGGTTGTATAGCAGAAGTTTGCTCACTATTAGAAAAATTATATAAACATTAAATCAGGTTGTATAGCAGAAGTTTGCTCACTATTAGAAAAATTATATAAACATTAAATCAGGTTGTATAGCAGCAGCTTATTCACTGTTAGACATATTATATAAACATTAAATCAGGTTGTATACCAGCAGCTCATTCATTTTTAGAACCATTATTGAAACAGTTAATCAGTTGGATACGAGCAGCTTATTCGTTGTTTGGAACATTATTGACACATTCTAGAAACATTAAATCAGGTTGTATACCAGCAATTTATTCATTTTTAGAAACATTATTGAAACATTTAATCTGGTTGTATAACAGGAACTTATTCATTGTTAGGAAGATTAGAACCATAAAACCATAGAACACTACAGCGCAGAAAAACAGGCCATTCGGCCCTTCTAGTCTGTGCCGAAATATTATTCCGCTGGTCCCATTGACCTGCACCCTCCAGTCCATAACCCTCCAGACCTCTCCCATCCATGTATCTATCCAATTTATTCTTAAAACTTAAGACTGAGCCCGCATTTACCACGTCAGATGGTAGCTCATTCCACACTCCCACCACTCTCTGAGTGAAGAAGTTCCCCCTACTGTTCCCCCTAAACCTTTCCCCTTTCACCCTAAAGCCATGTCCTCTCGTGTTTATTTCTCCTAATCTAAATGGAAAGAGCCTACTCGCATTTATTCTGTCTATACCCCTCATAATTTTGTAAACTTCTATCAAATCTCCCCTCATTCTTCTACGCTCCAAGGAATAAAGTCCTCACCTGTTTACTCTTTCCCTGTAACTCAACTCCTGAAGACCCAGCAACATCCTAGTAAATCTTCTCTGCACTCTTTCAATCTTACTGATATCCTTCCTGTAGTTAGGTGACCAGAACTGCACACAATACTCCAAAGTTGGCCTCACCAATGTCTTATACAACCTCATCATAACATCCCAACTCCTATACTCAATTCTTTGATTTATGAAGGCCAGTATGCCAATAGCTTTCTTTACAACCCTGTCTACCTGTGACGCCACTTTCAGGGAATTATGTATCTGAACTCCCAGATCCCTTTGTTCCTCCGCACTCCTCAGTGCCCTACCATTTACTGTGTATGTCCTACCTTGGTTTGTCTTTCCAAAATGCAACACCTCATACTTTTCTGCATTAAATTCCATCTGCCATTTTCTGGCCCATTTTTCCAGTTGGTCCAGATCCCTCTGCAAGCTTTGAAAGCCTTCCTCGCTGTCCACAATGTCTGTCCTCCAATCTTAGTGTCATCAGCAAACTTGCTGATCCAATTTACCACATTATCATCCAGATCATTGATATAGACAACAAACAACAATGGTCCCAGCACAGATCCCTGAGGCACACCACTAGTCACAGGCCTCCAGTCTGAGAAGCAATCATCCACTACCACTCTCTGTCTTCTCCCACACAGCCAATTTCGAATCCAGTTTACAACCTCTCCATGGATACCAAGTGTCTGAACCTTCTGAACTAACCTCCCATGTGGGACCTTGTCAAAGGCCTTACTAAAGTCCATGTAGACAACATCCACAGCCTTTCCTTCATCTACTTTCTTGGTAACCTCCTCGAAAAACTCTACAAGGTTGGTTAAACACGACCTACCACACACAAAGCCATGCTGACTATCCTTAATCAGCCCTTGGCTGTCCAAATAATTATATATCTGATCTCTCAGAACACCTTCCAATAATTTACCTACTACTGACATCAGGCTCACTGGCCTGTAATTACCTGGTTTACTTTTGGAGCCTTTTTTAAACAACGGAATAACATGAGCTACCCTCCAATCCTCCGGCACCTCACCCGTGGCTAAGGACATTTTAAATATTTCTGCCAGGGCCCCTGCAATTTCTACACTAGTCTCCCTCAAGGTCCGAGGGAATATCATGTCGGGCCCGGGGGATTTATCTAGCTTTATTCTCTGTAAGGCAGCAAGCACCTCCTCCTCTTTAATCTCTATATGTTCCATGACACTACTGCTTGTTTCCCTTCCTTCCTCTTACACTAGGCCAGTTTCCTGAGTAAATACTGATGCAATTAAACTGTTTAAGATCTCCCCCATCTCGTGAGGTTCCATACATAGACGGCCACTCTGATCTTAAAGGGGACCAATTGTGTCCCTTACTATCCTTTTACTCTTAATATACTTGTAGAAACCCTTCGGGTTTACCTTCACATTATCTGCCAAAGCAACCTCAGGTCTTCTTTTTGCCTTCCTGATTTCCTTCTTTAGTATTTTCTTACATTTTCTATACTCTACAAGTACCTCATTTGTTTCTTGTTGCCTATACCTGCTCTACACCTCTCTCTTCTTCTTAACCAGATCGCCAATATCCCTTGAAAACCAAGGTTCCATATGCCTGTTAACTTTGCCTTTAATCCTGACAGGAACATGCAAACTCTGCACTCTCAAAATTTCGCCTTTGAATGCCTTCCACTTACTGAACTCATCCTTGCCAGAAAACGACTTATCCCAACCCACTCTTCCTAGATCCTTACTCATTTCCACAAAATTGGTCTTTCTCCAATTTAGAATCTCAACTCGAGGACCAGACCTATCCTTATCCATAATTAACTTAAAACTAATGACATTGTGGTCACTGGACCCAAAATATTTTCGCCTACACATACTTCTGTCACCTGACCTGTCTAGTTCCCTAATAAGAGATCAAGTATTGCATCCTCTCTTGTTGGTACCTCTATATATTAATTTAGAAAACTTTCCTGAACACATTTGACAAACTCCAAGCCATCCAGACCTTTTACAGTATAGGAGTCCCAGTCAATATGTGGAAAGTTAAAATCTCCTACTATCACAACTTTCTGTTTCTTACTTCGGTCTGCTATCTCTCTACAGATTTGCTCCTCCAATTCTCTCTGACTATTGGGCAGTCTATAATACAACCCTATTAGTGTGGTCACACCTTTCCCGTTCTTCAGCTCCACCCATATGGCCTCTGTAGACGAGCCCTCCGGGCTGTCCTGTCTACGCACAGCTGTGATATTTTCCCTGACTAGTAATGCCACTCCTCCCCCCTTCTTCCCTCCCCCTCTATCACATCTGAAACAACGGAACCCCAGAACATTGAGCTGCCAGTCCTGCCCCTCCTGCAACCAAGTCTCACTAATAGCAATAATGTCGTAATGTGCTAATCCACGCCCTAAGCTCATCTGCCTTTCCGACAATACTCCTTGCATTGAAATAGATGCACCTGAGAACATTTCTATCACATACAAACCTTTGATTTCTGTCTATACATGCATTCCTCGCTTGACCTTTATCCTCCTCCACCTCACTATCTGCTCTAACACTCTGGTTCCCCTCCCCCTGCAAATCTAGTTTAAACACCCCGGAGCAGCACTAGCAAACCTACCCGCAAGGATGTTAGTCCCCCTCCAGTTCAGGTGCAAACCATCCCGTCGGAACAGGTCCCACCTTCCCTGGAACAGAGCCCAATTGTCAAGAAACATGAAGCCCTCCCTCCTGCACCATCTCCTTAGCCACATATTTAGCTGCATTATCCTCCTATTTCTAGCCTCACTAGCACATGGCACAGATAGCACTCCTGAGATCGCAACCCTGGAGGTCCTGTCCTTCAACTTTGCACCTAACTCCCTAAACTCTCTTTGAAGGACCTCCTCCTCCTTCCTATCCACGTCATTGGTCCCTACATGGACCACGACATCTGGCTGCTCACCCTCCCACCTGAGAATACTGAGAACTCGATCCGAGATATCGCGGACCCTGGCACTAGGGAGGCAACAGACCATCCGGGATTCTCGATCTCTCCCACAGAACCTCCTATCTGTCCCCCTAACTATCGAATCCCTTATCACTACTGCTCTCCTCTTTTCCCTCCCTCCTTTCTGAGCTAAGGGTCCAGCCTCGGTGCCAGAGACGCGACCACTACAACTTGTCCCTGGTAGGTCGTCCCCACCAACAGTATCCAAAACAGTATACCTATTGTTGATGGGAACGGCCACAGGGGTGCTCTGCTCTTTCTGTCTATTCCCCTTCCCTCTCCTGACATTCACCCATCTGCCTGCCTCCTGCCTTTTAGGGGTGACTGTCTCCCTGAAACTCCTGTCGATTACTGCCTCTGCCTCCCGTATGATCCGAAGTTCGTCCAGTTCCCTAACTCGGCTTCTCAGGAGCTGCAGCTGGATGCACCTTTTGCAGGTGTAGTCTTCAGAGACAATTGTGCTGTCCCAAACTTCCCACATGCTGCATTCGGAGCACTCGACTGCCCCAACTGCTGCCTCCATTACCTACTCCTAATTTAATTAGAGGAACTTACCCGGCACTACCCCGCTGGGAGCAAGCTCGTCCTCAGCCTCTGCTCACCGAAAACCCTCGAGCCAAAGCCTCAAAGCTCCACTCTTCACTGGGTCACTCACACACTGGCCGCTCACAAGCTGGCACCTGCTCTTCAGATTCTCCTCCTTTTATTTTCAATCTCCCAATCACCTCTCCTCTCGCCCTGTTTTCAATCTCCCGACTGACTCTCCTCTCGCGCTGTTTTCAATCTCCCGACTGACTCTCCTCTCGCGCTGTTTTCAATCCCCCGACTCTCTCCTCTCGCGCTGTTTTCAATCTCCCAACTGACTCTCCTCTCGCCCTGTTTTCAATCTCCCAACTGCCTCTCCTCTCGCGCTGTTTTCAATCTCCCAACTGACTCTCCTCTCGCCCTGTTTTCAATCTCCTGACTGCCTCTCCTCTCGCGCTGTTTTCAATCTCCCGACTGACTCTCCTCTCGCGCTGTTTTCAATCTCCCGACTGACTCTCCTCTCGCCCTGTTTTCAATCTCCCGACTGACTCTCCTCTCGCGCTGTTTTCAATCTCCCGACTGCCTCTCCTCTCGCGCTGCCTTGAATCTCCCGACTCTCTCTCCTCTTGCGCTGTTTTCAATCTCCCGACTCTCTCTCCTCTCGCGCTGTTTTCAATCTCCCGACTCTCTCTCCTCTTGCGCTGTTTTCAATCTCCCAATCACCTCTCCTCTCGCGCTGTTTTCAATCTCCCAATCACCTCTCCTCTCGCGCTGTTTTCAATCTCCCGACTCTCTCTCCTCTCGCGCTGTTTTCAATCTCCCGACTCTCTCTCCTCTCGCGCTGTTTTCAATCTCCCAATCACCTCTCCTCTCACGCTGTTTTCAATCTCCCGACTCTCTCTCCTCTCGCGCTGTTTTCAATCTCCCGACTCTCTCTCCTCTCGCGCTGTTTTCAATCCCCCGGCTGACTCTCCTCTCGCCCTGTTTTCAATCTCCCGACTCTCTCTCCTCTCGCGCTGTTTTCAATCTCCCGACAGACTCTCCTCTCGCGCTGTCTTCAATCTCCCGACTCTCTCTCCTCTCGCGCTGTCTTCAATCTCCCGACTCTCTCTCCTCTCGCACTGTTTTCAATCTCCCGACTGCCTCTCCTCTCGCCCTGTTTTCAATCTCCCAATCACCTCTCCTCTCGCGCTGTTTTCAATCTCCCGACTGACTCTCCTCTCGCACTGTCTTCAATCTCCCGACTCTCTCTCCTCTCGCACTGTTTTCAATCTCCCGACTCTCTCCTCTCGCCCTGTTTTCAATCTCCCAACTCTCTCTCCTCTCGCGCTGTTTTCAATCTCCCAACTCTCTCTCCTCTCGCGCTGTTTTCAATCTCCCGACTCTCTCTCCTCTCGCGCTGTTTTCAATCTCCCGACTCTCTCTCCTCTCGCGATGTTTTCAATCTCCCGACTCTCTCTCCTCTCGCGCTGTTTTCAATCTCCCGACTCTCTCTCCTCTCGCGATGTTTTCAATCTCCCGACTCTCTCTCCTCTCGCGCTGTTTTCAATCTCCCGACTGACTCTCCTCTCGCGCTGTTTTCCATCTCCCAATCACATTTCCTCTCACGCTGTTTTTATTCTCCCAACTACCTCTCCTTTTGCGCTATTTTCATATCTCCCGAATGACTCTCCTCTCGCGCTGTTTTCAATCTCCTGATTATTGAAACTTTGTAGAAACATTAAATCAGGTTGTATACCAGCAGCTTATACACTGTTTGAAACTTTATAGAAACATTAAATCAGGTTGTATACCAGCAGCTTATTCACTGTTATACACATTATAACTTCTTGTAATCTGGGAATAAACACATGCTTTGGTGCAAAGCTCCCTCTCGTGCCTTAGTCCCAACACTGCACCAATGTCACACTGCTATGGAAGATCATAGAATCCTCTATCACAAATTTATCCTCTCTTTCAGGACAGAAAGGTCTGTCTGCACCCCTGAAACTAATTTCCCTCTGACGCTAATGAGGGAGGAGCAGTGTGATTCCAGCTGTCGGGTGTCGCAGTAGGGTAGACAGAGACAGTATCATCCTACATTATAGGCACCAACGCTGAAGAAACTTGCATTAAGACTCTCGTCAAAAGGATCCCATTATGGGGATTAAGGTCACATTCAGGAGGGCAGCCTGTTTTACAGTAATGCAATGTTCACATTTCTAATAATGCTGTTTTCTGAATTTCAATTAATGATTAATTAATTAATTAATTAATTTGCTGGGGATGTAAACTTGTTCCCACTCGGAATATGATTGAGACTGCATGAATTCATTTCATTTTGCAGCCTTGCAGCCAGCTGAGAATGTTCCCTCTATCCGAGCTACATTCAAACCAAGGTGCCAAAACTGAACGAACCCTGTGTGAAGCCTGTATTTCTAGCTGCCAGTTCTGTTTGTGTCTATTAGCATTCTGTTGTATTCTCCCCAGGACTTTGATAAAGACAATATCCCTGTTAAAGTGATAGCCCAGATCCGAAGAGATTTTATCGGCAGTGCTGAATTCCAGCCATCTGTCATTAAGAATGTTTCCTCAGCTTGTGAAGGCCTCTGCAGCTGGGTCCGAGCCATTGAAGTCTACGATAAAGTTGCAAAGGTAAAGCTTACACCAGGTTAAAGTTAGTTTATGTTGCATTCCAACAGTCAGTAAGACGAAAGAGAAATATGGCATTTGCACACTGTCAACTATTAACATATCAATGTATATGACTGTGTTTATTATAAATTTTTATTATTATGAACAGTGTCTTTACCCAGTCTTTTTACAAAAATTTCTATATTGCTACTTGGATCTGTTCACACAATGGAGAGAACTCAGGTGAAGGGGATTGTGGCAGTCCCATGTATCTTTAAAAAGGCTACAGTGTCCTTGTATCTTATCACTGACCGCACAGTGCGCACAGCCTGGACAGCAAGCAGTAGTTCCAGAATCGGGGTAATAAATCTTCCCACCTCAGCCTAAAGAAAGGAGAGAGCAAGCAGAGGTCTCACCTGTCACTGAAACAACCCCTCGCTAACCTCTCTTCGCGTCTCCAACTCGGCAGAGTTGGACTAAGCTCAGCGGTTTCTACACCTCCAGGGCTCTGCTGTGACCGTCAGGTCCCTGACAATAAGAACGACACTGAAGATGCTGCAACAGCATTGCATCATTCCCAGACCAGACACGTGTGGGTGACGGGGGGGTGTGGGTGACGGCGGGGGGGGGTGAAGGGGGTGTGGGTGACGGGGCGGTGTATGGGTGACGGGGGGGGGGGGGTGTGGGTGACGGGGGGGGTGTGGGTGAGGGGGTGTGTGGGTGATGGGGTGTGTGGGTGACAGGATGTGTGGGTGACGGGGTGGGTGTGGGTCTCGGGGTGGGTGTGGGTGACGGGGGGTGTGGGTAATGGTGGGTGTGGGTGATGGAGGGTGTGGGTGACGGGGGGTGGGTGTGATGGGGAGAGTGGGTGACGGGGGGTGGGTGTGACGGGGAGAGTCGGTGACGGTGGGTGTGGGTGACGGGGGATGGGTGTGATGGGGAGAGTGGGTGACGGGGGTGAGGGAAGGTGTGGGTGACGGGATGTGTGGGTGACGAGATGTGTAGGTGACGGGCGGTATGGGTGACGGGGTGTGCGGGTGACGTGGGTGAGGGTGAAGGGGTTTGTGGGTGACAGGGGTGTGGGTGACGGGGGGTGTGGGTGATGGGGGGTGTGGGTGACAGTGGGTGTGGGTGAAGAGGTTTGTGGGTGAAGGGGTTTGTGGGTGACTGGGGTGTGGGTGAAGGGGTTTGTGTGTGACGGGGTGTGTGGCTGACGGGGTGATTGTGGGTGACGGGGGGTGTGGTTGACAGGGGGTGTGGGTGATGGGGGTGTGTGTGACGCTGGGTTTGGGTGACGGGGGGTGAGTGAGGGGGGAGGCGTGAGTGATGGGGACTGTGGGTGACGAGATGTGTGGGTGATGGGATGTGTGGTTGACAGGGGGTGTGGGTGACGGGGGGTGTGTGTGACGGGGGTGTGGGTGACGGGGGTGTGGGTGACGGGGGGTGTGGGTGACAGGAGTGGGGGTGACGGGGGTGTGTGGGTGACGGGGTGGGTGTGGGTGATGGGGGCTGTGGGAGATGGGGGGTGTGGGAGACGGGGGGGTGTGGGTGGTGAGGGGTGTGGGTGACGGGGGGTGTGGGAGACGGGGTGTGTGGGAGACGGGGGTTGTGGGTGACGGGGGGTGTGGGTGATGGGGGGTGTGGTTGACGGGGGGTGTGGGTGACGGGGGCTGTGGGTGACGGGGGCTGTGGGTGACGGGGGCTGTGGGTGACGGGGGGTGTGGGTGGTGGGGGGCGTGAGTGATGGGGACTGTGGGTGACGAGATGTGTGAGTGCCGGGATGTGTGGGTGACAGAGGGTGTGGGTGACGGGAGTGTGGGTGACGGGGGGTGTGGGTGACGGTGACTGTGGGTGAAGGGCTTTGTGGGTGACGGGGGGTGTGAGTGCCGGGGTGTGCGGGTGACGGGGGGTGTGGGTGACGGGGGTATGGGTGACGGGGGTGTGGGTGACGGGGGGTGTGGGTGACGGGGGCTGTGGGTGACGGGGGCTGTGGGTGACGGGGGGTGTGGGTGGCGGGGGGTGTGGGTGACGGGGGGTGTGGGTGGCGGGGGTTGTGGGTGACGGGGGTGTGGGTGGCGCGGGGTGTGGGTGACGGGGGTGTGGGTGAAGGGGTGTGTGGGTGACGGGGGGTGAGTGAGGGGGGGGGGAGTGGGTGATGGGGTGTGTGGGTGACCGGGATTAGTGTGTGGGTGATGGGGTTTGGTGTGGGGGAGGGGGTTGTGGGTGAAGGGGTGGGTGTGGGTGACGGGGACTGTGGCTTTTGATATGTGTGGGTGATGGGATGTGTGGGTGACAGGGGTTGTGAGTGACGGGGGGTGTGGGTGAGGGGGTGTGTGTGTGACGACGTGTGTGGGTGACCGGGATTAGTGTGTGGGTGACGGGATTTGGTGTGTGGGTGACGGAGTGTGCGGGTGACGGGGAGTGTGGGTGACGGGGTGGGTGTGGGGGAGGGGGTTGTGGGTGAAGGCGGTGGGTGTGGGTGACGGGGGGTGTGGGTAACGGGGTGGGTGTGGGTGTCGAGATGTGTGGGTGACGGGATGTGTGGGTGACAGGGGGTGTGGGTGACGGTGACTGTGGGTGACGAGATGTATGGCTGACGGTGGGTTTGGGTGACGTGGGGTGTGGATGACGGGTGTGTGGGTGTCAGGGGTGTGGGTGACGGAGGGTGTTGGTGACGGAGGTGTGGGTGACGGGCGGTGTGGGTGCCGGTGGGTGTAGCTGACACTGGGCTTGGGTGATGGGCTGTGTGGTGGATGGGGGTGTTCGTGACGTGGCGTATGGGTGACAGGGGGTGTGGGTGACTGGGGTGTGGGTGAAGGGGTTAGTGGGTGATGGGGGGGGGTGGGTGACTGGGGGATGTGGGTGACTGGGGTGTGCGTGAAGGGGTTTGTGGGTGACAGGGGGTGTGTGTGACGGGGAAGTGTGTGACGGGGGTGTGGGTGACGCTGTGTTTGGGTGACGGAGGTGTGTGTGAGGGGGGGCGTGGGTGACGGGGTGTGTGGGTGATGGGGAGTGGGTGACGGCGGCTGTGGGAGACGGAGGGTTTGGGTGACGGGGTTGTGGGTGACGGGTGGTGTGGGAAACGGGGTGTGCGGGTGACGGGGTGTGTGGGTGACGGGGGTTGGGTGAGGGGGGCATGGGTGACAGCGGTTTGTGGGTGGCAGGGGTTTGTGGGTGACTGTGGGTGTGGGTGACGAGATGTGTGGGTGATGGGATGTGTGGGTGACAGGGTGTGTGAGTGACGGGGGGTGTGGGTGACGGGGTGTGTGAGTGACGGTGGGTGTGGGTGACGAGATGTGTGGGTGAGGGAGGGTGTGGGTGACGGGGTGTGCGGGTGATGGGGGGTGGGTGAGGGGGGCGTGGGTGACGGGGTGTGTGGGTGACGGGGTGGGTGGTGGACGGGGTGTGGGTGACGGGGTGTGTGGGTGTCGAGATGTGTGGGTGACGGGATGTGTGGGTGACAGGGGGTGTGGGTGACGGGATGTGTGGGTGACGGGATGTGTGGGTGACAAGGGGTGTGGGTGACGGGGGTTGTGGGTGACGGGGGGGTGTGGGTGACGGAGGTGTGGGTGACGGGATGTGTGGGTGACAGGGGATGTGGGTGACGGGGGGTGTGGGTGACGGAGGTGTGGGTGATGGGGACTGTGGGTGACGAGATGTGTGGGTGACGAGATGTGTGGGTGACGGTGGGTTTGGGTGATGTGGGGTGTGGATGACGGTTGTGTGGGTGTCGGGGGTGTGGGTGACGGGCGGTGTGGGTGTCGGTGGGTGTGGGTGACCCTGGGCTTGGGTGATGGGCTGTGTGGTGGATGGGGGTGTGGGTGACGGGGCGTATGGGTGACAGGGGGTGTGGGTGACTGGGGTGTGGGTGAAGGGGTTTGTGGGTAACGGGGTGTGTGTGACGGGTGGTGTGGGTGACTGGGGTGTGGGTGAAGGGGTTAGTGGGTGACGGGGGGTGTGGGTGACTAGGGGATGTGGTTGACTGGGGTGTGCGTGAAGGGGTTTGTGGGTGACAGGGAGTGTGTGTGACGGGGGAGTGTGTGACGGGGGAGTGTGTGACGGGGGTGTGGGTGACAGGGGGTGTGGGTAACAGTGTGTGTGGGTGACAGGGGGTGTGTGTGACCCTGGGTTTGGGTGACGGGGGGTGTGGGAGACAGGGGATGTGGGAGATGGGGGGTGTGGGTGACGGTGGGTGTGGGTGAAGGTGTTGTGGGTGATGCTGGGTTTGGGTGGCGGGGCGTGTGGGTAACGGGCGTTGTGGGTGACGGGGTGTGTGGGTGACAGGAGTGTGGGTGACGGGGGTGTGGGTGACGGGGGCTGTGGGTGACGGGGGTGTGGGTGACGGGGGTGTGGGTGATGGTGGCTGTGGGAGACGGGGGGTGTGGGTGACGGGGTCTGTGGGTGACGGGGGCTGTGGGTGACGGGGGCTGTGGGTGACGGGGGCTGTGGGTGACGGGGGCTGTGGGTGACGGGGGGTGTGGGTGACGGGGGTGTGGGTGATGGTGGCTGTGGGAGACGGGGGTTGTGGGTGACGGGGGGTGTGGGTGACGGGGGCTGTGGGTGACGGGTGTGGGTGACGGGGGGTGTGGGTGACGGGGGTGTGGGTGACAGGGGGTGTGGGTGACGGGGGTGAGTGAGGGGGGGGCGTGGGTGATGGGGACTGTGGGTGTCGAGATGTGTGGGTGACAGGATGTATGGGTGACGCGATGTGTGGGTGACAGGGGGGGTGTGTGACTGGGTTGTGGGTGAAGGGGTTAGTGGGTGACGGGGGGTGTGGGTGACGAGATGTGTGGGTGACAGGGGGTGTGGGTGACTGGGTTGTGGGTGAAGGGGTTAGTGGGTGACGGGGGGTGTGAGTGACTGGGTTGTGGGTGAAGGGGTTAGTGGGTGACGGGGGGTGTGGGTGACGGGGGTGTGGATGACTGGGGGGTGTGGGTGACGGTGGGTGTGCGTGAAGGGGTTTGTGGGTGACAGGGGGTGGGTGACGGGGGGTGTGGGTGACAGGAGGTATGGGTGACGGGGACTGTGCGTGTCGAAATGTGTGGGTGAAGGGATGTGTGGGTGACAGGGGGTGTGGGTGACGGGGGGTGTGGGAGACGGAGGTGTGGGTGATGGGGACTGTGGGTGACGAGATGTGTGGGTGACGGGGGGTGTGGGTGACGGGGTGTGTGGGTGACGGGGTGTGTGGGTGACGGGGTTTGGTGTGTGGGTGACGGAGGGTGTGGGTGACGAGATGTGTGGGTGACGGGGGGTGTGGGTGACGGGGTGTGTGGGTGACGTGGTGTGTGGGTGACGGGGTTTGGTGTGTGGGTGACGGAGGGTGTGGGTGACGGGGGCTGTGGGTGACGGGGTTGAGGGTGGGTGTGGGTGACGGGGACTGTGGGTGTCAAGATGTGTGGGTGACGGGATGTGTGGGTGGCAGGGTGTGTAGGTGACGGGGGTGGGTGTGGGTGATGGGGCTGTGGGAGATGAGGGGTGTGGCTGACGCGGGGTGTGGGTGACGGGGGGTGTGGCTGACGGGGGGCGTGGCTGACGGGGTTTGTGAGTGACGGGAGCTGTGGGTGACGGGCGGTGAGTGAGGGGGGGCGTGGGTGACGGGCTGTGTGGGTGACAGGGGGTGTGGAGGACTGGCGTCTGCGTGAAGGGGTTTATGGGTGACGGGAGGTGTGGGTGACGGGGTGTGTGGGTGAAGGGGGGTGTGGGTGACGGGGTAATAGGTGTCGGGGGTGTGGGTGACGGGGGTATGGGTGACGGGGGTGTGGGTGACGGGGATGTGGGTGACGGGGGTATGGCTGACGGGGTGTGGGTGACGGGGGGTGTGGGTGACGGGGGGTGGGTGAGGGGGGCGTGGGTGACGGGGGTGTGGGTGACGGGGGTGTGGGTGACGGGATGTGTGGGTGACGGGGGTGTGGGTGACGGGGGTGTGGGTGACGGGGGTGTGGGTGACGGGATGTGTGGGTGACGGGATGCGTGGATGACGGGGGGCGTGGGTGATGGGGGTATGGGTGACGGGGGGTGTGGGTGACGGGGTGTGTGGGTGACGGGGGGTGTGGGTGACGCGGGGCATGGGTGACGGGGGTATGGGTGATGGGGGGTGTGGGTGACGGGGGTATGGGTCACGGGGTTGTGGGTGACGGGGGTGTGGGTGACGGGGGTGTGGGTGACGGGATGTGTGGGTGACGGGGGGCATGGGTGACGGGGGTATGGGTGACGGGGGTTGTGGGTGACGGGGTGTGTGGGTGACGGGGTGTGTGGGTGACGGGGTGTGTGGGTGACGGGGGGTGTGGGTGACGGGGTGTGGGTGACGGGGGGTGTGGGAGACGGAGGTGTGGGTGATGGGGACTGTGGGTGACGAGATGTGTGGGTGACGGGGGGTGTGGGTGACGGGGTGTGTGGGTGACGGGGTGTGTGGGTGACGGGGTTTGGTGTGTGGGTGACGGAGGGTGTGGGTGACGAGATGTGTGGGTGACGGGGGGTGTGGGTGACGGGGTGTGTGGGTGACGGGGTGTGTGGGTGACGGGGTTTGGTGTGTGGGTGACGGAGGGTGTGGGTGACGGGGGCTGTGGGTGACAGGGTTGAGGGTGGGTGTGGGTGACGGGGACTGTGGGTGTCAAGATGTGTGGGTGACGGGATGTGTGGGTGGCAGGGTGTGTAGGTGACGGGGGTGGGTGTGGGTGATGGGGCTGTGGGAGATGAGGGGTGTGGCTGACGCGGGGTGTGGGTGACGGGGGGTGTGGCTGACGGGGGGCGTGGCTGACGGGGTTTGTGAGTGACGGGAGCTGTGGGTGACGGGCGGTGAGTGAGGGGGGGCGTGGGTGACGGGCTGTGTGGGTGACAGGGGGTGTGGAGGACTGGCGTCTGCGTGAAGGGGTTTATGGGTGACGGGAGGTGTGGGTGACGGGGTGTGTGGGTGAAGGGGGGTGTGGGTGACGGGGTAATAGGTGTCGGGGGTGTGGGTGACGGGGGTATGGGTGACGGGGGTGTGGGTGACGGGGATGTGGGTGACGGGGTGTGTGGGTGACGGGGGTATGGCTGACGGGGTGTGGGTGACGGGGGGTGTGGGTGACGGGGGGTGGGTGAGGGGGGCGTGGGTGACGGGGGTGTGGGTGACGGGGGTGTGGGTGACGGGATGTGTGGGTGACGGGGGTGTGGGTGACGGGGGTGTGGGTGACGGGGGTGTGGGTGACGGGATGTGTGGGTGACGGGATGCGTGGATGACGGGGGGCGTGGGTGATGGGGGTATGGGTGACGGGGGGTGTGGGTGACGGGGTGTGTGGGTGACGGGGGGTGTGGGTGACGCGGGGCATGGGTGACAGGGGTATGGGTGATGGGGGGTGTGGGTGACGGGGGTATGGGTCACGGGGTTGTGGGTGACGGGGGTGTGGGTGACGGGGGTGTGGGTGACGGGGGTGTGGGTGACGGGATGTGTGGGTGACGGGGTGTGTTGGTGACGGGGTGTGTTGGTGACGGGGTGTGTGGGTGACGGGGTGTGTGGGTGACTGGGGGTGTGGGTGACGGGGGGTGTGGGTGACGGGGGGTGTGGGTGACGTGGTGTGGGAGACGGGTGGTGTGGGTGACGGGGTGTGGGTGACGGGGTGTGGGTGACGGGGGTATGGGTGACGGGGGTTGTGGGTGACGGGGCGTGTGGTTGATGGGGGTGTGGGTGACGGGGGGTGTGGGTGGCGGGGTGTGTGGGTGACGGGGTGTGGGTGACGGGGTGTGTTGGTGACGGGGTGTGTGGGTGACGGGGTGTGTGGGTGACGGGGTGTGGGTGACGGGGGGTGTGGGTGATGGGGTGTGGGTGACGGGGTGTGTTGGTGACGGGGTGTGTTGGTGACGGGGTGTGTGGGTGACGGGGTGTGTGGGTGACTGGGGGTGTGGGTGACGGGGGGTGTGGGTGACGGGGGGTGTGGGTGACGTGGTGTGGGAGACGGGTGGTGTGGGTGACGGGGTGTGGGTGACGGGGTGTGGGTGACAGGGTGTGTGGTTCATGGGTGGTGTGGGTGACGGGGTGTGGGTGACGGGGTGTGGGTGACGGGGGGTGTGGGTGACGGGGGGTGTGGGTGACGGGGTGTGGGTGACGGGGGGTGTGGGTGACGGGGTGTGGGTGACGGGGTGTGTGGGTGACAGGGTGTGTGTGACGGGGTGTGGGTGACGGGGTGTGGGTGACGGGGGGTGTGGGTGACGGGGTGTGGTTGACGGGGTGTGTGGGTGACGGGGTGTGTGTGACGGGGTGTGTGTGACGGGGTGTGGGTGACGGGGTGTGGGTGATGGAGGGTGTGGGTGACGGGGGTGTGAGTGACGGGGGTGTGGGTGACGGGGGGTGTGGGTGAAGAGGGGTGAGGGTGACGGGGTGTGGGTGACGGGGGGTGTGGGTGACGGGGTGTGTGGGTGACGGGGTGTGTGGGTGACGGGGTGTGGGTGACGGGGGGGTGTGGGTGACGGGGTGTGGGTGACGGGGTGTGTTGGTGACGGGGTGTGTTGGTGACGGGGTGTGTGGGTGACGGGGTGTGTGGGTGACTGGGGGTGTGGGTGACGGGGGGTGTGGGTGACGGGGGGTGTGGGTGACGTGGTGTGGGAGACGGGTGGTGTGGGTGACGGGGTGTGGGTGACGGGGTGTGGGTGACGGGGGTATGGGTGACGGGGGTTGTGGGTGACGGGGCGTGTGGTTGATGGGGGTGTGGGTGACGGGGGGTGTGGGTGGCGGGGTGTGTGGGTGACGGGGGGTGTGGGTGACGCTGGGTTTGGGTGACGGGGTGTGTGGGTGACGGGGGTGAGTGAGGGGGGGCGTGGGTGACGGGGTGTGTGGGTGACGAGGGGTGGGGGTGACGGGGTGTGTGCGTGTCGTCGGGTGTGGGTGACGGGGGTGTGTGGGTGATGGGGGGGTGTGGGTGACGGGGGGGTGTGGGTGACGGGGGGTGTGGGTGACGGGGGGTGTGGGTGACGGGGGGTGTGGGTGACGGGGGGTATGGGTGGCGGGGGGTGTGGGTGACGGGGGGTGTGGGTGACCGTGGTGTGGGTGACGGGGGGTGTGGGTGACGTGGGCTGTAGGTGACGGGAAGTGTGTTTGACGGGGGTGTGGGTGACGGGGGGGTGTGGGTGACGGGGGGTGTGGGTGACGGGGGGTGTGGGTGACGGGGGGTGTGGGTGACGGGGGGTATGGGTGACGGGGGGTGTGGGTGATGGGGGGTGTGGGTGACAGGAGGGTGGTTAATGGGGGTTGTGGGTGACGGGGGGTGTGGGTGACGGGGGGTGAGTGAGGGGGTGGTGTGGGTGACGGGATCTGTGTGTGACGGTGGGTGTGGGTCAAGGGGTTTGTGGGTGACGGGGGTGTGTGTGACACTGTGTTTGGGTGACGGGTGGTGGGTGAGGGGGGGTGTGGGTGATAGGGTGTGTGGGTGACGGGGTGTGAGTGAGGGGGGGCGTGGGTGACGGGTGTGTGGGTGACGAGGAGTGTAGGTGACGGGATGTGTGGGTGACGGGGGGTGTGGGTGATGGGGGGTGTGGGTGCCGCGGCCTCCTGGCATCTGGTGTGAGTGTGTGTTTCCTCTTTCAGATTGTTGCCCCCAAACGGGGAGTGTGGGTGACGTGGGCTGTGGGTGACGCGAGGTGTGGTTGACGGGGGTGTGGGTGACGGGGGGTGTGGGTGACGGGGGGTGTGGGTGACGGGGGTGTGGGTGACGGGGGGGTGTGGGTGACGGGGGGTGTGGGTGACGGGGGGTGTGGGTGACGGGGTGTGTGGGTGACGGGGGTGTGGGTGACGGGGTGTGGGTGACGGGGGGTGTGGGTGACGGGGTGTGGGTGACGGGGTGTGTGGGTGACGGGGTGTGGGTGACGGGGTGTGTGGTTCACAGGTGGTGTGGGTGACGGGGGTTTGGGTGACGGGGGGTGTGGGTGACGGAGTGTGGGTGACGGGGGGTGTGGGTGACGGGATATGTGGGTGACGTGCGGTGTGGGTGACGGAGGGTGTAGGTGACGTGGGCTCTGGGTGACGGGGGGTCTGGTTGACGGGGGGTGTGGGTGACGGGGGGTGTGGGTGACGGGGGGTGTGGGTGACGGGGTGTGGGTGACGGGGTGTGTGGGTGACGGGGTGTGTTGGTGACGGGGTGTGTGGGTGACGGGGTGTATGGGTGACTGGGGGTGTGGGTGACGGGGGGTGTGGGTGACGGGTGGTGTGGGTGAAGGGGTGACGTGGGGTGTGGGTGACGGGGTGTGTGGGTCAGGGTGGTGTGTGTGATGGGCTGTGGGTGACGGGTGTGGGTGACGGGGTGTGGGTGATGGGGTGTGGGTGACGGGGTGTGGGTGACGGAGGGTGTGGGTGACAGGTTGTGTGGTTCACGGGTGGTATGGGTGACGGGGTGTGTGGGTGACGGGATGTGGGTGACGGGGGGTGTTGGTACCGCGGCCTCCTGGCGTCTGGTGTGAGTGTGTGTTTCCTCTTTCAGATTGTTGCCCCCAAACGGGGGGTGTGGTTGACGGGGGTGTGGGTGACGGGGGGTGTGGGTGACGGGGGGTGTGGGTGACGGGGGGTGTGGGTGACGGGGGGTGTGGGTGAAGAGGGGTGTGGGTGACGGGGTGTGGGTGACGGGGGGTGTGGGTGACGGGGGGTGTGGGTGACGGGGGGTGTGGGTGGCGGGGGGTGTGGGTGACGGGGGGTGTGGGTGACCGTGGTGTGGGTGACGGGGGGTGTGGGTGACTGGGGGGTGTGGGTGACGGGTGGTGTGGGTGACGGGGTGTGAGTGACGGGGTGTGGGGGACGGGGGGTGTGGGTGACGGGGGGTGTGGGTGACGGGGGGTGTGGGTGACGGGGGGTATGGGTGACGGGGGGTGTGGGTGATGGGGGGTGTGGGTGACAGGAGGGTGGTTAATGGGGGTTGTGGGTGACGGGGGGTGTGGGTGACGGGGGGTGAGTGAGGGGGTGGTGTGGGTGACGGGATCTGTGTGTGACGGTGGGTGTGGGTCAAGGGGTTTGTGGGTGACGGGGGTGTGTGTGACACTGTGTTTGGGTGACGGGTGGTGGGTGAGGGGGGGTGTGGGTGATAGGGGGTGTGGGTGATGCTGGTTTTGGGTGACGGGGGTGTGGGTGACGGGGTGTGTGGGTGACGGGGTGTGAGTGAGGGGGGGCGTGGGTGACGGGTGTGTGGGTGACGAGGAGTGTAGGTGACGGGATGTGTGGGTGACGGGGGGTGTGGGTGACGGGGGGTGTGGGTGCCGCGGCCTCCTGGCATCTGGTGTGAGTGTGTGTTTCCTCTTTCAGATTGTTGCCCCCAAACGGGGAGTGTGGGTGACGTGGGCTGTGGGTGACGCGAGGTGTGGTTGACGGGGGTGTGGGTGACGGGGGGTGTGGGTGATGGGGGGTGTGGGTGACGGGGGTGTGGGTGACGGGGGGGTGTGGGTGACGGGGGGGTGTGGGTGACGGGGGGTGTGGGTGACGGGGTGTGTGGGTGACGGGGGTGTGGGTGATGGGGTGTGGGTGACGGGGGGTGTGGGTGACGGGGTGTGGGTGACGGGGTGTGTGGGTGACGGGGTGTGGGTGACGGGGTGTGTGGTTCACAGGTGGTGTGGGTGACGGGGGTTTGGGTGACGGGGGGTGTGGGTGACGGAGTGTGGGTGACGGGGGGTGTGGGTGACGGGATATGTGGGTGACGTGCGGTGTGGGTGACGGAGGGTGTAGGTGACGTGGGCTCTGGGTGACGGGGGGTCTGGTTGACGGGGGGTGTGGGTGACGGGGGGTGTGGGTGACGGGGGGTGTGGGTGACGGGGTGTGGGTGACGGGGTGTGTGGGTGACGGGGTGTGTTGGTGACGGGGTGTGTGGGTGACGGGGTGTATGGGTGACTGGGGGTGTGGGTGACGGGGGGTGTGGGTGACGGGTGGTGTGGGTGACGGGGTGACGTGGGGTGTGGGTGACGGGGTGTGTGGGTCAGGGTGGTGTGTGTGATGGGCTGTGGGTGACGGGTGTGGGTGACGGGGTGTGGGTGATGGGGTGTGGGTGACGGGGTGTGGGTGACGGAGGGTGTGGGTGACAGGTTGTGTGGTTCACGGGTGGTATGGGTGACGGGGTGTGTGGGTGACGGGATGTGGGTGACGGGGGGTGTTGGTACCGCGGCCTCCTGGCGTCTGGTGTGAGTGTGTGTTTCCTCTTTCAGATTGTTGCCCCCAAACGGGGGGTGTGGTTGACGGGGGTGTGGGTGACGGGGGGTGTGGGTGAAGAGGGGTGTGGGTGATGGGGTGTAGGTGACGGGGGGTGTGGGTGAAGAGGGGTGTGGGTGACGGGGTGTGGGTGACGGGGGGTGTGGGTGACGGGGTGTGGGTGACGGGGTGTGTGGGTGACGGGGTGTGTTGGTGACGGGGGGTGTGGGTGACGTGGTGTGGGTGACGGGTGGTGTGGGTGACGGGGTGTGGGTGACGGGGTGTGGGTGACGGAGTGTGTGGTTCACGGGTGGTGTGGGTGACGGGGGGTGTGGGTGACGGGGTGTGTTGGTGACGGGGTGTGTTGGTGATGGGGTGTGTGGGTGACGGGGGGTGTGGGTGACGGGGTGTGGGTGACGCGGTGTGGGTGACGTGCTGTGGGTGACGGGGTGTGGGTGACGGGGGGTGTGGGTGACGGGCGGTGTGGGTGACGGGGTGTGGGTGACGGGGTGTGTTGGTGACGGGGTGTGTGGGTGACGGGGTGTGTGGGTGACGGGGTGTGTGGGTGACGGGGTGTGGGTGACGGGGGGTGTGGGTGACGGGGTGTGGGTGACGGGGTGTGTTGGTGACGGGGTGTGTTGGTGACGGGGTGTGTGGGTGACGGGGTGTGTGGGTGACTGGGGGTGTGGGTGACGGGGGGTGTGGGTGACGGGGGGTGTGGGTGACGTGGTGTGGGAGACGGGTGGTGTGGGTGACGGGGTGTGGGTGACGGGGTGTGGGTGACAGGGTGTGTGGTTCATGGGTGGTGTGGGTGACGGGGTGTGGGTGACGGGGTGTGGGTGACGGGGGGTGTGGGTGACGGGGGGTGTGGGTGACGGGGTGTGGGTGACGGGGGGTGTGGGTGACGGGGTGTGGGTGACGGGGGGTGTGGGTGACGGGGTGTGGGTGACGGGGTGTGTGGGTGACAGGGTGTGTGTGACGGGGTGTGGGTGACGGGGTGTGGGTGACGGGGGGTGTGGGTGACGGGGTGTGGGTGACGGGGTGTGTGGGTGACAGGGTGTGTGTGACGGGGTGTGTGTGACGGGGTGTGGGTGACGGGGTGTGGGTGACGGAGGGTGTGGGTGACGGGGGTGTGAGTGACGGGGGTGTGGGTGACGGGGTGTGTGGATCACGGGTGGTGTGGGTGACGGATGGTGTGGGTGACGGGGTGTGGGTGACGGGGGTGTGGGTGACGGGGTGTGGGTGACGGGGTGTGGGTGACGGATGGTGTGGGTGACGGGGTGTGGGTGACGGGGGTGTGGGTGACGGGGTGTGGGTGACAGGGTGTGGGTGACGGGGGTGTGGGTGACGGATGGTGTGGGTGACGGGGTGTGGGTGACGGGGGGTGTGGGTGACGGGGGTTTGGGTGGCGGGGGTTTGGGTGATGGTGTATGTGGGAGATGGGGGGTGTGGGTGACGGGGGGTGTGGGTGACGGGGGTTTGGGTGACGGGGGTTTGGGTGATGGTGTATGTGGGAGATGGGGGTTGTGGGTGACGGGGGTGTGGGTGACGGAGGGTGTGGGTGACGGGGTGTGGGTGACGGAGGGTGTGGGTGACGGGGTGTGGGTGACGGAGGGTGTGGGCGACAGGGTGTGGGTGACGGGGGGGTGTGGGTCACGGGTGGTGTGTGTGACGGGGTGTGTGGGTAACGGGGTTTGTGGGTGATGCGGTGTGGGTGACGTGGGGTGTGGGTGACAGGGTGTGGGTGACGGGATCTGTGTGTGACGGTGGGTGTGGGTGAAGGGGTTTGTGGGTGATGGGGGTGTGTGTGACGCTGTGTTTGGGTGACGGGTGGTGGGTGAGGGGGGGCGTGGGTGGCGGGGGGTGTGGGTGACAGGGGGTGTGCGTTACTGGGGGTGTGGGTGACGCTGGGTTTGGGTGATGGGGGTGTGGGTGACGGGGTGTGTGGGTGACGGGGTGTGAGTGAGGGGGGGCGTGGGTGACGGGGTGTGTGGGTGACGAGGTGTGTGGGTGACCGGGGGTGTGGGTGACGGGGGGTGTGGATGACCGGGTGTGTGGGTCAGGCGTGGTGTGTGTGACGGGCTGTGGATGACGGGTGGTGTGGGTGACAGGGTGTGGGTGATGGGGTGTGGGTGATGGGGTGTGGGTGACGGAGGTTGTGGGTGACAGGGTGTGTGGTTCACGGGTGGTGTGGGTGACGGGGTGTGTGGGTGACGGGGTGTGTGGTTCACAGGTGGTGTGGGTGACGGGGTGTGTGGGTGACGGGGTGTGTGGGTGACGGGGTGTGGGTGACGGGGTGTGTGGTTCACGGGTGGTGTGGGTGCCGCGGCTGCCGGGCGTCTGGTGTGAGTGTGTGTTTCCTCTTTCAGATTGTTGCCCCCAAACGGGGAGTGTGGGTGACGTGGGCTGTGGGTGACGCGAGGTGTGGTTGACGGGGGTGTGGGTGACGGGGAGTGTGGGTGACGGGGGGTGTGGGTGACGGGGGGTGTGCGTGAAGGGGTTTGTGGGTGACAAGGTGTGTGTGTGACGGGGAAGTGTGTGACGGGGTGTGTGGGTGACGGGGTGTGTGGGTGACGGGGTTTGGTGTGTGGGTGACGGAGGGTGTGGGTGACGAGATGTGTGGGTGACGGGGGGTGTGGGTGACGGGGGGTGTGGGTGACGGGGTGTGTGGGTGACGGGGTTTGGTGTGTGGGTGACGGAGAGTGTGGGTGACGGGGGGTGTGGGTGACGGGGTGGGGGTGGGTGTGGGTGACGGAGACTGTGGGTGTCGAGATGTGTGGGTGACGGGATGTGTGGGTGGCAGGGTGTGTAGGTGACGGGGTGGGTGTGGGTGATGGGGCTGTGGGAGATGAGGGGTGTGGCTGACGGGGGGTGTGGGTGACGGGGGGTGTGGGTGACGGGGTTTGTGAGTGACGGGGGCTGTGGGTGACGGTGGGTGAGTGAGGGGGGGCGTGGGTGACAGGCTGTGTGGGTGAAGAGGGGTGTGGGTGACGGGGTAATGGGTGTCGGGGGTGTGGGTGACGGGGGCATGGGTGACAGGGGTGTGGGTGACGGGGGGTGTGGGTGACGGGTGTATGGCTGACGGGGTGTAGGTGACGGGTGTGGGTGACGTGGGGTGGGTGACGGGGGTGTGGGTGACGGGGGTGTGGGTGACGGGGTAATGGGTGTCGGGGGTGTGGGTGACGGGGGCATGGGTGACAGGGGTGTGGGTGACGGGGGGTGTGGGTGACGGGTGTATGGCTGACGGGGTGTGGGTGACGGGTGTGGGTGACGTGGGGTGGGTGACGGGGGTGTGGGTGACAGGGGTGTGGGTGACGGGATGTGTGGGTGACGGGTGGTGTGGGTGACGGGGGGCGTGGGTGCCAGGGGGCGTGGGTGACGGGGTGCGTGGTTGACGGGGGGTGTGGGTGACGGGGGGCATGGGTGACGGGGGTATGGGTGACGGGGGGTGTGGGTGACGGGGGTATGGGTGACGGGGGTGTGGGTGACGGGGGTGTGGGTGACGGGGGTGTGGGTGACGGGATGTGTGGGTGACGGGGGGCATGGGTGACGAGGGTATGGGTGACGGGGGTATGGGTGACGGGGCTATGGGTGACGGGGGTTGTGGGTGACGGGGCGTGTGGTTGACGGGGGTGTGGGTGACGGGGGGTGTGGATGACGGGGTGTGTGGGTGACGGGAGGTGTGGGTGACGCTGGGTTTGGGTGACGGGGTGTGTGGGTGACGGGGGGTGGGGGTGACGGGGGGTGTGGGTGACGGGGGGTGTGGGTGACGGGGGGTATGGGTGACGGGGGGTGTGGGTGACGGGGGGTGTGGGTGACGGGGTGTG